>NW_024609846.1:182003624-182516124 GCF_016920785.2 Ixodes scapularis | reverse complement strand
AAGTCGTTGACTATCTATTTATAAATTACACAATCGTCAGCGAATAGACTAATATAGGAAGAAACATGCACAGGAAGGTCATTGATATAAATAAGAAATAAGAGTGGTCCGAGTACGGAGCCCTGAGGGACACCGAAGTTGACAGGTGAGGGCGAAGAATTAGTGTCATTAGTTCGAACGAATTGGAAGCGATTCGTTAGTAATGATTTTATCCATGTGAGGACATTGGGATCTATGTTAAGGTTACTAAGTTTATGAAGAAGTAGCTGGTGAGAAACCTTGTCAAAAGCTTTTGAGAAATCCAGGAATATGCAGTCAGTCGTAGAACCCCGGTCTAGAGTGAGGTGAAGATGAGGAATTAATGTCAGTAGTTGGGTATCACATGAATAAAACTTTCAAAAACCATGTCGAGCTGTGTTGAAAAAAGAGTTAGAGTCAAGAAAATTAACAAGATGTGAATATATTACGTGTTCAAGAATTTTGCAAGGATGCTCGTTAGAGATATCGGGCGGAAACTAATAGGATTATACTTATCGCCGCCTTTATGAATTGGAATCACCTTCCCCACCTTCCAGGCACTGGGTAATATTCCTTGTTCGAAAGACTGGGAAAAAAGATAAGATAGAATAATGCTTGAATACGTCTTAGTGTTCTTTAGAAACTTAACAGTTACATTGTCGATGCCGGCTGCCGAAGAGGTTTTAAGATTTTCAATTTTGTTAGCTATCCCTTCAGATTCTATAATGACAGGATACGTTGGCAAAAAGTTACAAACTGGAGCTGCGGTAAAGTTGGAGGTAACAGGGCACGAAAACGCTTTGACGAAAACATAATTTAAAACAAAAGAACACTGATCATTTGGTACATCTACTCCGTCAGCCATTCTAAGCGCAACATCGGAGCTTTCAGTGGGGTTAACAACTTTCCAAAATTGACGGGCGTTGTTTATTAGCATAGATGGTAACAGAATATTAAAAAATGAGCTTTTTGCCTCTACAACAGCATTTTTGTACACGTCGGCAGCTAGATGGTACGCTGCCCAATGCTGTACGTCATCCTTCAGCTTGGCAGCACGAAACAAACGCTTCTTTTTATTTGAGAGCCTTTTGAGAGTCATGGTATACCATGGCGATTCAGGAGACGACGTTATGTTTCGAAGAGGTACGGGTGCCTTCAGCAGTGATACCACCTTATCTTTGAATAAACGCCAGTTTTCTGCTACTGAGCGCTGGGCAAAACAGTGCATATACCGATCTAAAAAGAGACTCATTCCATTGTTAATCACATCAAAGTCCGCTCTAGCATAATCGTGTATTTGCTTTATTTGTTTTGATTTGCGGGAACTGGGAATGTTTAATACGAAATGCAACAAGGAATGATCACTAATGCCAGGCATGTAAGTCAATGAAGTAATAAGCTCGGGCGATGTTGTTAATATAACGTCTAAAACAGAGGCAGTTGTGGTTGTAATACGCGTCGGTTGCGTAACAATTTGTGAAAAGCTAAAGTCCAAGCACAAGTTCAAAAACTCACTACTCTATGAAGAAAAGGGACTAAGGCTAGCACCCATATCTGACCATAATATGGTGGGGTAGTTAAAATCCCCCAGCAGCATTATTGGCGTATTGGGAAAACGGGCCATGACTCCGTTAATGGCGTCGTGTAGGCTTGTAACAAAAGTGGCACTTTTAGAAGGAGGGCGATAACACACGCCTAAAATATATATATTTTTTTTTGTTTTTAACTGAAGACAAAGCCATAGAAGCGCCAGTTCAGAAAGAATACTGATTTGAAATGATAATACGTTTTCCGCCACCGCGACCAATACGCCACCGCCATTTTTTTAGCCTCTGTCATGACGGTATAAATTGAAACGTTTATAAAAGTTTAAGATTTCATCGTTACGGTATTTTGCTTGACAACCAGGTCTCGGTGAGAAGAACAACATCCGCGTCTGATGAGTCCACAATTGACGACAAGTCATCGCGGTTACGCATAACGCTTCTAATGTTAGTAAAAATAACAGAAATATTTACAAGGGGTGACTCACTAATGCCATCCGAACGCTAGGACAGGGCAGGTACTGGGTTAGAACTGCCGATTTTTCCGAGCACCATGACGGGGTCATAAAATCCGGAAGGAGTCCCGTCTGGATCCAAGTTCCGCTCAGGTGGGTTTAGTTCGCGAACGAAGTCTGTGCCAGGCGAGTAGATGTAACATTTGTTGTCAACGAGTAGTTTGTCGAAACGCAATTTGATGGACTTTCTATGCGACCTGGCGAACTCTATCAGTTTCCGCCTAGCAAGGCGGACGGACGGTATATAATCTTGACTAACGGAGAAAGGGGTGCCCTTAAGCTTGAAAGCGTTTGAAAGTACCGTCTCCTTTTCTTTATAGACCATTTTTACAATAATGGGGCGATGCTTTTGGTGACTGAACCTGCCAAGACGATGCGCTCTTCCGATAGCTGATGTTGAAAGCTGGATGCCCAATTTTTCGCGACACACGTCCAGAACAACTTTTTCGATTGTGTCCAAGTTTCTCTTTCCCCGTCGGGGATGCCAAAAAAAAAAAAAGAAGATTCGACCTGCGCGCTCTGCTTTCTGTATCATCGCAGTGCGCCCTAAGTTCTGATATCTCGGAAACCGCGGATGTTATCTGGGGACCAGGTGTTATGCAGTTACTTGCACTTGCTTCTTTTATTGTGGAAAGTTCGTTTTCTAAGTGACAAACTCGTGTGGTGAGGGCATTCAACGATTCATCAGCACTACTCTGTTTTTCTTTTAACTCTCTAACCTCCTGAAGTATGCTAGTCTGGCCAGTCTGCAATGACGTGACGATGTTGAAAACTTGGTTAAGAAGGTCCTCTTGCGCTTTCGTCATAGGACCAGGGTTTGTCTCAATATCCCCTCCGAGGATTAAAAGTGACATATATCTAACACTTTCTACGTAGGCAGCAACACAAGCACTACCAACGCGATACAGTTCACAACATTTGAGGTACAACACTGAGCATGCCTTGGGGCCCGGCAGCAAAAATGACACACAATGTTGCTCTTTAAACCAAGGTTTTTGAAACTACTGACCTGTAACGATATGACGAAAAACTTAGGCATCCTGCTCAGATGGAAGCTGTCGGGCCCACTGACGATGTTGAACGATGCCGCCGCTTGTCTTCCCAGTGGCGCTGAGCTCATGGAGGTGGCTGATAATGACTGGTTGGGCCCAAGCAGGGGCAGAACCGTAAAAACCACGTGCTGAAGACCGATCCACAAAGAATAGGCCGGCGATGACGGGTGCAGTTTAATTGTATCTTTAGATGTCGCTAATGTGAAGTTGCCTCCGATGATGGTGTCGCCGTTCCCAGATATATAGTGGTGACCATGACGGTGCCAGGAAGGTAGACAGCAACTGTAACGATATGACGAAAAACTTAGGCATCCTGCTCGGATGGAAGCTGTCGGGCCCACTCCGACAGCTTCCATCCGAGCCAAAATAGATGGGAATGGAATACCAGCGTGTTTTCGTTAGCTTCAATCTCCAGTTCTGTCGGAAAGGTAACGCGCAGCACCCCCCCCCCCCTCCCCCCTCCGGGAGAACTCAGCCTGCCCCCCCCTCCCTCCCCCCGGGAAAATGGAAAGTCTACGCCGCTGCACTGGGCTGTGGGTTTGTAGGTTTGTACACACTGGAAAGATGCCGAAAGGTGTATGTTGGCTGCTGACATAGCGGCGGCCAACTGCGAAGGAAAACGTGGGTTTGAAAACGCTGCTTTTGTTTCCTTTAAGCGGGGCGCATTTTGAAGAAACAAAGTTCTGATAGCAATGCTCTCAACGCGCTCGTGCTTGATAACCAGTAGAGGTTCTGATGTTTCTGCAAGTTCCGATGGGCTCTTTCTTCATTAAAATCGTGTCGGCGTTATGTGATATGGATAAAAGTACTTGAGTACTCAGTCAAGGAAACTTTCTCGGATTACTATACTTGTTTTGCCGAAACTCAAACGATGCGGCATTGGTAGCTTGAAAGTGCAGCCAGATTTCCATTTCCCGACAGGCATAACGTAACGATCGAGCTGCGCTTTCGCGGGCGCGCGCCATTATCACGGCAGGAGCCTTGCGCTGTCGATAGAAAGCGTAAACGACGGCACGCGAAAGCGAGTTAGAATCCAGGAGATTCTTAAAGGGGCAATGCAATAATTTTCGTACTTTTAAAATATGCCACTCAGAATAGACCGATCTCGCAGCCAGTTTCATTGGGGACCATAGTTTCATTACGCCACCGCTGCCTTCATGCATCGTGGGATCTGTATTCTTTATTCACGCGCGACAACCTCGGTGAAGGTCTCCGCGAGCAGAGCACGACTCGACACGAACTGAAGTCATGCACTGGCGCCTGCCTTCTATGAACTACAGTTATGGCGGCGTTACGCATGCGTGGAACGCTTAGTGAGATCGGTCTGTTTATCCCGTATATTCATAACGTATGAAACATGCGCTATTTGTTCTCTCCACGCAATGGTAGTTGAAAAAGAAAAAACAAAAAAAAAAAAACGAGAAAAACGAAAAGCACCTATTTCCCCAACTTGCAGCCAGAACAATCGGCTACGTTTTATGTAGCCGACTATATGCCGCCAATGTTTATCATAGCCACGTGCTCGGCATAGCTCCTCACAGGGAATGCGCTGAATTCCAAACATTGTTAAGCTTGAACCGTATGTAAGAGATTTGGCGAGTTACAGACCAAGCGATAGCGACGAGGTTTGCCGCCGCCCCTCGCTGTCGCTTTACGCCTCGTTCGTCTCTACACTTTCATAAAACTTATCCATCTTCATGCTTCTTACTGAAGTCGCTCGAACAAAGAGCCGAAAGAACGAAACGTTTCGTTACGTCACTAGCGCTGCGCGCGAACGTTTTTTGGTCGCGCGTGAACATCTGTGACATACTTGGAGATAAATATATTTTAACTATGTTTGTCTTATTTTACCAAAAGCTGCCTAAACATACAAAAAAGACACTGTTAGCGTACTTTCTTTGTTATTTATTTTTGTATACAGCCAGGTTTGAGGTTAGCAGTCACTACTATGCGGGGAACACTGGAAAGCCGTCCCGTCGTTGCTTCTCATCGCGACGTGCACCGCTTGCATGCGGTTTTGACAAACCGAACGACAGGGGGTCCTGTCGCGTCGCTTCGAAGAATCGGTCACATCTGGTTCATACGGTAACGTTCCGCTACTCCCGCCATCGCGGTGACTGGGCACGAGCCGCTACCCGAATCACCACCGTACCGGCAGTGATTCGGGTAGCGGCAGTGATTCGGGTGCATGTCGGAGCAGTGATTTTACCGAGCCCAAGTGGGGTGCTCACGTATAGTGCTGGTAACTTCTGTATGAGCCACATTTAAAGGTAAGTCGAAGAGGTTCTTCAAAATAACGAGTTAGAGGTGAATTCTAGCATATTATTTTTCCGTGATTTCGAATATCCCAAGAATCTAACCCGAACGCATCAAGAGATGCGAGAAAAACCGAAAGCTAACCTCTGGGTGTGACGTCATACAAAGAGGTTTCAGCTTCCTCGCGCGTGCCGCTTGTGAGGAAATACGTGCAACGCTTTTCGCTGCTCGTATGAGACTTGCGGAAAGCGCAGAAAGTTCGAAATCTCCGTATTATATATTTTAATTCCCTCCTCACACCAAAACGCTGTTGGAGCTACTTGGCGAGTAAACCTGAAGTATAATTTTGCTATTCGTAGCCCTGGAGGCCAAATAAAGACAATTTATATTTCTTGATTTACTTAAATACAGAACCGCTTCATTTTCTCTTTAAATATTGTCGCCGCGAGGATGGCAAAGCTTGATGCTAAAATCCTGGAGATCGCTCTGTTGACGACGCCAACAATGCGATTCCCACAACTTCATAATCGAGTTTTGCCGAGGAGAAACCGAAAGAAAACGACCCCCTTTGTCCTCAAAAGTACGTGGCGCCAAACACCGCTGCCCTTTTTTACGGGCCGGAACTTAACAGCGCGCATGCGTTGTGTCTCGCGCCGAGCTCCCTATAGACCAGTGTCTGCTCTGTTCCATGGGCGCCGCCATGTTCGTTTATGCTGACGTCATGACACAGAAGGGGGGCTGCGTTTTTTGAAAGGCTCAGTTTCTTTTAGAAACCTTTGCCCATATCGTATACTTCGTTTCAGCCTAGGTCCGAGCGCGGCCGATGTTATGAACCGAAGGGCCAATCAAACAGCGAAAAAGGCACAACGTCATGGTGTGCTCTCTGCAGTTGATAGGAATAGCCGGTATTCGCCGTCCCTCTGTGCGTGCTCCTCTGCCGGCTAGTCCTATCAAGCGCAGAGAGCACGTAATGACTTTGCGCTTTTTGCGCTGTTTGATTGGCCCTTCGGCTGATAACATCGTCCGCGCTCGGACATAAGGTGAAACGAAGTATAGTTCAAGAACGTAAGAAATGCACAGTCCCGAAGCTCCAAAAACCGCACCGACGCCAAGAGTGTTGTAAAAAGCAAAAGTATTGTTTTATGCGCAGCCCCCCCTCTTTACAAGAGCCTGCGTTTGAGATTATTATTTCCCATTTTTATCGCTGGGGGCTAGGATATCGGACACTGGTCTATATACTGCGTTTCACACTACGTCCGAGCCCACCCAAAGCTCCTTTAAAGCAAATCAGGCAGCGCCAAAAGTGCACCGTCATGGCGGTCATCCTTTTTGTGCGTTTCTTTTCAGTGGCTAAAGGCAACACCTCCTAGAGAAGAAGGCCAGAGCGCTCTGAGAGGTTACGTCACAATGGTGGAGGAAGGAAGTCCATGGCGCAACTACGTGAGAATACGCTATCGACGTGAAAAAAATGTACCTCGGCGCGGTGGTGTTCATGCGCGTTTATCCGGCGTTAATATACGTTTTAAATGCGCAGTCTTGTACAATTTATTATATATATAATATAAACGTAATATACAACGCGTTACCAAGGTTAAGAGTACCAAATTAATATTTATGAGTATCCCCGTAACCGCGGGACTACCTGCAGTTCCGCAGCACGCCACACTTTTCGAAAGGACCGGCTGCGATGCTGCCGATGCCACATGGCTCCGATTCTGGTAAATTTACGTTGTGTGTGAGCTGCTGACTGTCTGAAAAGGAGCGCTGAGACATCTCAGAAGGGAAGGAAACCGACAAGAAATCCAGTCATTGTCGCAGGGAGCGCACACGAGCAAAAGATGGGTCGACAACGTGAAGCCTTTCGTCGCCGCTGCTCTCGTGTGTGGTACTTTTGAGACTTGTTTCCCGTCGTATTTCTGTCATCACCGTAGTCTCGGGTAGTTTTTTTGTGTTCGCTTGATACTACGGCATTTACGTGGATTCGTGAAACAAGTCCTGCTTCGGTTTGAGTGACATGTGTAACAACTAGCCAACGAAGACTGGTCGATTAATCGATAGATCTCTCTCGACAGAGAGAGGGTTCTTGGAGTTCGTGTTCAAATGTGTATGTCACGGATATTGTGGGACGTATGGATACGATCGACAGGTGAGAAAGAACTTATTTACGGGCTTTCTTGGTCATGTAAAACGCAAGTAAGATGCTGCAATCGTTTTTCTTTTTTTTTAATCGCATGATAGATTGCAATTTTGTTCTTTGTCATGATTCGCGTGCAGTTTCGTCGACATTTGTAAATATGCGCGCTAATCTTGTTTTCACTGGAAGGTGAAAAACAAGTTTGTGTGATTATTGAAAGTGCGTTGTTCGTGGTTCTGTGTTTATTTATACTAAAGTTATTTTATTGCCTTTTCCGCGTTTATTTTAGAATCTTAACTGTATTAAGGTAATAGTATTATTATATACAAAATAAGTTATGTGTTGTTCTAAGGCAGCTCGAGCCCCATAGGGAGAAGTAAATTAGTAGACTAAGTAGTAAGTTTAGTACCCCTGCCACACGGAAAAGTTAATATATTTTCATTCAGTGATATAGGATTTAATCAGCTCGCGGTCTTGAGTGGTTATACGAGCGCCGCAAGCGGATTTGTCGACCCCACAATGTCATTCGATCGAAATTGCATTAATTTTGCCATCTGGCCGGGGTATGATGCAAGAATTCAGTGACTGCACGCAATAACGTCGCTTACATGATCGTGGGAAACACTTGTCTTGCCTTGTTCGCGTTGACCACGTCTACCTGATTTTTAACTGTTCTGTTTGCTGTTTCCAAATCACTGCGTGTCTCGCCATTTTTTCGAAGTATTTCTGTATAAAATATGCATTCCTACAACAATAATTGCATGACTCAATGTTTTCGACTTAAAACAATCACATCTTTCTATAGACGCATACCTCGTGCCATTTCGTACGGATTATTTAGCGGTGTAATATTTTGCTCGTGTAATAAAATGTTTTCTAGACCTGTTGCTATGTGCAGCTTTCATTTTAGTTAATATGACACGCGTATGTGACTAAAAACGCGTTACGACGGTCGATCTACGCTCGTTGCATTCGCTTCGACGCGCGCCCCCGATGGCCTTCCTTTGCGACGTCACGAGGAGAGCGCTACGGCCTTGTCTTCTAGGAGGTGTTGCTAAAGGCTGGACTCCAAGGAGCGAAAAAAGCGACGTAAAGTTTCCCCGCGGCGTTGTCTCTGCGCTTGGTGTCAGAAGAGTGGCTGTTGCGCCACGCGCGAAGTTCGCCGGTTATTCGCCGCGTATTGGCTCAAACCGGGACATATTCAATAGGCTCATTGGAGTCTTTTTTTTAAAAATAAGTATGATGGCACACATTTTCAATAACAGTGGTCGGGGAACAGTTGTTCAGGATGACTCAGACGGTGTTGGGCAAGGTAGTGTGGTCGCACCCTCACGCGGCTAAAGAAGTCAAAATTGCTCTAGGCGAGATTCAAGGCCGCAGGGAAAGCCGCTCTCTAGCCCGGCCATAAAAGGACATGGCAGGACAACATTGAGCATCTGGCCACACTGGCTGGTATGGCTGGCATCGGAGGCTCACGTTGATTCGCTGGCTCTGGTCCGCTTATCGGGGGAGTGCCTCTAGGACCTTTACTGACCCTAAATAAGGTCATTTTTCTTTTTTATCTCACTTGCCTTGATTTTATTTCGGAACACTGATTGGGCGCACTTGCAAGAATGAAAGAGAAATGCGAGGAAACTTCACGAGTTGGGGGGGGGGGGGGTGATCCTGGGCCGGCTTGCTAGAACAGCGTCTCAGCTTAGATTGGGTGAAAGAAAGCAGTGCAAAGGCTGGGGCGTCCGAGCGTCTTGAGACGAGGCTGAGTCCGGCTCAGCTCGTGCACGCGCTGGCTTTGGCAGTGCTTTCTTTCACACAATCTCAGCTGAGACGCTGTTTCTAGCCATTCAGCCCTGGCAGCTCATCATTAGTTGCAAAGGACAAGAGTCATCATGGTTGGCGTAAAGCGCACTCTGGACTCTTGGAGTCGTCGCATTATTAAACCAAAACCATGAGAGTTAATGGTCCTACATTAATTTTATTTCATTAAATGAAATATAAATTAATAATATAAAAAGACGACATAGGGAGAGTTTCGCCAATGTGCAACGCTTTTGGTAGCGCACTTCACAAGAAAGGGGTTTATTAAACCTTTCTCCTGAGCGTTAGATTTGAGTCAAGAAAGGGGTTGGAGAAAACAATCTCCGTGAGTTGTCTAGGAGTAGAGTGAGAACCCAGCGATCCTGGGTTCGATCCCCACCACTGCCCGTTTCGATCCGGATGAGCATCGTACCGGCGTGTGGTAGTGTATCACTACTGCGTGGTGCACGTTGAAGACCCCAGGCTAGCGGTTGTACTGCACTGGCTAAATTTCTCACCTACAGCTGGGAGACAAGCCGCCCGTTGATGCACACGAAGTACTAGGCTGTATAAGCATACACAAAACCCAATATATATATATATATATATATATATATTAATATATATACATGTATTTTTTTTTACGAGTAGAGTAATTTTGGAAGCTGAAGAATCCATGGCGATGGCGGACAGGACAGAACGGGTGCGGTTGGAAAGCGGGAACCTTAAAAAAAATTATGTTTGTGTATCTTGGAGTGTGGGGGGGGGGGGGGGGGGGGGAGAGAAATAAATTCCACTTCGTCGTCGCTTGTATATGTCTGTTTTCGTCTGTTTGTTTTGTGCTTTCTTACTGTTACATCTGTCCCAGCACGCTCGTCAAAGTCTTCATAGGTAATCAATATTTGCACCTTTTGTGGTGTTGGAACATGGCGGGCAGCATTGAATAGCTTATTTATAGGCAGTATGTGTTTTCGAGAACTTGCACGTGACTCCTGTAACGCGCTTCTCGCTTCTTCTTTTTTTTTTTTTTTTTCGGAAGACGAATTGTGATTTACTGCAAGAACGAGGAAGAAGCACGACAAAATATTTGAGACAAGAATCCTCTGCGCCAGAAACGGGATCGGCGCCTTTTTACCTGAACTGCTCAGCTTCGAAATTCAGCCACCTTTCAAAAGATGGCGCAAGTGCACGTCGTCTGCTACAATATAAGTCCTTTTTGAAGAAGAAGAAGAAAACAGATGGTGGTATGGAGTTTTTTTTTGTCATTTAGGACAATTATAGACCGCTTTAAAAAAATTAGAATCATAGAAATTGATTTTAATTAGAATGAGAAGAGCTCTAAATAAAAAAGAAATATTTGTTTAAATAGTAGTCCTTTTTTTAACCATTTTTTTGGCATACAGAGTTTAGCTCCAAAATAGTTTCATGAATTAAAATTACTTTAAACAAATCAAAATATGAATTCATCTCGTTTAGCCTAACATTGAATTTGCTAAGCTTATTTTAGGACCTTACCTTTATTGTGCGAACGTCAGATTCTACCTCAGTGACCAGTTTACGTCGATCGCGGCCACTATGCACGAGTGTTCGTGCAGCCGAGCCCGGATGTAATACAAGAAGGTCGCGTACTTACAGCATTTTCAGTACAGTGCAGCGAAGACCGCAGGCCCGATGTCGCCATTTTGAGACCCGTTTTCGAACAACGAGCGCTCACGTTGGAAAGGCACGGTTTAGTGCAAGGACGAGCTCGTGTAGCTGAGGCGTTAATTCGGTTATCGTCTTTGCAGCACCGTCAGATAGACGAAGATAACGTTGCCTCGTTTTCAACAAGGTGATAGGGACCTTTAGCAAACCGTTGCCATGCTCCGCGTACTCCCCTTCCGGAGCCTTTGAAGCAAAGCGCGCACCCCGCTGTCACGGTACCTCCCGGGCACGCGCTTCAAAGCATGCTTCGAAGGCTCCCGTAGTGCGGTACGCGGAGCACGGCAACGGTTTGCTAAAGGTTCCTAATGCCGCATTAAGACTGAAAATGCATAAACCTTAACTGTAACGGCGTACGCCTCCAAATTAACGTTTGCCTGCCGCAGACACCGTCCATTGAAGACGGTGGACTGGGAGCTCACGGTCTCCTCCGAGACATCGAAAACTTGCCTACTTCTGCACATTTTCTCTCCGTTTTCTTTAATTCCTCCTCTGAAAAATTCATCGCTAATCGCACGCCGAAAATTGGCCCGTTTAATCGTTCCGCCGGTTGCCATATCGCACATACACAAAGCGGTCGGCGTGTAGTCTTTGACCGTTGGCGACGTTTCCGTGGCGGAGCGTCGCGCCCCCTGTAGGTGTCGCACGCTTCCTATGCTCTTCGGATGCCTTCTACCCGCGTTGTATGCTGCGTTCCTTTGCGCGTTTGCCTGCATTTTCTGAAATTCCGCGCTGCTTTAATGCTGTGAAAGCACCTTGCACCCTCCGACCACGGCATTTATTGTAAACATATCGTGTGTCGGGGAGAAAAGTGAATCTTGGTTTTCTTGCTGCAAGAATAATCTACACGTGGCGGAACGCTCGGTTTCTCGTTAGGAGGAGACAGCAATGTTTCAGAACTTACCGTTATATAATCCAAAGGTTATATGCAATGTTCGTACGTTTTGTTTTATGAGGAAATGGCGAGTAACGGATTCTGCAAGTACATGAGTGTGACGCGTCTGCTACCGGGAACGTGCCCCATTTATCAGCATTGAAAATGTTAGAAAACCGTTTATTACTTTTTAAATCAGAGAACGGTTAGCTCCGTAAGTTTCGCATTTGGTTCCAAACGTAATTGTATGGTTTATTCTAAAGGTGAAAAAAAACAAAAAAAAAAAACGTTACCTTCACATATAAATATCCGGTAGATCTGGGTGGGTTTCACACATGCCTGTGCCTTTCGTCGTGTTCGTCATGAATGTGGAGAAAGCTGCAAATGTGTCAATCATTGTACAACTCTAAAGTTGGCGGTCATGATTTACGGTTGCAATCAGTAATTTTCTCCCTCTCAGTGACACAAACACACACACGCATACACACGCACACACACACACACACCTGACAACCCCCAGAGGCTGAGTTCATCAGCTGAGTTTATTGAACTCAGAACTTATTAGGAGTCCGCAAATTGGTAAACTTCGAAGTCATGCACATTTTTCAGAAATCGCCGGTCCGAGGTGTTTGGGCAGAGAACTCACGTGCATTACGAGTGCTGGTTGGCACGGGCCTTTCGCTTGAAACTCTGTCATTGTCTTTCGTCGGCTCATAGAGGCGAACATGTGTTTTCATTGCAGAATCTCTAGAATATTGATTTTACAAAACTTGGATTCTATCCAAAGCTTCAAGACGTGTCTGTTTCCGCCTTTTTTTTTTTTTTTGAGCTCTCTATCACAGGATTCTGGCGTAAAAAAATTCGCATGAATAAACCTGTGAACAGAGCGCCATAGAACTTTCCACAGAGGTGTTTTTAGAAGGTACGTTGATTATACGTAAAAGAAATAAAATTGTGAGTGTAGGTTTTCGGCAAAAAGGAAAGGGGAAAGGGAAACTTTTTTTCCCTTAATTTTTTCTACATTTTTCTAGGTAGGAAAAGGGAAGCAAACCGTCGGGTTGACGCTGTTGCTCATAAATATGGCACCACGTGTTACAAAAACTAGAAAGCTTCTTAGAGATTAACAATTTAACACCCTAAAGCAAATCCAGAAGACCCGAGCGTGCGTGGTACACTATCCACCAGTCAATTCAACGGTTTGCTTCTGTTTTCCTCCCGCGCCTAGGAAACAAACCATGGTTTTCTTTTCCCCCCTTGCATTTTTTCCCAGAAACCCATATTCACGAAATTTCAGTATGATAAATGCACCACCTAAAGACCCCTTTGTGAAAAGTTCCACGGTACTTTGTTCATTGGCCTTTTTATGCGAATTGTTTTGCGACACACTGTAGAGCAAATAGAACTCCGCTTATATCTGTTTTCTTTCCTTTTTTGTAAAGAGGTGCCTTGAGAGTAGTGTCCTTTATTCGGTGCATGCGTGTTAAATAATGGGGCGAAAGCAAACCATTCACAAACAATTTATGACCTTGCCGGGCGCGCACATGCCCATTTCCCCAAGCATTTCTGTCACGCATTGAACAGCTCTATTATGGGGCCATCTAGTGTGACGGCGCGAAACTATATCTGCCGCATCCGGAGACAGCGCTTCCGCTGTAGGCGCGTTCCGGGCTCCGGGTGACGTGGTCTCAGGCCTTTGCAGAAATCGCCTCCTGCGCGCTGCCATCTTCGTCTGCTGGGCTGTGGAACGCCTTCCAAGCATGCGCTGTTGATCTGCTGTGCGGTATATCGGACGCTGCGCATCCGTCTACAGCTCAGTGACTCGGCATTTTTTCCCCGCTCGCTTCGTTCGAGACTGCCGCTTGGAACGGTGTATAGACCATACACCGTTCCAAGTAGGTCGATGCAGAAAGGGAAAAACACTCTCGAACCAGAGCGCTGCGCCAACGCTCCGCTTACCTTTTCCCTCGAAAGCTCGTCTGCTTCACGGAGTGGACTGTTAGAAAGCACGTGCGCAGTGTACGGAGGCAAGTTGTTTCGACAAGGCTAGGCGCCGCTTTGGTATTATAGTGTGTTTTCGCGCGTAACATGACCTATGCAAGAAAAGAATCGACCGGGCAGCACTGTGCTGGCATTGGTTGTACAAATAACAAAAAAACAACAACAAAAAAAAACGTAAAATAAACGCCGGTTCAGTGTGCGAGACCCACGCTGTCAAACAGGATGAATGTGGGTGCGGCATGTTTATGCTGCACCGGTTCCCCGCTGCTTTAGGCCTACGACGCCTGTGGCTGGCGAATTTAAACAGGAAAGACTTCTTGCCATCGATTAGCAGTCGTGTTTGCTCCGACCATTTCTTGGACGGCCGGCGAACTGCGGAGAACCCCGTGCCGTTCCTTCGCCTGGGCTACGACCGAAAGGTAAGCGGAGGGCGGCCTAGACATTGGTGAGTAGGGTAACAGTCCAGTAATGGCGGTCGATCACTCAGCCGGGTTCAGATTCTCCCACATGCCCGGATGAGGGTAGGCGGCTCTACACTCGTTAAAATGGCGCCGGCTAGGAAGCCCAACTTGGAACGGTGTTATTGGGGTGTTTCATCTAGGCCTTCATTCTTCTACTCTCGTCAGCGCGCACCAAACCCTGTTGTTGAGAGTGCGACCGCTAAATGCGTCTGATAACACTGACATCACCCTCGGCTCCCCGCCGTTCTTGTGAATGCTTGAGTCGGGGGGGGGGGGGGGGGGGGGGGGCGAGTCCCGCTGGTTCCGTCGATCACTGACGCCACGCACATCCCTCCCTGAAAGGCATCCCCCGTGTGAACGCTCCTTTAACAGTGCCCTGTGTTTTTCCACCCCTATATAGCTCATGGCAATAATAAACTTCGATCTTTCCGGGGAAGCCTCGTACGCAAAGGAAATTAGTCTACACTTTCTGCTCTCCGTTTAACTCAGATCCAAATCTGGGTCTTGAACCCTAGTCTTGATTTAGCGTTTGATGTGCAAAAGCTCTCGTGGAAATAACACACTAAATTAAACCACGCGGTTGCACCAGTAGCTTCAGCCAACTTATGATGGGCTACGTACAAGGGGAGGTGTGACGATTGAACGGGCAAGAACGGTCCAGCGATTCAAGCCTCAGAGCGCAGCGTAGTCTGTATGGGGGACGGCTTGCGGTCCAGGGTTAAAACTTACAAGCGAGGATGCTAACAAAAACAGGTAGGATTGAACATTTCTGTATATTCAGTAGACGTATTGCACAGCTGTAAATGGGAACATACCCCTGATACATTTTCTCCAGATTTCTTACCAACTCTTTTAGTTAGAGCCCAATTTATAACAAATAATCTGGTCTTCGCCATTGTGAAGCTACTCATACGGGATTATGGTGATACCGCACTGAGGCAAAAAGCGTGAGACCCTTTTCGGCCACTGAGAAGAGCGAGCGACCGCCACACCTCCCGTATAGCCGGTTTATAAGCAGGCGGCAAAGAACGTTCTGAGATATCTATATTAAGACAGGAAAGCTGTGTTAACTGGCTTGGGAGCTACTACATCCCTAACGTTGTATTCTTTTTAACTAACACACGCACGCACGCACGCACGCACGCACGCACGCACACACAAACACGCACCCTCCTCCCCCACACACACGTACACACACATTCGCACATACAATTAGACACGGGTAAGAAAGGAAGCCAATTGTCAGAAATGTCCAACGACACAATAAACTCTGGGGAGTGGAACGGCCAGCGGCGGAATTGCGGGAGCGTGCTTGGTTAATGGGAGCCGGCGCGTTATCAGCCCCGCAAATGAAACTGCGATTAGGCTAAACGAACCGGAGGGTCCACAAATGAAATCCTGCTTCTTTAATTAAATGAGTCCGTAGAGACCACGCTTTAATTAACGATCGCGTTTCTCCCCCCAAAAACGGCGTCGCCAAGATCCAGCTTTTTATTTTTTTGCATACTGTGGATTGTTAAAGCGGGAAGCAACAGGACCTACGTGGCATTTGGAAGGTTGCTGTATAGCTCTGGGCTTTTATTGAATAATAACAACTCAGCGTAGGCATTTGGCTCTGAAGTCTACGCATGCTTTTAGTTATTATTATTTTTTTTTTAAAGTCATACCGTTTATAGAGCTAGTCCTTGCGCTTTCGTATCCTTGGCATGTAGACGCTTTGCGGCAGCTGTGCGTGCGCACCGCCTTAACCGACCATCGGTTTTTGTTTCCTCTTATTCCGTTCACTCCACTTTATTATTACCACAGCAAGACGGGTTATTGCCACTTTAAATTCTACTCTGTCCACCTCCCCAGCATAGGCCTTTGTGGAGGCTCGCCATCGCCCGATTCAGTGGCTCGGTATTTTGGCAAGACAAGAGAAGATAAGCAATGACGGCTGTAATCTGGCGCGTGAGCAAAGCACTTATAGACCAACTCATGTTTACAAACAAACCAGAGCGCCCCTAGCGGACGCCATCGGAGCCGTGCATGCGCGATGGAGTGTGGGCAAGAAGCTCGCCGTCGCCCATAAACGAACCATTGGAATGCGATGTTGTCGGCGTCGGTGTTAGACCCCGTGTTATTTTTCGTGTTGGCGTTGTTGATCCCACATCTTCCTGGCAATGCCTGATTACTTTAGCGGCCTCAGCGAAATTACCGAGGCTCGTTACACCGCGAAACGTCACGTGGATAATGTGACGTGCGATGATTTATTCTGCGTAGACGCCGTGGAATAGACGATAAAACCTGATTCGCATGATGAGATTCTGCTCGCTATTTCCAGTCCCGACGTCGCTCGGGCTGCAAAAGCGTGGACCGTAGGTGAGATGGTCGACGTCGATACTGAAAATCGCAAGCAGAATCGGACCAAGTGAATCAGGCATAACAAGTCGATGATGGCCACTGGTAACAATGATCAACATATCCTTGTATCTACTGTTTACACCGAGCCTGCTTAATCCAACCAACCTTCAAACTTAAGTTTTTTGAGGTCTTGATTTACTTCTTATCGCAATTGCCGGGTCAACGTTTGGTCTACGGGGCGCTGCTGTTTGAACGAGCAGACGATAACAAGCAGAAATGTTTGAAAGAGCTGACGGCTATTCCAACGATCAGGCAGCCGTTTGAACTTGGACTCACCGGACGTAGTCCGCAAGTGGTCCTTACAACTTGGCGGTTTTTCGCGCGTACTTGGAACAAAACAAATACTAAATCTGACGACCACAAGTATCCGTGAATTCCACCCAAAGTGCTTCTCGCATAAGCAATCGCGGTCCAACGGTGTCTGGTTTTATTTTTCACAGCGCCTATCATAGTTCTCGGACGAACCGAGCAGGTAGAACACACATAAAAACTGACCTTCAAACCTTTCCCGACTCTTTTCATAGAGCCCCAGTGACGGCGTTTTGACAAAGAGGCAGGTTTTTCTCCAGTTTCTTTCCAAACAACATAGGTATGTACGTTCCGCATGGTAACTTCCGCCCACAGCCCGAGACCGGAAGTGCGCCCGACGCCTCACCAACGCGCCGTGACGTAACAGAGGGGAGTTTGTGTATAGCCTCGATTATGACGTCACGGTATTCACGTGACGTCAGCAGGATTTTAAAAGGGTCATCATAACGTCATCATGTGAGCACGTGACGGCATC
The DNA here is from genome assembly GCF_016920785.2 of Ixodes scapularis. Taxonomy (NCBI): domain Eukaryota; kingdom Metazoa; phylum Arthropoda; class Arachnida; order Ixodida; family Ixodidae; genus Ixodes; species Ixodes scapularis. Next base: position 182,498,590 of record NW_024609846.1, on the reverse strand, counting down.
AGCATGAAGGTCGCCACGCGACGTAGCTTCAGGTGCACTTGACATCGGGTGGTTGCATCAGGCGACACATTGAAGTGGCAGTGTGACGTCACGTCACGCGACCCCATGATTTCAAGCGATACCACTGGCGTTGCGTGGCACCACTATACCACGTGGCAATGTGATATCTGACTCAAATGAACATTCGGTACGGATCCAGAAACATGTTTTGTTGCTTTTAAAAGCGTGTTCGTAAGACGCCTTTCGGATAGGATTGAATATATGTATTTACACCAAAGAACACTTATACTGGGTCTGCGTTCAGGTATTTTACAGCGACAGCTGTTAGTGAGAACCTCCCAAGGAATATGCATCGGTTTTCTTCGCAGAAACTCACGGTGACGTCACAAATCACACGATCTCTCCCGGCCACCCCCGCTGACTTCGCGTGAAAACAAAAAGTTCCGTTTGCGGAGCCGGATTCGAACCAGAGACCTAAGGATGCCGGAAATTGTTTCTCCTGCAATCAACCCAACTACTGACTGTGCATTCGACGGGGCGACTTTCGAAGAATTAAATGCGGTGAAAATTCCATTTTTTTCTACTTTCGATAACGTTTCAGCATCTCCTGAGCCTCGAGTGTATGCGCGCGACGCTAGGGCACAGCAAGAGAGAGTGTGTGCTGGAGGACGGGGCGTTTGAAAGAGACGCCCTGCCCTTCGTGTTTTGTAGTAGGTGGGTTTACTATGCTAGCACATAAAATGAGATGGAGTTATGGATGAAGTGATGCGTCTTGAGCCAGCCCGAAGACCAGCACGAAATCCAAAGCTCCCCCTCTCTATGCGCTTCGTCGTCTTCGAACCCCGGCTATCCAACATCTCCCCTTTTCCTTATTGTCCAAAATGACTTGGTGGCTTGACCAATCTTCCCGCTCCTGTAGTGCGCCCACGTTGTGGCTCTACGTGAACAGTAGCTCATCATCAACACTGAGTCCTGGTGGCCTTTGTATAGGTTTGTACCTGGCGAATCCTCGTACGACATCTCATCGTCCTCCTTGTTTTCGCTTCGATCAATATCCAGAAACTTCGCGTTTCTCAGGACAGTGCCATCCTTTGTGGATACCCAATATGAGCGCGGCGAATCGGCTTTTTTGAGTACTGTCCCCCCTTTATTTAGTTCCTTGATCCAGACTTTCTGTGATGACTGAAGCTCTGGCAGTTTCCTAACTCCATGATGCCTGTTGAAGCCAGACGCTTGCTTGTTTTTTGCTGGGCTCTCGCTCTCTTTCAAAATGGAGAGGTCAGGTGTTTTCGGGTTGAGCAGATTTGCTAGGACTGGCACCTGGGTTGGAATCTTTCTGCTGAGCAAGAGCTCTGCGGGACTGAATCCACAAGCTAATGGTGTAGCACGATATGCAAGAAGCGCTCTATAAGGGTCAATTGACTTCTCAAACTTCATTTTTGCTATCTTGACGGCCGCTTCTGCTGCACCGTTACTTTGAGGATACTTTGGGCTTGACGTGACGTGTCGAAAGCGCCATTCTTTGCTAAATGACACGAATGCCGATCAAAATTGGGGGCTATTGTCTCTAATGACCGTCTCAGGTATTCCGTGTCTAGCGAAAATCGACTTTGCTTTTAGGATGGTTTTTTCCGGTAATTGGTCTGTGAGGAATGATGTTTAGGGCTTCTATGAGGTCCAAGCCGAGCAGTGGCACATTGACATTTCTTGTTACATAGAATGCGCCCGTTGTATGAGAGTCTTTGAACGTGACTGTTGCCTGCAGCACGCCGAGAACATACAGGCGTTCTTTTGTTGCTCCAAAAAGAACTTTATCCGCGTGTCGAACACTGTCCTGGTAATGCAGTTTGGAGAGTAGGTGCTCCGGCACGACAGAGACGTCAGCACCAGTGTCCAAACGAAAGCTCACATCTTCGCTCCCAATACGAAGCAAGACCCGCCATTGTGCGCATTTGCCCGGGGACGTCACGGTTCGTGTGAAGTAGAAGTCTTCATAATGTGCCTGGAGGTGGTAGGTTCTGAGATTTGATGCAGGAAGGTCGACTTCGATTTGCAATCGCTTGCGAAGTGACGCGGCTTTCCACATTTGTGGCATTCGCTCTTCGATGCTGGGCAGTCTTTTCGTGGATGTACGTCATGTCTTCGGTCTGCCTATATAGCTCCTCCTATTAGACCCTCCGTGTCCCAGCAGGACCTGACTCCTTTCCAATCTAGCTACCCCCTCTCTTTTCTCCATCTCCAACTCCCCCGAGGATTAGGAAAGAGGCTCGTCGAACTGGCGCCTTATCCCCCTGTTTGCCAAAGACAAGGCCAGCGTGTTCTGCTCTGCCCGTGCCTAAGGTCACGGCCACACTCCCAAAAGCAACAAAGCTTTTATCTGTCGGATGCAAGGGCCTAATAATGCACTTGCATACAACACAGCACCCCTAAGGAATCGAGCGCACATCCCATACAACCCACCAGGAAAACACATAGTTACATGAAATAGCAGGGAGTGTGCAGGTAAACTGGTGCTTGTAAACGGATACCGTAGTGCAGAAATATTAACAAGCTTTTAAGTCACACTTAAGTTACATTATAATTGACATAGTTGCACACAGCTGTTTTTGCTGTTTTCTTGCCTTTCATTTTAAAAAGAAAATAATATAATATGTTCCATCCTCTACATGTGCAGGTGACAGCGGCTACCCCTTGGAGCCTTGGCTCATCACCCCTGTCCCCGGGAACCACGCGACCTCCACCGCTTGCGGCCGTTTTAATAAGGCGCATTCCTCGGTCAGATCTGTTGTGGAGCGCTGCATCGGGCTGTTGAAAAACAGATTCCGGTATCTGCAAAGGCATCGGGCTCTGTATTACCACCCTTCAACAGCCACTGCCATTATTTCGGCATGTGCAGTGCTTCACAACATCTGCCTTGTATCGAGCGAGCTAGAACCGGAGTCAGACTCCGACCCTGAAGTGTCAGAGTTGGAGTCTGAGCCGAGCTCGGACGGTTCTGAGCCGAGCTCGGAGGGGTCAGCGTTGGCTCCCCAGAGGCTGGCTCCTGCCGGCCCTCCGGTCGGCCTTCCGGTCAACCTCTCGTACAGGGGAAAGGCTCTGAGGCAGCGCCTTGTCGCCCGGTTCGGAACCCGCCGCAGACGTGCCCGTGCGGAGCGCCACACGCAAGGAGTCCGCCGCCACGACGGTAGGCCCCACCACCACGGACACCGTCGGGAAGCCCCTCAGCGCCCTCGCCACAATGGTGCCCAGCATGGACGCCGCCAGCGACAGGGAACCTCTCGCCACCACGACTGAGGTCCTGACCACCAAGGACCCCGTCACATCCTTACCCTCAGTGAAGGCCTTTCCGTGGAAGCCGTAAAGTGCACACTTCGCTTCTTGCTCCACAGTCATGGCCGTCCACAAGCTACATACTCTCTTCAGCTCCTACACCTTGTGAAGTTCGTCGCACAGCCAGCGTGCTGCCTCCGGATACGTGTCGAGTGCATCGCGGTGATATCGATACAGCCTTTTTTTTTATGAGCAGAAGGCACGAGACGCAGTCGACAGTGACAGAAAAGGTTCGCAGGTTTTGTTGCCAGACCAACAGGTCATCTGGATTGCCCCTGCAAAGAACTGAGAATTAATTTAGACTACTTCTAGAAAGAAATACTTGCTTTTGCAGAGGTTGCTTTCTTAGTTACTGATTGAACCAGGGATATTGTTGTCGTGGACATTGTCTCATTTTACAAATGCTTCAAAGCGTCCTGCCTTCAGCTCCATTTTATTATCTCTTTTATGGCACTTCATCAAAGTTAGGTGATTGTGTTATCTTAGGACAATGCACAGGTAGTTTGTTTTGAAAATTGCTTTATTTCTTAAAGAAAAACCTTCGACTTCATGAATAAAAAATGGAATGTAATATTTCATTCATGGAAGTAAAACTGAGCATTGACTGGAACCTTGTAAACAATTGGGCAATCTGAAGTACATATAACAGATACCTTGTTGAACAGTTTGGTCTTATTTGAGCCCAATAGTTAAATCTCGTAAGGAAAAAAAAATATATATTTTCTGACTAGCATACCACCATATAAACACTGGACCACTCTGAAAGAATTATCACAGATGTTGCTCCAAACATTCTTATTTGAGTACAGCAATAGCAAGTTCTCGAAAGATAAAAAAATTATTTCTGACTGGAGATGCACCATATAAACACTGGGTCATTCTGAAGAAATATATCACATGTTTTAAGGACACTATGAAGCACATAGTCTCTAGATTGCATATTGTCAGACATATGACAATGCTACACATAAAAAGCATAAAGGCCAAGTTCAATGCTTAGGTAAGACAAAATGAATGTAGCTGCTATTGCAACCCATGACTAGACTGCAGGCCTCTTAAGTTCTTTATGAAAAATTTCTTGACACCTGACAGGAATGGAAGAACACTTCCTATAGTTAGCGACGGGTTAAGAATTAAATTATGAAAAATTTCTTGACACCTGACAGGAATGGAAGAACCCTTCCTATAGTTAGCGACGGGTTAAGAATTAAACGGAGGCTCCTCCCTCCTCTTCCCACTTCAGCAGAGCAAAGGCTGGAGAGGAGCTTGCTTCCTCTCTACTGTTCGCTCTGCTAAAGAGCAAAGACGTGGGAGGAGCTTCTACTTCACTGTTAACCTGTTGCTGAGTATAGCTGTCGCTGTTCGTCAAACACGAGACATGGAAAAAATCTGTTGCCCAGCCAATATTTCTACTTGCTTCAAGGATCATAGACAAGGAAAAAGTACTAACCCAGCTCTTGGCAATTGCTGTAATCTATTACGCCAATCTCAGGCTGCAAAATTAAACGGCCGGCTTGTCATGTGGAATAAATGAAATAAATAAATAAATAAATCTAAGGTTCAGTTTCAGGGGGGGCGGGGGTTGTGACCGGGGCTGTGGCCAGGGCTGCGGCCAGGGCTTTGGCCAGGGCTGCGGCCAGGGCTGCGGCCGGAGCAGCGGGGTGGGCCGGGGCTGTGGCAAGAGCTGCGGGGTGGGCCGGGGCTGTGGGGTGGGCCGGGGCTGCGGGGTGGGCTGGGGCTGCGTGGGGGGCCGGGGCTGCGGGGTGGGCCTGGGCTGCAGGGTGGGCCGGGGTTGCGGGATGCTCCAGCGCCCTGCTGGCCAGCAGGAGGAGCAGTTGGACTAGGGTGCTGTGGGTGTTCTCGAGTCCCGAGGCCGTCCTGTCAAGGTTTCCAGAGATCCGTTCCAGGACCTCCAGGAGCTGAAATGGCAAAGGAGTTTCATTAACATTGGGCAGCATATTTCCATACACCCACAGTCTGCCAAGACCTTGCTCATGCCACAACGGTTTCATTCTGCACCACTGTGGACATGCACTGCTTTCTGTGGCCTCGTGGCAGCACCTTGATCTGAACCTTGTTAGTTGTAAGTGCGTGTAAGGTTAAGTTTGAGCCTGTACCCGGCCTTGGAACTCCCTCTCCTGTGGAGCCTGGTCCTCGTTCTGCTGCAGCAGCAGGGCCTGCTGCTCCACGGCCTGGATGGCAGCCGCGTCGTGCCGCTCCTGCCTCGACTGCTGGGGGGGAGGGGGGGGGGGGGGCGAGGCACGGTGGGCCGCACCCACGGCTCCTGGCCTGTCGTTGCGTCTGCCAGGAAACCGAGTATGGGTGATGGTGGCGCTCATACCTGCATCACTGATGATAGGTCCCAGATGCCCTAGCAAGAGAGCTTACCTCGTGAGGTTGAGGGCACCGGCTCGGCTACCATCTGGCGCCTGCTGCTGCTTGGCCTCTCCTGGAAGGGGAATTTTTAACTACTCGTGAGAACACACAGCCTTGTCTGTGCTTCCCGTGTGTTGACCAAACATTTTGACGAGCTTGCATTCTACTCGGGGGAGAACATTTTGAGAATGCCACCTCAGAGGCATTCTCACTTTCTTTTTTTGACAACGTTTCCATTGAGTACCGGGATATATGTCTAGTGCTAGCACATCATCTTCCCGAAAATTACAAGCAAGACACCACAGGGATTTATTGCAACAGCCAGGGGCGAGGTGGCAAAAATGACGCATGTCCCTGTTTGAGTGTCAAACATTAGATTTCGCCCCTACATGGACATATGCAATGTCTTCCGCTAGAGCTCCTAATATTTGCAAGAGGTCAACGCGTTTCTTAAATGCATCCTCATTGATATTCCGCGGTGCAGCGCATTGGTGCCCGCTGCCCTGCACTCTTTGTTAACATGATGGTAATTGTTGAAGTACGTACCAGCTGGTCGCCCGGTTTACCGGGGACCCGTACCCCAGGGGCCCCGAGCGCCGAATTTGTGCCCACCAGCGTCAGGATCCTGGCCAGGGACGACGCTATTGGGCGCACGGCTGAGCTCCTGCCCCCGGTCTTTTTGTTGACAACAAAAACGACTGAATAAATTTCATTGCACTATCAGCAAACTACAAAGATTACCTTACGCCCCGTTGAGCTGTGCAGCTCGCTTCCGCGCCTTCATCAGGCGCCGGGTTTAATGCTCTTTCCACTGCTTGTAGCTCTTGGTTGGAGGCCCCAGGGCGTTCAGGCGCAGAGCGAGCTGCTCCCACAGCCGCCGCTTATCCTCCCGCGTCAGGGCGGCGGAGAGGTCAGTGGCACTGCGCGCGAGCGACGGGTGCTCACACATGAAGGAGAGTTGCTCCTCCTTTTGAGCAGCCGTCACTCGCGCGCTCCTCGTTGGTCCCGCCGACCCCTCCGCTGCCCCCGCCACCCCCGGCTCCTCGTGGTCCGACATTTTGGTTTGAAGAAGGCGCGAAGTGCACATCCCGCATGATATTGGAACAACTTTCTCTCGAATTAATTCTTAAATGTATTGCAGAAGGACACGAAAAAGCGGGTTGTTTCAACAACGCACAACAGGTTTTGATTGTTTTTCAATACTTTTACCTGTAATAGAACATATGGGACGGCCAGCGACGCACAGGATTGGTTGTCGTTCCTTCGCTAAGTGCAGGAACTGCTCCCCGCGTCGTAGTAAATCCTACCCCGTATCCCGCGCGTAGGGACGCCACAGGGAATGCGTAGCTCCCTCCGCTCGTCGGGGGTTGGCTCCGAACGTCGCTCAAACGGGTGACAGGTGTCAAGTTTGCGATGACGTAGCGGCGTCAAAGTGGGCAGAGCCGCCACGTGAGTGTTGCTAGGATACGTTCCTCGTTTCCATTACGTCACTTCCATGTACCTTTTCTCGAATGTCCAACCTAGCGATCCAGGGGGGCTATGTTGCACGTTTTGGACTCCCAAGAAACTAGGGAGAAGGAAGTGACGTAGGTGTGAATAAACGTACCTTAGCAGCACCACGCAACGCGTCATCAGCGACTCCACCAATCAACATCCAAAGAGCGTTGCTGACGTCACTTCCTTCTCCCTAGTCTCCTGGGAGTCCAAAACGTGCAACATAGCCCCCGAGGTGGTGCTTTGCGAACTGAGCCTCTCGCTTCTGGCGTCGAAGATAGCTGACCAGTCCCAAAACATCTGACATCATGTTTTGTAGTAGGTGGGTTTACTCAGCTATGTACATAAAATGAAATAAGGTGATGCGTCTTGAGTCAGCCCGAAGACCAGCACGATATGCAGAGCTCCCGCTCTCTATGCGCTTCGTCGTCTTCGAACCCCGGCTATCCAACTCTTTGGTGCAGCGATGTCACCTAGAAGAAAAGGCCTGCGCATTACGTCATCGTTTGTGATGACATCATGCGCAGGCACCCCCCTTCCCTCCCCCAAAAGCGGCAAACACAACGAAGCCTGACGACAGCCGCCGCAAAAACGGCAGACGTGTCCGTCTTGGTCGCCACGTGCCAGTGTCGCGCTCACTGTGAGACGCTGCGAAACGCGTTGAAAGCGCTGCTGAAGCACGCTATAGGCGGCGCTGTCTGGATTCTCTAGTATTGACGTTTGGCTGAAGGCGTAGTCTTTGTTTGTTAGGTGGCATAGCGTTAGCACGCTGCGATGCCAAGACGAAATCGTCTTCACCGCGTCTGCCGCTTTTGGCGGGTGCGCGATTCACTAACGATGACGTCCGTATATGGCTGATCCGAAGAGCACGAATTTCAGTTGCGGCGCACTGATGGAGCTCGTCGTAGACGAAGTAAGGATGAGGCAAACGAGAACCGAACAGAAACTGGAAAGCGGTACCACAATGATTGCGATTTACGGGAGCGGCGAGGGGGGGGGGGGGGGGGGCTGCATGGTGACGCTGCGACAACCCGTTACGCTGAAGTGTAATTGCACGAATTGAATTGCTTAGTTGCTTCATCGAGTCTGGAATTACAAAACACTATAACTTCTCTAAAAGGTACGTCTGCGGCAGTGAAATTCGGATGACGAAGTTTCAGCCCCGCACTTTGCTAGAATCCAAAGCTACAAACTCTATCTTCGGGATTCAGGCAGGCCTGAGAAGCGGAAACATTTTAAATCGCCTCTCTAGGCCCACGGGACAACATGGGTTTAATCTGGTGCCGGTGAAGTGAATCACGTTATTCAATATATTGTTTAAAAAAAGCTTGCTCTCGTTGGGCGATTTATGTGAAGTGTTCAGCTGAAACTTTTGCATCTGTCCTTCAGCGGGGATACGTCTCAGTGAAGTTCAAAGCCTTCTGCCAGGTAGGCATCGCGCCACTCTTTGCTACGTCGGAATCGTCCCATAGAAAGGAGAAGGCCTTGTCGATTTGGTATCCCAGTGCGCCGTACTTGAAGGGTGACGTCAAGTTTCTACTGAAGAAAGGCGAGACGATGGCGTATGACGTCAGCGCGAAGTCAAGCTTCTTTGGTATGATCACAGGAGGGCTGGGGGAGGGATGATCGACGTGTGGCACGAACGTCAAGTGGGTCACACGCGAAGCGCGAAGTCCATCGTTTACTGTCGTCTTGTTGTTGAGGATACTATTGGTCATCGGGACGTAGCGGCCATAAGCTCTAGGCAGTGCGCTCGGTCTCGAACAGTTCACGCACTCGAGAGCTCTTCCGAAGTGATTTCGTGCGTAGGAAGTGAACGTGACATTATTTTGTAACTTGGTGTTCGCGTACTGCAGGTTTACAATGGCACCCGTAGTATCGCGCACAATGTCAGCGACTCGCCCGAACACTTCGTCCGTCGCTATTCTGACCAAGTACCCTGCAGTGAATCGGGACCCATAAAAAATTCCGTTATTCAAAAACAAAATTGGTTGTGGTTCACTTCAACGTTCACTAAGCTCTCGTAGTAGTTAACGATCAGTTAGTTCCTTTTTAATGTGATCACCGGTCATTTGTGCAACTACCCAGCCGACGTATAGGGTCATGTTGGCTCCTCCAATAGCGGCTGTCAAATTAAAGAATGCCTTTAAGAACGCCACGTTTTTATTGACAATGACCGTCTCTTCAATTGATACGTCACAGAATTTAGAGAGCGGAGTTTTCGACCTGTCCTCGGTGACGGGATGCGTTAACGTCGCAACATAGCTCAGGTTCGAAACGATTGCCTCCTCAGGGAGCGAAAAAGCCTCTCTTTAATCACCATGGTGGGACCTGCCACGCGCTAGTTCTTTACGAGGACATTGAAATAAGTAAGATAGTGCCTCGTACCTGTTGGTCCATCTGTCAATTGTTCGGTCCTCCATTTTTTCATGAGCCGTCTGTAGTGTTCATAAGGTTCAATGGTGATGCGGATTGAATAAGCATTGAAAATCAGTCCAACCACGCAAACAGTCCCCAGGTTCCACTTTGCGTTGGGGAATAAAGTTGCTGCTAGGACATCGGAGCTTTGGCTGCGGTGCGGCCAGGAGACAGTTGCTTCGCGAAGGATTGATCTAAGAGGTTCCATTTCATTGTTGGTGCTTTTCAGGACATCCACGCAGGTGTCATAAAGCAGCGCAGCTCTCTCTTGCACGCTTTGGAGTTCGCTCGTGGGGGTATGAATGCCAAAGCTCTGGACGACATCTTTCTTGTACAGGTTATTAAACCCAGGCTTCACCAAGATGCTTTCGCCGTTTCCTGGGTGTCCCGCGGACGTATAGGTAAAAGTTGTGGCAGGGGTTCGCGTACGGATCGAGGCTCTTCTTGATTTCATCGGCATACCACTTGCAGATCATAATCTTGTATCCCGTGGCTTGCTCCCGGTTGGACAGAAAAAAATCTCATCAGGAAAACAACACCGAAAAACATTGGTGTTAAGACGAGGAAGACGAGAAGCATTCTGAGGGTGCTTGCGTGACCTTGCTGTGGCTCCGGGTAAGCTCTGGGGAAAAGTCCCGTTGGGCCAGCATTTCAAGCGTCTGTAGACTCCGGCAGAGTCTGGAGCATGCTTTTGAGGGCATTATCCTCTTCGGGAACCTGCAAAGACAAAAAGTCACGATCGTGTCAAAAACATATTTACATAATATTAAGTTTGAGTTTTTTGTATTTCCGGCTGCCGGTTGCTTCTGGCACATTCTCGGTAATGAACTGTTGGTAATAGACATATTTCTTTGAAGAACGGTTGTTACAATCACCTTAGAATTGTTTGTTTGGGAGTGTTATGCTAACAAAAATAGAGTACGGTGCCGTGTAGTAGACGCCGTAATGGGAATGCGACCAGCTATTCTGCTATATTAACGTAAGGTACCTTTATATGCCCTAACAGCAGGTTTCGGTGTTACGTTACGTTACATCACAAGGCTATCGTCATGTCTCGCTAAATTTAGTGGGAAATTTCAAATCTTGAACGCATATCCTACAATCCAATGCTCCATCCGGTATGGGCCGTGAATACGGAAGTTTTGTTTAGTGTTCACTTTGTGGCAGTTGCTATACTATTGTCTTTCCCTGTTCTTCACATTGATGCGTGGTAAAATTTGCACGTACAGTCGCCGGCCATATGAGCTCCCCCGGCCGAACGGCCACCGGAGCAGCGAAAATCCCGCAAGCGGCGCGTCGAGCGTTGCCGCGTTCTGGGAGCCGGGCTATAGACTACTTCCATAAAGCCCTGCATGCAACACGGCGCGCGTTGCACTCTGGGAACTAGTTGGCCAGGGAGGAGGGTGGCATGGTTTCGGTTTCGATCGACACGTCGACAAGAGATCGTTTTCTGGTCCCGAGAGCGTCATTTGAGGTCTCTAAACTAACCTAAATTGCCAGACCTCGAAGCTTTAGTACAAGCCTGAGACGTATAGCTCGTCTTAACATATGCTTGTTGTATTTTTGTACGTGAGCCTTCCTGTTAGCGTTTCAATCGAGGTATGTGGACGAGCCAGTGCTGGGAATCTCGACGCTGCGAAGCTCGGGGATCTTGCTTGTGTACAAATCAACAAGCTGTAGCAACCAATTAGTACGCATACATCGAGCTCGCGCCTTTACATTAGTGTTGTTGATCAGGAAGTTTGTTTGTTTTGTGCGTCCATAGACGAAATATTACCTTTTGCAATTACTGTTTTTCTTAATATGCCTGAGTATGCGAGGTAAACCTCGGAGGCGCCATTGAAAAGCTCTTCTTATCTCTTATCTGTACTGACCCGCAGCACTGCACGAAGTGAACTCCCCACCCGCTTGCTTTCCACTAATATTCAACATCGCGTATGCGCACAGAGTTATCCTGCAATCATATAGGCACGTTCGCACATACAGACCGTTTTAAGAAAGCAAAAGTCGAGCACTTGAGTGAAGAATGTCGCACCGTTCGCCGGAAGTGCGCCGGACGGGCATGAACCCCTATGCGCACCGCATAGGGGTTCACGCCCGTTCGGCGCAAGGTGCGACATTCTTCACACAAGTGCTCGAACGAATTCAAAGCGCATTTGACGGTTGCTAATGGCCATAATATTTGTTATGTGTTTGTTTTCTTCCTGCCTGAGTATGCCGAGATAATTTCAGACACACCGTTCAGGCACAGATCTTGGGCGTCAGTAAAAGCTCGTGCAAAAAGGCTTAGCGACGAGTAGGGGACGCTTTTAGGGCCTCCGTCGTAGCTAGTCGATCTCAGCGTTTGCGAAAAGTTAATCTTCTATCAGCATAAAATTCGAGTGGGAGATATATGATGACAGGAGGAAGACATCATAGTAACTTTTGTGCAGTAGTGAGGTCGAATTTATTGCATTTCGCTAAAAGTTCATGCGTAAACGCTGGGCTTAACTTTGATACCCTGTGAGGATGCGGCTTGCTTTTCGCCCAATGAAGTAACAAGAAGCGGACGTTTGGCAAACGAAATACGTGTAAGGCTCCATATGAACAAATTTCAGTTCTAATCCACTGGTACGAGACGGGATTATTGAAATTGAGCTCAAACATGCACTCGAGGGGTGAGGTGACTAAGCCACGACTTACTACGTTCGCATACGCACGCACAATATCCGGTGTTTCGGGAACCAAGGAAAGTGCCCCGGAATAAGAATAAGTGTATTGTACGTTCGTGAAAAGTCAGATAACCGAAAACGCAAGCAGCGCGTTCGGTCGCGGCGTGATAGCATGAGATGAAGCTGCTCAGTCGAAACCGAAACTGAGTGGCCAACTAGTTCCCAGAGTGCATTGCGTGGTATTTTGCCGCGATGGGGCGCGTCGGTTTTGGAAGTAGTCCATTGGGACCAAACCATTCCGCTATCAAAGGGCTGGACGCTAGAAGTTTAATAGCATTCCACGTTTCGGAACGTGAATCTGAAACACGGCCGATTACAATCCCGCTTGCGGTTGTAGGTAAACGCAGACGGCTTATCGAAATTATTCACTGCATAATACCTTTGACGTGTTAAATTCTACTTTTTTATTTGCAAAACCGGTTAGTCATTTTAAATATTTCCTATTCGAAGAGTAATCCTATGCACAAGCCCTTTCTTACAAGCTTATATTAAACCTAGACTAGACAATGACAAGCGATTTTGAAATAATTTATTTAATCTATAAGGATATGCTATAGACAACAAATAGAAAATATTTTTGTCGAAGCAGAATAAAACGTCGGGTTTTCATGAACGAGTTTCATCGAGGAGACTGTACTGTTCTGCGCTCAGTAGCCTGTTACTTCGCCAAGGGTAATCCTCTACACGATGACTTTGCAGATGGCTTCCTGGCTGGCCACTTCTCGCTTGCCGAGGGATCATTGTTGTCATGCCTAATATCATATCAAACATAGGGTTTTTACATTTGTCAACATCGATCGAACACTGCTGCTTTATCTGCGCCTAAAGCAAGCTCCAGTTTATCAGCAGTTATAATATCATCTCCGAACACTTGGGGCCAACACCCGAAGGTGGCAATTCTAATCGGCAACGTTTTTGTGATTCACACTTCTAAAGGCTGCAATCCCGATAAAAGCTATGCGTCCACCCCTTTGATAACGGAATGGTTTGGTCCCAACAGCCCGGTTCCCAAAACGCGGCAACGTTCGACGCGCCGCGTGCGGGATTTTTGCTGCTCCTGTTGGCGTTCGGCCGGGGGAGCTCATATGGCCGGCGACTGTACTTATACTTATGCACTAAAAAAACAAAAAAAAAAAACACTTATGCATTAAAACAAACTCTTGGCGTAGTTGGGTAAACATAGCAGGGCCCAAATAACGCGACGGTCAAGGACGAGTAGAAGCGGACACCACAAGCGCTCACCAGCCACTGACGCTTAATTCGCTTTAAAAAGACAAAGGCGTCATTAGTAATATATAAAGAAATGTTGATGAAGCCAGGTTCAAAGTAGGGAGCTTACGCTCAACATGTCAATCCGCCATTATTTGCGGTAAAAAAGTGCATACTTAAGACAATCGGATCTTTAGTGCTCGAAATTGTAAATTTGTTTTTCAAGTATTCATTGGGGGGGGGGGGGGGGGGGGTAATAAGCAGCAACTTGCCCAATATTATGTGCATTATATTTGTGTTCCAGTTCTAGTGTGTCTGTGTAACAAATAATTACTACCGTTATCTCTTACGCAATCTCAGGGTATAGAGCACGACACCGTTTGCACGAACAAAGGGATGTCGCTTTTAAGAGCGCAGCGCCTTGGCGCCTGTTTCCGGGTTTCGAGTCGTCGGCTTTGGCACCGCCGTCGGCGTAACCGCGCTAAATTTAGCAGGAAAATGGGAGTCACGTGAGCTCAACACCAATTGAATTCCCCACTAAGTTTAGCAGGGAAAATGACGTCACATGACTTGGTGTTACGTCGCCTGTGAACAAATAAGGTTTTTCTGCTAGATTTAGCGGGAAAATTGACGTCACGTGACCTGAGCACTAATTTTTTTTCGCCCGCGAAAAGAACGGGGAAAATGACGTTACATAACTTGGTGTCATGTCACCTATGAACAAATTCAGTTTCTCCGCTATATATAGCGGGAAAATTGACGCTAGGTGACCTCAAGAGCAATTCAGTCCCCCACTAAATTAAGCGGGGAATTGAATTGTTGTTGTGGTCACGTGGCGTCAATTTTCCGGCTAAATTTAGCGCGGAAACTGTGTAAGGAGGGGAGGGTATGGCGAAGGAGGGTGGGAGGGTACGTAGGCGGAGGAGGGGAGGGTACGGAGGAGGAGGGGAGAGGAGGTGGAGGGGAGGAGGTATAAGAAAGTTGAGAGCCATTTAAAACTTTCTGTAACCCCGAATCAGAGCGCAGCACTTGAGGAGGAGGAGGGAAGGGTACTGGGGGGGGGGGTACCTGACCTGGAGGAGGGTCACGTGACCTCAGGGGGGTCACGTGACTTCGGGGAGGCGGGCTACGTGACCCCGGGGAGGAGGGAGTCTCCCGTGACCTCGGGAGGGGGGTCACGTGACCTCGGGGGGGGGGGGGGGGGTCACGTGAGCCCCACTCCCCGAGGTCACCGAAGGTACCCCAGATGCTCCCGAAGGAACCCGAGGTCCTCCCGAGGTCCTCCCGAAGGAACCTGAGGTCCTTTCGAGGTCCTCCGGAGGTCCTTGCGGGGGGGGGGGGGCTCGCGGTTACGCCGACGGCGACGGCGACGCCGTCGCCGTCGCCGTCGGCGTCGGCGTAACCGCGCGGTGCATCATGGGAAATGTCCCATAATGCACCGCGCGAGCCCCCCACCGGGGTCACGTGACTTCGTGGGGGGGCACGTGACCCCCCGAGGTCACGTGACTCCCCTGAGGTCACGTGACCCCCTCCTCGAGGTCACGTGACTCCCCTGAGGTCACGTGACCCCCTCCTCGAGGTCACGTGACCCCCCGAGGTCACGTGACCCCCCGCCGATGTCGCGTGACCCCCCGATGACGTCATCGACACTGATGACGTCACCGGCATCCACATCGGCATCGTCATCATCACTGATGACGTCATCATCAGTGATGATGACGATGACGACGTCATCAGTGACGTCGTCAGCGACGTCACTGATGACGTCACCGACATTCGCATCGTCATCGTCATCATCACTGGTGAAGTCATCAGTGACGTCACTAATGACGTCATCGGTACCCGCATCGTCATCGTCACTGATGACATCATCAGTGACGTCAGTGATGACATCATCGGCATTGGGGGTCACGCGACCCCCCAAGGTCACGTGACCCCCCCCCTGGTTAGTCTAACCCCCCCCCCCAGCGCCCTTCCCTCCTCCTCCTCAAGAGCTGCGCTCTAATTCGGCGTTACAGGGAGTTGTAAGCGGCTTTCACTTTTTTGTTTCTTTGTTTTAGAATTAAAAGGCTGTCATCAAAAAAACTGTATTTGGTGTCAACTATTTTGTGCTCTCTTGGAATGACGGTCGCCTGGAGCAGTGGCGTCGTGCAACCCCGAGGGCCGATCGCAAGTTACTACCGAGTGATCATGTTTTTGCCAAGCATTTCCCCGGCACAGCGACATCGAAATGGTATCATGCGGAGTTCGGCGAGAGAGTTCTCTTCCATGCCGCAAAGAAGGCCGTGCTATCTGTAGACGCTGTTCCGATAATTTTCCCTAGCTGCCCGAAGAACCTTACATGTTACAAAAAAAAAACAAAAAAAACAACAACAACAAACAAACAGAAATTTGCTTTGAAAGAGAGAGCATGTTGAGACTATCGTACGTAAACGGGTGACATCATATTGTGAGTGTACAGAAGTGATTTATGTCCTATAACTGCTACTACAGTTTGACTTTCAGTTACTCTGCCATCATTTTATTCAGTATGTCATCATACTGTGTCATCATTTCAGCACTATGTCATCATAAATAGAAATGTTTTCTGCTCACGGTGGTATGTATGTACCACAGTAGCAGTTGACATCGTTTGTATAAACCATTCGTAATGCTAATACCTTTCTGCGCATGTAAATAATTATTTGGGCCCCACTATGTAAGATTATTCAAATTCATTTTTTTAATAAGAAGGGAGGAGCAGGGTGGAAAAAAATCTCCCGCCCTTTAATAAAGCCACGCAATGCGTGTCAACAATTTACTGAGCTGTTACCAAACATGCTGTCGGACAAAACATGCGAGCATGACTCAGCTGTTTAACGGAATTATTTTAAATTAGTCTAAAATTGTTTTAAAGCCCAGTAGGTGGTGTTGGGAAGTTTTATGTTTATGCAAGTATTTTTGTCACGTTGAGTTATCATCGAAATCTTCTCGTTTAAAAAAACAAAAACCGCACGGGGGAAAAGGCAATCAGTGCCAATGCGCCAACATAAATCCATCATTTCACCACACAGTACACGGGGACCAAGTAAAGAGCCCATAATTTCCTTCACAAGCCCTTCTATACTAGGGCGCCATCCATCCCCGTGCGAGTGAAGCACGCTCGGTGCGCCGAGCATCATGTGGTCGCCGTGTCGGACTGAGAGTCATCACCTAAATGTATTTCTTCCACCATGCTTTGCGTGCACTGCAGATGTTTGCGAGATGAAGCGCAGCCAATTCTACTGGGTTCAATTCCCTCCTGCACGCTTCAGTCCGGATGAGCATCGTGCCGGTGAGCAAACATGTACATCTACCGCGTGATGCACGTTACAGACCCCAGGCTGGCAGTCGTACCATAGAGTAATATACACAATGTAAAGAGCGGACACTGCATAGGCCCCAGCGGCCCAGATAGACGCGTAGGGTGCCTACATGTCTGTCTGTCTCAGGGTGAAGACATCCATTGTTGCGCTGAATGTGCCAGCGCGTGACACTCTCGCGCACTCGGTGCGTGACTTGGGCGGTAAAATGGTGTCTTTGCATTAACCAAAGCTACGCGCTCGAGCTGAGTGACACCGGATTGCGCGCGCTTCGAGATGCATGAAAAAACAACAAAACAAAACGATTGGGCGGAAAAATGGCTGAGATGTCACCACTCAAGCAAAAGCGCGCGTGTGTACGAAGGCACTCTATAGATGAGTGACAGCTAGCGCTCCTAGCGGGCGGCATTAAACACAATCCAGTTCCGGTTCCGGACAAGTTAGTTTCGGTTTCGGTTTGGGCGTTTTTGCTCCGGTTTCGCTTATACCCTTCTCCTTCTCTTTCTCCCCATCTTTCCTTCTTGTGTCGCTCCTCGCTATGCTCTCGGGAGGTCTTCGGCTCCCGGAGCCACTATTTCCTTTTTTTTTAGAGCGCAGCTCTTAGGGGCCCGTTTCCAGCCTGAGCGGCGTCGCCGTTGGCGTCGGCGTCGCCGTCGGCGTCGGCGTAACCGCGCCCCTCCCTCTCCTTCTCCCCCTCCTCCTCCCCTCCTCCTCCTCCCCCTTCTCCCCTCCCCTCCTCCTCCTCCCCCTCTTCCTCCTCCCCCTCCTCCCCCTCCTTCTCCTCCTCCTCCCCTCATTGTCCGGCTTGAGCGGCAAGAAGGAAAGCAGTGCGATGGTGGAGGAGGGGGGAGGAGAGACGAGGAGCCGGAGGCGAGGGGGGGGAGGAGCTTGAAGGACGAGGAGGTGGTAAAGAAGAGGGAGTGGGAGCGGGAGGCGAGGAGAACTAGCAGGCATGATCACGAGGGAGGAGGAGGAATATACCCTCCACTCCTCCTCAAGAGCTGCGCTCCAATTCGGCGTTACAGGAAGTTGTAAACGGCTTTCACTTTTTTAATGTTGACTCAGTTTTATTTTAATTTTTACGATATAATCCGTGCAAAATGTGTAAAACAAAATTTCTACTTTACAAAACAGATGCGTATATCTTGCTTGTTTGTTTTTTCTACTGTAAAACATTGAAGTTACACATCCTCCACATTGACTTCAAGTAACACCTTTTGGCGGGCTAGTTGGTTCATGATTTTAGAAATAAATGAACTGCGTAAAGGACGAGGACAGAGGTAGAAACGAGTACGACACACGGAGCGCAGACTTCCAACTCTTTATTTGGCGCAGACACAACAGTATATATGACAGCAGCAATCAGTTTGCGGTTAAATAAGGTTTAAACACGACCGTCCAAAAAAGAGAATTCCTTGTCTGATAGTGAAACAGATTGCATGCTTATGCAGTCGTGACCTTTCTTTTTAATGAAGTAGGCTTCTACGAGTTTTCTTTCCGTTGCCTCACTTGCTCTTGCGAGAACACGTGTCCTTTGCAAATCAGGATGACAACCGCATTTCAAACAATGTACAGACAGATGTCCGCCTGTGTTGTTTTTTATCGACAGAAAGTGTTCTCGTGCCCTCAGGTTGAAACAACGCCCAGTCTCGCCAATGTATACTCGCCCGCAAGAAAGCGGAATTTCATAGATAACACCGGATGCGCATTCCGTGTAGCGCGTGCTGTGCTCCTTTTTGCATTTGTTGATGTTCACTCTTGGCTTCATCATAGGGCACACTTTACTGAGTTTGCAGGGCGCTGAAAAGACGACCGAGAGACCATACCTGGCCGCTACCTTTTTCAGGTTATGGGACAGGCCGTGGTGGTACGGGATGACATGCACGCGCATTTTTTCTTTTTGCCTCTGCTCATTACTACCAGTTTTCTGCTTCTGTAGCAAGCGCACACATACAGCAGAGACCAAGTGTTGGGGGTACCCTGCGGCAGTAAGGCGGTCACACTAATCGCGGAAACTGGACGCCATTTCGTGAACACATGATTTTTCTTATGCTGAAGTACAGCTAGACCAAGAAGGGCCCTAGGACCAAGAAGGGCCTTTTGCCCTATGACAGTGCTCACTCAGAGCTTGTTAAAAGAGCCATTGTTATGTCTAGCTGTACTTCAGCATTAGAAAAATCATGTGTTCACGAAATGGCGTCCAGTTTCCGCGATCAGTGTGACCGCCTTACTGCCGCAGGGTACCCCCAACACTTGGTCTCTGCTGTATGTGTGCGCTTGCTACAGAAGCAGAAAACTGGTAGTAATGAGCAGAGGAAAAAAGAAAAAATGCGCGTGCATGTCATCCCGTACCACCACGGCCTGTCCCATAACCTGAAAAAGGTAGCGGCCAGGTATGGTCTCTCGGTCGTCTTTTCAGCGCCCTGCAAACTCAGTAAAGTGTGCCCTATGATGAAGCCAAGAGTGAACATCAACAAATGCAAAAAGGAGCACAGCACGCGCTACACGGAATGCGCATCCGGTGTTATCTATGAAATTCCGCTTTCTTGCGGGCGAGTATACATTGGCGAGACTGGACGTTGTTTCAACCTGAGGGCACGAGAACACTTTCTGTCGATAAAAAACAACACAGGCGGACATCTGTCTGTACATTGTTTGAAATGCGGTTGTCATCCTGATTTGCAAAGGACACGTGTTCTCGCAAGAGCAAATGAGGCAACGGAAAGAAAACTCGTAGAAGCCTACTTCATTAAAAAGAAAGGTCACGACTGCATAAGCATGCAATCTGTTTCACTATCAGACAAGGAATTCTCTTTTTTGGACGGTCATGTTTAAACCTTATTTAACCGCAAACTGATTGCTGCTGTCATATATACTGTTGTGTCTGCGCCAAATAAAGAGTTGGAAGTCTGCGCTCCGTGTGTCGACTCGTTTCTACCTCTGTCCTCGTCCTTTACGCAGTTCATTTATTTCTAAAATCCACATTGAGTCCTGACTGGTGGAGTATTTTGGGGTCAACAACAGTAAGTGGTTCGAAAATATTTTATTGAACCACATTTGTATATACATGATTTACTTCAGACGTCCTGTATGTTTTATAAGAAACAGATACTAATCCTCACAAAATAAATTAATATGAAGGAGTTCGGCATATCGTACACTTCGTAATAGATTTTAGCGGAACCAAGTTAACAAAAATTTTCCACAGGGAACATGCTGAATGGTCCATTCGCTTTTACGCCGACTCGGGCTCGGGAAGTAAGTCCAGAAATAAATAAGACATCTCTATCATTACAAGTCAAAAGAGTATAATAAAAGTGCAAAGCACACAGCGAAGAGTACGAATTCCCAATTTCTGGCTATTATAAAACGTACGAATTGGCATAGCCTGAAACACACTGCGGGCGAGCCAATACCAAACACTGAGAACTCTATTCGGAATCTGACAATATTCAACATTCCTAAATATTCCTCGAAATACATTTGATCAGAAAGAAAGCATGGCTAAAAAAAGTGGCTAAAAAACTATAGACAATGAATACAAAAGTGGATACATTTTCGTTCTAATATCTATAGCATCTATACACTATTTTCCATAAAAATTCTGTAGAAAGTGGATGAATACTTTGGCAAAAGGGACGTGATACACATTTGCTGGAAATAATAAAAAAAAAATTTTCGAGTGCAAGCTGCACCGCTCAATTAATATGCACCTTCTGTTTCTGATTTGGCAACCACCTTCGTAAATACACTATTAACAGTTAAACTTGTCTAGTTGGTTTACAGCAACTGAAGAGTGTAACCAGACTTTGTCCAGGTTCCGGTTAAGAAACCGAACATGCCAACTGAAGCGTATTCTGCGAAACATTTTTAAAAACCATTTGTACTAGTCTGAGCAATGCCAAAACTACCCAGACTTGAAAGTGTGCGATACAAGACAGCACAGACTCCTCAAACATGCGCCACGCTCTCTATTACGGCAAGAAAGCGATTGTCTCGTTGCTGAATGAAATTAAAGGCAGCCTGGGATGGTACATTAGATTCCCGAAGAGCTTTCCAGGCACGTGATATGCTTTAAAGGGATACTGAACCAAAGAATTTAGTGTCTATAATAAGTGGCGCACGTTCTTTCCACGAGCCAGCAGCCGCCGGTGTGCGCGAGCACACGCAACGAAAATGACGTCAAAGACCTCCATTCGCGCTTAACAGGACAGTGAAATGCATGGGCTTCGGGCCAAAGGAGAATAAAGACAGGCTTTTCATCTCTACAAGTGAAAGCTACGTGCTTGTTAGACCATTTAATCGCTTACCTTTTACACCAGACACTACGGTGTAGATGAAAAACTTCTCTTTATTTTCCTTTGGTCCGAAGCCCATTCATTTCACTGTCATCTTAACCGCGAATGGAGGTCTTTGACGTCATTTTTGTTGCGTGTGCTTGCGCACAGCGGTGGCTGCTGGCTCGTGGAAAGAACGTGTGCCACTTATTATGGACACTAAATTCTTTGGTTCAGTATCCCTTTAAGCACAACTGGCGAGGCCTGGCCAAGCTGTCAGACTCGTCCCCCAGCAGCTGAAACAGCCACAGCTGTGGGTTGTCAGTCCAAGGAAATGCTTGATCAAATAGCCCTGAACGTAACAAGTGGACGAGTCATCAAATATGCTAAACCTAATGTCTGATGTAATTTCAGAAATATTCTTGAGTGGCGGGAAGTTATCAATCGGAAGACACTACAGATTGTCTGCAATTCAACTTTCATAATGCAAAAATATTGGCAACTCCTTCAAGAGGTCCAGCTTTGTCATCCTCTACGTTTCCATTGTTTGACAGTTTGAACCGTTCCTTTATCCCTATCTGTTTCAGTCCTGAGATGAACTGATAAACCTTTGAGTTTGTATTGCAGCCCTGCATTTGTCATATAGCTTCAAAAATCTTCTGAAGTGGGTCTTGCTGCAGGCGTCGTGTAAGTAAGAACTTAAAGTCACGGCTATTTGAAAGCTCCTCCCAGAGCACGAGGACGCTCTTCATAGTCACGTGCCACCCTATGATGGTTTGTGACTGCATTCTGCTTACGAACTTCCATGTTGAAATCGATCCGAGTTGCAGGTGAAGGAAGTGAAATACCTCAGATTCTCCTTTCAGAATGGTATGACGCAACTCCTGCCCTGTCTTCTTGAATTGTGACTTATTTAGAAAGCTGTCCATTCTATCGCAGAAACAGGCTGTAATCATGGCTGCCTCAGGAAGCTCCTTGGCATAAACAATGAATAGGATTGCAAGACAGACTGAGGCGCTCATTACCTGTGCGGCACGTTTTACTCTCATGTGATTGAAATGGTTTTGAAAAATGTGTTTTTCAGTAAGTTTTGGAGCCAATCGCAACCTCATCTCATAGGTAGAACGATAAAGTTTATCAATATGGGACCACCCAATGACCTGATTTCTAATGCAAAATTTGTGCGCTTGGAGATTGTTTCTGGTTGTTTTGATAAGGTGCGAAACATCAAAGATGAAGTAAACATGTTCGTTATAAACTTAAAAAAAGTGAAAGCCGTTTACAACTCCCTGTAACGAGGAATTAGAGCGCAGCTCTTGAGGAGGAGGGAAGGGTACTGGGGGGGGTCAAGTCACCTTGGGTGGGGGTCACGTGACCTAGGGGGTCACGTGACGATGCCGATGACGTCATCAGTAACGATGACGATGCGGATACCGATGACGTCATCAGTGACGTCACAGATGACGTCATCAGTGATGATGACAATGACGATGCGGATGCCGGTGACGTCATCAGTGATGATGACGATGACGATGCGGATGCCGGTGATGTCATCAGTGACGTCACTGATGACGTCATCAGCGATGATGACGATGACGATGCGGATGCCGGTGACGTCATCATTGACGTCCCTGATGACGTCATCAGTGATGATGACAATGACGATGCGGATGCCGGTGACGTCATCAGTGATGATGACGATGCGGATGCCGGTGACGTCATCAGTGACGTCACTGATGACGCTGACGATGCGGATGCCGGTGGCGTCATCAGTGATGATGACGATGACGATGCGGATGCCGGTGACGTCATCAGTGACGTCACTGATGACGCTGACGATGCGGATGCCGGTGACGTCATCAGTGACGTCACTGATGACTTCATTGGGGGTCACGTGATCCCGGGGGTCACGTGACCTTGGGGTCACGCGACCCTTGGGGAGGGGTCACGTGACCTTGGGGTGACCTTGGGATGACCTTGGGGGTCAAGTGACCTTGGGATGACCTTGGTGACGGCGACGGCGACGCCGCTCAAGCCGGGAACGGGCCCCTAAGACCTGCGCTCTAAAACACGGCTTACCCACAGACACACCAAGTTGGTTCGCCAAGCTTTTATTTTGAAGCCCCCTAATCACAGACCAAAGCCTTTACTGTGAAGACAGTTTTAAGCTCTTGCAATGAGAGAAATGGGAGACTGTGGATAAGAGAAAACGGTGTTGAAGTGTGTACAACAGTGTATGCAAGTGACTAAACCCACTTCCTGGAAATTCAAGAGAGCACAAAACAACCAAGGATCTATCTGAAACACCGTTCAACACCATCATCTGTAAATCCATGGACAATGTTGTTCGCAGAGTAATAAGTCAAGTCCCTTTTCAAAGAAATCTCATCGAAAATCTAGGTGCACACACGATTGCAACCCGACAGCCCGACGGAAACAGCAGCGGGAGAAGCTCAAACCGCTCGGCTACACGAACTCACGCCGAGCATGCGAGCACGCGGGCAGTCATACGTCACCTTGTTTGATGCAAAGCCGACCGAACACGCTGCAGCAGAAAGCACAAACGGACGGCACGGCACGCACGGCACGGACGAACGACGCACGGACGAGCAGAGGCTATGCAGAATGATGCTGAGGCGACGGCGTGCAGGCAAGGAGGCACACGGCAGGCCGTGGCAGGCGCCATTCCTTACGTGATGTTTGTGACGTATTAAATTAAAACTATTTAGTCGTTTGAAGTACTTTAAATAATTCTTAAGCATAACAATTTTAAAAATGAATACTTCTCACGGAAAGAGTTCTAACTAATTTTAACCAAATCACAGAAAAGCGCCACGTAGCGGAGGGCATTAAACGCACTATCTGAATCGCGAATCGGCTTCAGTGTCCTCTCTTTACATTTACTATATTACTCTATGGTCGTACTGCACTGTATACGTTTATAATCTACAGCGTACCCTGTTGGAAAATTTCGATGTTGGAAAGATGACGGAAAAAGCTCATACAAGCGTAACCGTAATATGGGACACCCTATACAAGCGAATCGGCGGATCCAGTATAGTGGATTAGAGCGGAACGATACAGGTAGGCGGAACCATACAAGCGTGTCGTATTATGGGACATCCTAAACCAGCATAGTGGAATATGGCGGAAACATGTGGAACCATACATGCATAACGTAATATGGGACAACCTATACCTGCCAAAAGGCGATACCAGCACGGTGGAGCCATATGGCTCCAACATGCTGGTTTCGCCTTTTCACTGTTGTACAGGGCGATTTAGTTTTAAGCTTTACATATATGTTTAGAAAGGTCGTGAAAGCTAAATCAATGCAGTTTGTCCAGGCGAGTTATACGGCCAGGCGTACGTAGTGTAGGTACCTAATCGTAACGATCAGTCACATAATTAAATACAATTTGTTAATTAACTTTTTAATTAGTGAAAATGAAAATATGGTTTCAATTAGAAACTTGCTGAGTCATTGAAAACCACAAAATCAACTCTTTTTAGAAGGATATAATGCAGGGGTAGCCTTTTACGCGTTCTGTAAAAACGCTTTATTTGGACGAGTTTCTAGGTTTCAGTTCCTTATCAGAGCTCATCTCTGCGCCCAAGGTCCTGTTCCCCCTTAGACACGCAACTCACGTACACAGACCGCGTAAATGTAGCTTTTACGGCTTTTTTAAAAATATCTGAAAAACATACAAATAAACACTCTCTAGAATGTCCCCGAATACGATACGATTGTATGGTTCCTTTCCCGCTTGCATTGTTCAAGAAAAACTTGTGGACATCCAGCGTTTCATTGGAATGCTGGATGTCAGCGAGTCTCTACATCAGTGAGTGGTTTCAAACAAGCATGATGTTTGCACACCAGAAAGCTCTTATCCGAGGCTCACCAGGAGCACTAAGAGCAGAGGCAAAATAACGTGACGTGGTAAAATTGGTTGCAGGTATTTATTTTTAGAAGACCTGCATGCAGCAAAGCTTAACTTTGCTCAAAAGAAGATAATTAAAAATTCAATACTGAACAATGGTGTCCCTTGAGCTGTCAGGCCAAACTCCCACTCTTGCCACTCAGGAGTTCCTAACTTCTGCGTAGAGGATCAGCACAACCCAGATTTGTGCTGCAAGCGCACCTGCAATATAAAAGTTGAATAAACATGAGATGAAATATGAGACGTTTACAATTCTCTGTAATGTGAAATTAGAGCACAGATCTTGAACAGGAGGATGGGAGGGTATGACCCCCCACCCCCTAACCCTCCTACTCTTCTGCTCCCTCCCATTTAGCGGGAAATTTCCCTGAATTTAGCGGGAAAATTTGCCCACTAAATTTAGCGGGTTAAGTTTTCCACTAAATTTAGTGCGGAAATTGATGTCACATGACCTCAACACAAATGCAGTTTTCCTGCTAAAAGTAGCGGGGAAAATGACGTCGCACGACCGTGTCATGTAATCCATAAAAAAATTCAGTTTCTCAGCTAGACTTAGCGGAAATATTAACGTCACATGACCGCAACATTAATTCAATTTCCTGCCAAGTTTAGTAGGGTGGTTACGCCGACAGCGACGCCGCAAAGCGCGGAAACGGGTGGTAAGAGCTGCGCTAAAAAAACTAAATGCATCAGGTGAAATAAAGTGAAAATTAGAGATAAGAAAAAGAAAAGAGAATCTAAGATCAGGTTCTCAGATCCTTCCTTTTGTCCGTTCTCAAATGTTTTGATTTCAAGAAATGTTTATATCTTTATTCATACCCAAAGAACCCCTCCCAGTTTCAGCATGAATGCAATAAATCAATGCAGACTAGACCTTGTAAACTATAATGCACATGAAAATGAATGTTTGCCACATAGTCATGTATGAGTCAGTGGCTCAGATCTCTAAATACATTTGTATTGAGAAACATTCTTGAATAAAACTTCTGGGCTTTGAATTCGACAGTTTGTACTTCCATAAGGAACACTGTATGGCACTGATTTTTTTTTGCGACACATCAGAAACAGCACAGCAGTGTCATCCTTGCCTACCTAACAAGAATTTGTATTTTTTTTTTGTTTAGCATGGCATGTGCTATTCTAATGATTATACAGCCTCCTTTAACAAAATTTCCTTTGTAGAGCTTTCTATTGGTTCTTATTTAACTCGCATGACAGATTCGGTACCTTGAATTCTCACTCGGCATCAACAGTTTTATATATTAATGTAATAGGGAAAGACAAGATGTATGGTCTTGAGTACGGCTCAACAAGCACAGATGTTGAGAAAAGTACTGAAGAAAACTCAAACGTCAAAATAAAAATAAGCTGGAATGTGGATACATTTAAGGACACGGTCATAAATACAGTAGCAGATTCAATGTGAAGAATACGTGTTAGACGCACACTCAAAGAAACCTGTTGCATCTATATTCATTCAAATTACTTCGCAGAACCCAGCGCTGCAGTCTCGGGTGCGAGTTCGCTGAATGAGTCCACTGAAAATGAGTGCAGACGGAAAAAGCAGTTTGATCTGCGAAAATGAGCATTACATAGGCAAGTGACATGGCATTATTACTGTTACAGTGCCGAATGTTTCAAACTGCCAGTCGCATCATTCTGCGAGTTCCATCCGTATATTACAGGGTTTGGCTCTCTCGAATGCTTAGCGAGAAAAATTATGAACTGGAAATGTCTAGCGTAGTTCTAGAAAAACTACTTCCAGAATCCTAACTCAGCATCGTAAAGAATATAAAAAGTTTCTAGAGAGAAGGTTAGTGCAGGAGTTGAATAAACTAAATACTTAGTTTTGCGAAACCATCTTGCCGTAGTAAACGTATAAAGTTCCCCTAGGTAGAGCTAGTCATTACGGATGATTGTGCCCATTGCATACCATAAAAATTTAATTTGCGACCTACAATATTTACAGACTCAACCAACTCTGAATAAGTGGAACACTTGGCACTAACGATTGGTCTCACCATGACTGTCTGCAAACATCCAAATAATTTCCATAAACCTATGCATTTCAAGAAAATATTTGGAGCGAGCTGTTTAAACTGCCATAACACTTTTTAACACTAATAGAAAGCCTGTAGTGGGCCACAACTTCAGCAGTTTTTACTTCATTATGAAGGGCAGTAACACATATGTGAACCTTAAAACTAGGCCTGCACTGAATTGCTTTCTTAAGTTGAACGTGCTATGCTCGGTTCAATATATTATCTTTGCAGAGCTGACAATGTGCAAGTTCCCATTTTTTTATATTTCAAATCTCCCGACTGCTGGGTGGGGTAGGTACATAAGATTGATGACACCAACGTAACACAATGATTATTTTAAGAATTTGTTTGGGTATAGCACTAGCGAAGCCATCTGTGGGAAGTTATTTCTGTGACTCCGTCGAACCTACATCCGTGGGCTTTAAGTTCACATGTGAATCATGTCTGCAGACGCCTTTTTGTAATTGGAACTCCATCCAACCCGAGATTTGAATGTTTTTTGCATTTTAGGCTTAGCAGTGCTTTTGCTGTTTCACTTCAAGAATAGGTAAGAATGCTTATTTCGAGTAGCATACCTAACACTTGGTGGCATGAGGACTCCCTTGTCGTGATGCTAATCGAAAGTCACAAGCAGGGAGATACTGTGATGCTCTTGTTGCTGGGATTACCTCCCCCATGGTCCTGGCCGGACCACAGAAAAAGATTGAGTCCAAGCTTGTGGCCACTAGGATCCCCAGATCTTGAGGCAACCAGGTAGCTGGAAATAAAACAAATCACAATCAAGTACTTGGCAGAGCTACATTAGAATGGCTAGCATATTCTTTCATGATCAGCACATAGATCCTTTTGTTTTTATACTTTGTACTTGTACCTATTAAAAAACTGCTCCTTCACAGCACAGTCATAGACACACCCCAGGACAAGGCCACACAGGCCTTGAAATGATGGGTACTGAATTAAGGCGAATGAACAAATGCATTCATTTAACCCTCTTTCACCCCAACCTGGGAGATTTCTGTCAAATATTCACATTTAACTCTAAAGACTATAAAAAAAAACTACTATTGCAATGCAGAGCCGTATAGTGGGAGAGTTTAGCCAGTGGGTGTGGTGACAAAGGTGGCGGAAAGGAGGAAAGGGAGGAGAGCGCCGAAGGAGGGAGAGAGAAAGCAACAAAAAGGAGACGACCGCTATTTTGACGCAATGCTGTTGGCGCGGAGCACTGTTGAGGCTATGTGTCGTCTGCTACTGGCTTAATTCATTTTTGCCTTTATAAAACTTTGCGTTTAAACATGGAGAAACTTCTTTCTTTAGGTTTTTAAGCCACCGAGGAATAACACTATATTATTTTATTGCCAGAGCCTGCCAAATAAAAGCAAAGGGCAGGTGTCTGGATAGAAAGAGTTTAGTTGGCGCACCAAGAGGCTAACCAATAAAAATGGGTACCACTCTGTGCAAAATGCCTAAAAAGCGTGCATCTCTACTTGACACTAACAGCTGCATACACTATCTATTTTACTGACTAAAGGGTACTAGATCATTATTTTCAGCTAACTAGTCAAACTAGATATTCTTGCCGACTTGCTTTTTAGGAAAATTTTTAAATTTACAACAACTATTAAGACAACGGCTAAAAAAAAGCAATGGCAAAACCAACAATCGAATTCGCCTGCTCTCCAGTAGCACGACATCTATAGAAGGCAGACCTGCAGAATGAGCAAGCAGTCTAAAAAAGAGTATGTCCCATGTATAATTTGTTTCCATGCTGCAAAGCAAGTGCTGGAAAGAGGTTTCACGACATTAACAAAATTTCTTGCAATCAGTTGAGAACAAGTTAGAGCAGTGAACTTGTCCTTGCCCTTGGCATAACGTCTTAGTGTTGCCCATGGAAACTCAAATAAATTTGTAAATAAAAACAAAAAAGACTAACCTTTATAAAAAAAATCTAACTTTCGCAAAGAAAAGTTATCTTGAACAAAATATGCGGGATACAGTTGTACAGCATCCATTTCTGTGCTGAACCAATTTTGAGGCAAATCTGCGACAATGAAAAGAAAACGCCCGAGTACATTAGGGAAAGACAGAAAGGATGCATACCTACAAGAAAAAAATTTAGAACGACCACGGGCAGGAACCTCTGGTGAGGCTCTCGGAGTGACTCCCTGCAATGGGCCTGCGCAGACCAGAGAACAAGATCGGTCAGAGCTTGCAGCCATAAGGTGCTTCATACCATGAAGTTCCAGAAGTAGCTGCAATTGGACGCAAAGTGCATTTCATTTCTCTGCAGAATGGAGAGTTTAATAGCTAGTATGCATTCATAAGGTGATACAGTCACGAATGCAGATTTTTCAATGCAGCAGTATATCACCAAATTGTTAACCGTGCCGGGCAACACTAAAAACCGAGAGCATTATTCCAAACTATCTCAGTTTAAAGTTAACCACGGCAGAAGCTGCAAGCCATGTGACCTTCAAGTTGGACGCCATGGTACGTCGAGCTTATAATCATGTGTCACACTGTTTTTGCTGCAATGGCTTGTAGTGTCAAAAGTGGCCCAGCTTAAAGAGATGCAAAGTATAGACGTTTGTGAGTGGGGCCCTGACCTAGTCTTGAGCTACATTGCGAGGAAGGACGTTTCAACCGGGATGTTTGCTGCCTGTATCCACACAACCAGCTTGTGGACAGCGATTGCTCGAGCCGAGTACATGTCCTCGACAGTGCCATTATTTGACAAGCAGTTTTATGAATGTTAAACATGACTGACTTACAGAGAGACTGCATCTCAACGACTAATGACTTGGGATACCTAACTGAATACTGATATATTAACTGAATGCAAAACAAATTACCTGGCAGGCATTAAATTTATCAACAAGGTGGGTCGACTCCGCATTAAGTTGGAGTCGATGCGTCAGGCACGTAGCCAGGATTTTGTTTCAGGGGGGCCCACTCATAACAAAATGCTGTATGAGGGGGAGGGGGGAGAGGAGGACCCATGCAAAATGGAAGATATCGGGGGGGGGGGGGGGGGGCCGGGCCTCATAAGCCTCCCCCTGGCTACGTGCCTGCGATGCGTAATAGGACAATACAAACAAAGATATGCCTTACAATTCCTTTTGCACCCCCAAAATGATGTGTTTTTGAAGGTAAGATACACAATGTTCTTGATTCAGAAAGTGCCTCAGCTGTACAAATGCATATGCAGTAAGGGCACTCGCCAAGCCTATTCTCCTCAGCTCTGTGCAGGTTAAGCTAAGTTAGAGTATAGAGGTACACGCTCACTGACAGCATGAGAAAGGCAGGGAGAAGTCTCCGTTGTTCCACCACCAGCCCGTCTGGTACCTTCGATGACGTTTCAGCGCCTCATGAGCCTGGAGCGAGCACATCTGTCCAAAGTGGGGTGAAAAGCACAAGCACGTGCTGGAGGACGCCCAGCCATTCTCTTTTTGTCATCGGCTATTCTACATATTTTAGTATGACATATTTTTAAGTGAGAAAAAGTATTGCAAATATGCAGTCCAACTTTGACCATAATACAGAAGTCTGATAAAGATAACAGTTGCCATTCACCATTTTCCAAATAAGTGGTCCCATGTATTGGAGCATCTACACATGTGGTGCGTGAGTGGGTTCAGGACTGAGACGCTAGAAAACGAAGCGCTCACAAGGCTTGTCTGGCCCTTCCAACCATGCGGGTACATTCATCGCAAATCCCCGATTTTTAGACAAAATGATTTAGAATGAGCAAATCTTGTCTACGCCCGAGGTAGAACATTGAATTGTGATTCCCCCATATTGTGCCAACCATCCTTCAACCTGCGGTACCACCTGCAAATGAACTATGTTGCGCTGCGGCACGCGTCCATGCTGCCTGCTTCAGGGAAAACCACTGCTCGTGTTGAAGACGACATCCCAGTGTACAGGCAACAATGTTTAACGAACTAAAACAAAATTGATATCATTCAATAGACACAGATAGGCTCACAAAGTGTTGACACCATGATTGTTGTTGTTGGTTTTACTCTTGCATACAAACAAAAGTGACTTCCTCTTTCCTCCGATGTACAGTAAAACCCCCTTATCTTCGTGGCCCCTATTTCTTCTCGAATCGGTCACAGAGCACATAATCGCAGCCACTGAATTCTGCAAAATTAAAGGCCGCGAAAATTAAAGGTTCGCCAACATGAAAGAGTTTACTGTTCTTCTGTGTGTCACATGATGTTAACATTTCAAGGAGGCTGAAGGTATTGGTTTAAGAAAAAATTGACCTATAAAAAAAAAGCCCTTCTCCAGGTTAGGCACGCGAGGTTCTTTTGGACTACCTATAAGGCGGCAAGTTTGTTTCGGCAGAGCTTTTGGTTAAACGGAGTCACAAAAGTAGCTATACTTGGAGTTAACTATTTTGTGCTGCATTATAAAGCTAGAGTAAATTCCACTGTGCTTCTGCACAGCACTGTTTGTTGCGAGAGCATATGTGGTTTAGTGTTGCATCCCATTTGCATGATCTAGAGAAACTAGCGCTAGCAGAGTTGGAGCACTCAAAAAAAAAACACAGCCGACTGTGGAAACATTGAGAGATGCACACATGCGAACTGTGCATTTCTTAAAAGTGGATTCGAGCAAAGGTAAAGACAATATGTATACTTACGGCGGCCATACTTGCCTTTCCCAAGCATGACCACTTTTCCCTCGGTAGCAGCATCCAGTAAGCAACAGCAACACGCCCATGAGACGCCGCCGACTCATGGATTGAATGACGACCCGCTTGAGGTCTTGGAAGGAGATCCGGAACACTGCTTTAGGCCAGATGTGGTATCTGGAGGGGGCAGGGACTAAAAGTAAAAATTAACAAATTTATCTGAAGCGCTACATTCCTATAGCATAAACTCTAGGATAGCAGTATCTTTTTTTTTAGGTCAGTAATGCATTTTAATTAAACACAAATGGTTGGTTTATATGATGAACCAGCAGCCCCTATTTTCCTTAAGTGTAACGGAGTGTCTAACATTACGTCCGACGGAACCCGAAATAAAAATTAAAGTTACGCCCAACGTAACTGTCAAGCATTCGAGTTGCGTCCGACGTAAACCAAAATAAAAATTAAAGTTACCGTATTTACTCGAAAATAGGTCAAACCCTATTTACTGGGTCCATAGAGAATAAAAAAAAAAATAATTCAAATATAGGTCGACTTTTTTTTTTTTTTTTTTAAGAACAGGGGAAATTTTGGGCAAAAGAAAGAAACAAACCTTTATTTACATCACTCTCAGCTAAATCACGGGGCGATGCCAAAAACTTCATCGCCGTCAGAACTTCTGGACATGTCATCGTCGTCCGAAGCTTCTTCAGCTGGGTAGACATCCTCGCATATTCGCAGCAATACTTCACTGACACCGTTGTAAAATGACGACAGGAAACGAAAGAAGGTGCGAAGCGACGGAAGACAAACTACAAAGACGCAAGCAAAGCCGCCGTGTCGCCATGAGCAACACGCGAGCCGAGCCGCCTCAAGCAACTAACAAAAGTAACTTTTTCTTTTTTTTTTTTTTGTGCGCGTTTGCAAGGATGGAGGGTAAAGTGCGTGGCGCATCGCGTTCCTCTCCTTCCCCGTTGCCCAGCAAGGGGAACGCTAGAGGCGCGATGTCGAAATCCGACGCCCGAGGAGCGGCACGGGCCACCGCGGGCGGCGAGCCATTTCGGTTACCAAAAGCTTTTTGAAACAAGAAGCGGCGCGGCTCTACGGCAACGCCGGCTCGGTGACTCGATAGCTTCATGCTTCCGGTAGGGTTGCAAAATTTGGTCGCGAATGCAAGTGTCGAAATTCTTTAGTCACAATTTCCGAAAAAAAAAAAAAGAAAGAAAAAAAAGGTCGATTTATATTCGAATAAACACGGCCGCGCGACGATACACACATTATGATAGCGATTGGTGCGAGCGACCAAGGCGATGAGCGACGTTTTCTAGAAGCCCAAGAACCGAGCGGCGCAAGCAGCGGGAGTGAGAAATCTTCGTCGCTCGGCGCCGCCACTCGTAGCTTCTCGCCGTCGCTCGTCTCGTTGATCGCTATATTGCTTACATGCCGTTCAGAAAGGCGCTCTAAGTGCTTAACATTGCATTGGGACCAGCCTCGCATCCAACCGTAACCAGTCTTGACTTTCTTTAAAGCCGCACAGGTAGAAGTTAACATCGTACATATATCGTTTTCAAGCATGGCTCCTCGTTCATTGCTCGATTTACTCCTCGTTCATTGCTCGATTTACATTTGCGGTAAATGACAAACCGCAATGAAGCACAATTATTCTAGTTCAAAATTGTCACGAACACTTGGCACGCATGCTTACACTGTAGCGCACCAAACGTAATTTAAAAGTAGAACGAAAACGGGACGAGATTCGCTTACTGTTTCACGGAGACAGACGCCTTCTGATCCCAGGCCTGAAGAACTCGGAAGTTGCCGGCGGTCCGGAGATCGAACGAGGCGAGCCGACCGCGCTGACCCAGGCCGACCACACCTGGTTGAACTATGAGAGGCGCCGTCGGGTTTAGAACCAGAGACGCAGTATAAACGGACCGCAAAACATCTGTCCGGTAACCGTAAACGAGCCAACGAACCACATCGCGCTATCTTCGCCATTGTTCGCCATCTCCGCGACGACCGGAAGTGGAAGCCGCGAAGTTAGAAAGGCCGCGGCAGCGGAAGCACCGAAGCCACTGGGCGGAAGCCTTAAGTTTCGGTTTCGGTTTTCTCCAACGCCGGCTACGGTCGCTACGGTTGCGGGCTGGTGAGTTTGTGGCTGGTTGCGAGGACGCGAGGGGCCACGAAAAGACGCCGAGTTTGCCGAGTACGAGCAACGGGCCGTTTGCCGCTGTCCACCGGCGATGCGGTATCCGCGGCTTGGTGTTGCGATCGGTTTCTTGCCGTGCACGTTAACTCAAAGCTCGAAGTTCCGCAGTTCCGTTCCGGCACCAGCCGCACCACGTTTTCCGGTGCATCGCACGTGGAGTCCTTTCGACGCATTCAGTGAAAGTAAAGATCGTGTCCGCTGTCTTCGGTGCTGTGGAAGAAGTTGCGAGACGGAAGAAGCATCAAAACCAAGGCGTTTAGGACTCCAGGCCGGGCCGCCGGTTCACTCTGAACGAGAGGCGACGTGTGTGCGCACGCTTTGAGAAAGCCTCCGCGTTTCGCCGCGCCAGACCTCGCCGATCGCGACCGGACCAGCCGGACCCCGAGTCCGAGAGGCTCTTGCGCAGCCAGGAACGGCACCGAAGTAGGAGCTGCTCGTTCTGCGCTTCCATGCAGCGCTCTATAGTGCTCGGACCTCTCGGTGTCATTCGTGCTTGCACTGAAGTCATTGTGACCCCTTCGGAAGCGCAAGTCGTACTTCGCAAAGGTTTGGACGGGGCCGCCCTCACCGAGCAGCTCCGCTATATTCCGCTTACTTATGATCGCAACAAAAGCTTGCGTTTGTTCTCGGGAAAAAAAATTGCGGGACCGCTCTCCGCGCCGCCGACGAGGTTGGCCGCCGCCATGTTCTCAGCTGTTCACTCGCTCCCGCAGCGAGCGCCTTGCGATTATCCTTCCCGTTCCAAAATGCGATGCGCTTTGCGCATTATGCCGTTTACATGACCATATATTGGATGCGGCAACTGGATTCAATGCGACTAAGTCGCATTCATGTAAACGCGGCTTATGTTCTTTTTCGACATATATGGTGTATGTACGATACCGGTGGTGAACGATGGACGTTTTGTTGGAAGATGGCGGTCGTCTTTCTGCATGTATGATTTAGTTATAACGGTGGTCCTGTGGTGTAAGCGTTTTGTTGGAAAGAAGGCGGTCGCCTACGCCATCGGACGCAAAATCATACCAGCCACACGGAATCATATCGGCAAGCAAACTGGCTGCCAGTATAGACAGACCCGGAGCCATAGCGGTGCCGGTATCTCCAGTTATGCAGAACGCCAAACCAAACTAGCTGCATACATAATACCAAGAAATTATGGTGGTGTCATACCAGAATTGTAAAAGCGGCAGGTTTGTTTCTTGTACGTTTTTCCAATAGGGTAAGCAAGTGTCGCCACAAGTAAAAGGCAGACCGACCTTTTATTTATTTATTTATTTACAGAGTACCTACATCGCCTCGAGGGCATTATTGTAAGAGGGGCAGGAAATAACTCACATACATAAAAAACACAAAGTGATCACTTGTCCGCACAGATTAGATATACAGCCGAGAAAAAAAATACACTGTTGTACAAGGTGCTCACCACATTATCAGGCAGCAAGTTCCACTCTCTAATTGTCTTTACAAAAAAAAAATGACAGAAGCTGTCTGTTTTATAGGAATATTCAAAAACTTTTCTAGAGTTATCACACCTAGCTAAAACATACGTTGGCCCCAAAAGATACTCATTCTTATTAATACCAGTATTATTATAATAAATGCGATGAAAAAACTTCAATCTTAATTTTTGCCTTCGAATGCTCAAGGGCTCCCATCCCAGCATGATTTCAACCTCTGTCATACTAGCGTATGGATCGTAGTTGTTACTAACAAATCGCGCTGCTTGATTTTGAAGTTTCTCTAATCTATCGATCAGATACTGCTGGTAGGGATCCCATATAGCGCACGCATAATCAAGCATTGACCTTACGTGCAAGAAGTAGAGTTTCTTTTACGTCTGGGGACGCGTGTTTGAAATTTCTACGGATAAAAAAACAACATTTTATTGGCCTTATTAATTGTGCAGTCAATATGCTTATTCCATTTAAGTGATTGGTGAAAATAAACGCCAAGATATTTACATTCAGAGACATTACCGATTGTCAGGATTTTGATAGTATAACTTGTAAAAAATTTAGAGACGTTTCTAGCAAAATTAACGAGGTTACATTTTCCAATATTTAGGCTGATGTTCCATTGGTTACACCAGTATGCTACCTTATCAAGATCGCTCTGTAGGATCTCGATGTCTCTCGTCGAATTTATTTCCCTGTAAATAACGCAATCATCAGCAAAAAGTTTTATTGTCGGCTGAATATTTTGTACAATGTCGTTAACGTAAATTAAAAACAGTAACGGTCCAAGAACACTATCCTGGGGGACCCCTGATGTCACGGAAAGGACTGGGG
The DNA here is from genome assembly GCF_016920785.2 of Ixodes scapularis. NCBI lineage: Eukaryota > Metazoa > Arthropoda > Arachnida > Ixodida > Ixodidae > Ixodes > Ixodes scapularis. The sequence goes on along the minus strand of NW_024609846.1, from coordinate 182,462,318 downwards.
ATTTACTTCCATTTAAGACAACACATTGCTCACGGTCACTTAAGTAATTTCGTATACAATTTAGTACCTTACTATTAATATTTATAGAGGCTAGTTTTATCAGTAGAAGGTTGTGTGGTACCGTGTCGAAAGCTTTGCTAAAATCTAGAAAGACTGCGTCTACTTGCGTATTTATGTCATTTGCTTTTAATAGGTAATGCTGTAACTCTGCTAACTGCGTGTTACACGAAAATCCACTCCGAAAGCCATGCTGGGATGGAGTAAAAAAGTTAAAGCTAACAAGATATTTGAATATTGCGCTATATAAATTATGCTCAAAAAGCTTAGAGCAAACTGACGTTAGTGATATAGGCCTATAATTTTCTACAAGTTTCTTATTTCTGGATTTAAAAACAAGAATCGCATTCGCCGTTTTCCAATCTATTGGGACCAACCTTGTCTCAAGTATCGTTTTAAATATAATAGACAAGTACTGTGATACAATCTCGGAACACTTAATGAGAATAACAGGTGATATAGCATCCGTGCCAGTAGCCTTTGACTAATCTAGGCCGCGCAAAAGAGAGGCAATACCATGAACATCAATATCAATATCCACCATCATGCCAGTAAAACAACTATTCGGTGACTCCACTACATACCCAGAGAGTCCCGGAGAAAATACCGATTTAAAGTAGGAATTGAAGCATTCTGCCATCTCCACATTTTCCTTTAACATTTGGCCGTCAACATTAAGAACTGGGATAGAAATATCGTCTTTCCTGCATGTCTTCACATATTTCCAGAATACTTTTGGGTTTCGTTTAAGATCGCAGTTTAGCCTGGTAAAAAAATGACTGCTTAGCTAACTTTATTGTTACTTTTAATTGATTATTAATATATTTTAACCCTTGCAAATTAAGGACAGAGTTATCTTTACAACGTTTTTTGTAAGCCCGCCTTGCTTTCCCCAGTAGTTTCTGTATTTCGGCATTAAACCAAGGTTTTTGTTTACGTCTTTGCCGCAAAGTTCTTGAAGGTACAAAAGCCTCAACTAACTCCAATATTTTATTGCGAAACAAAATCCAAATCTCTTCTGTTGTACAAGACTCAGATAAACATGAAAAAGTTAGAAAATATTTCTGTAATGCATTACTGATGGCGTCAAAATTACCCTTTTCATAGATAAGTACACTGCGTGGCTCTTGTTTCTGTTCAGGTACTCCTGATACATTCAACTTGGTGACAACAACATCGTGATCACTTATTCCAGGATATACCTGGGCGCTAGAAACAATATTTGGGTCATTGCATAAGACGAGATCTAAAACTTCCGTCAGTCGAGTCGGCCCTATGACATACTGAATCAGTCCAAATGTATCTATCAATTCTGTGAACATAGAATAAACACGCGATTTGCTTCTTGCCGTCGTCCCAGTTAACAACGAAAAGTCTGGCAAATTAAAATCGCCTCCCAGAAAGATGGTGCCTGGTATCACTGATAACATATCTGAGAGTAAAGAAATGCTTGTTTCATTTTCGTCTGGCGGACGGTAGATAGTTCCAAACACCACAGTGTTCCCTTTCGGAAAACCCACGCGTCACCACACCGACTCAGAGGCATTCTCAAATTTAACTGCACAGCTACTCCACCAAGATGAAACCAGCAAAAAGACTCCTCCTCCGTGTCGATGTCTGTCTTTACGATATACCGTAAATCCCGGCGGAAAAACCTCAGTGTCAGAGACCGTATCGTCCAACCAAGATTCGGTCCCCATAACAATCTGTGGATTCAAAGTCATTATTAAAGATGCAAGCTCATCAACTTTATTCATGATGCTACGGCAGTTCACAACCAGATTATATTATAATGCAATTAAATGCAAAGGTGCAAGCGAGCTGGAACCAGAACCGTAGTTTTCTCTGGCATATCAACAATGTCATTTTTGCTTGGTCTGTTGATAGGAGGTAGGTGTCGTCATTCTGCTACGATCTCGGAATTAGTCGGACGATGCAGGACTGCGTCTTCTGCCAATTTATTACTAACTTATCATAGTTCAAATAGACCCGGTTTTCTTTATTTTGCCTTTTCTCTTTTGCGTAGTTCCAGAGTTGCCGCCATTTTTCTTGAACTGGGGGACTGAAGTCTTCTGAGACGCTGTTCGGGATATTTATAAACCTAAATGCATTTCGCCTCACATTTTCTCTGGCTTTCCAGCCAGAAAAACGCGCAACGATAGGCCGATTTTTTTCATCTTTAAATGCTCCCACGCGGTGGGCTCTTTCGATCTCAACATCGTCCATAGATAACGTTTCTTTACAGATGTCCCTTATTAGTTTCTCAGATTCTTCCCATGTCTCTTTTCTGCAGTTGTCGGGAACACCAAAAAATACTAAGTTTGATCGTCGACTTCTATTTTCAAGGTCGTCTAATTTGGCTTCAAGTTTAAACTCACTTTCTTCAACATGTGCCACGCGTCTTTCTAGTACCTTTGTCTTTGAAATTACGCCATCAATCTTATTCTCAAGATCAGCTTGCCTTTTTTCTATGCCTGTTAGCTTTGCCAAAACAGTTGCTTGTCCAGACTGTAATTCTCAGAATATGCTTTTAATTTTACCCAACTGTTCAGTTTCAGCCTTAGACATGGGACCGGGGTTTGATTCCACGTCCCCTGCCAAGAGGAGTAATGCTTCCGTGAACAAAAGACAGGAGTCGAAGAACAGGAATGTTCACCCATTAATCACCCCGACACCAAAAATATGAGAACATCAGTGCAGCATGCGTTTGTTGATAGGGCACGACACTCTCACAAGCAGTAGATTACTTGTTCGATAGCATTTAGAGCATCTCAAGTAACCAACCTGATACATGAAGCAACGTGAGTACGGGCCGAAAAGAGTGCCGTGCCCTTAGGATGGTTTGCGTTTGAATTGTTTTGGTTTTGCTTCTTCTTTTTATTTTGTTTTGGAAACCTGAAAATGTGTCTCCCGGCGCGCGCTCTTGGCGTTGAGAGGGCTGCGGGGCTATTTGTTTACAGCTATTTATTTGTGTTTTCCCTGTCGGGGTGCGCTGTCGGCATCGGGTACTATAGACCTTTTTTTAAAGGGCGCCGCCGTCTTGAGAATGGCGGTGCCGACGACGTGGTCTAGCTGCTTATAACTTGAAACCCCGGCTGATTCTGGCAGCAGAGCTATATGGGTAAGCAACGGCGTGGGTAGGGGGGTAACTTTGCTTGACTTGGCTATGGTGGGCCACAATAACCTGGCTTGAACTTGGCGGTTGCAAAGGGAAGCAAGTTGTGTGTATGTTTATACAGCCGGAAGTTAGTCTGCCTCAGTGGGCGTCTGGTGTCTCAGTTGTAGATGAGCAATTTAGCCAGTGCAGTACGACTGCTAACTTAGGGTCTTTAACGTGCTCACGTGGTAGTGATACATACCGCACGCCGGTACGATGCTCATCCAGATCGAAACGGGCAGGGGTGGCGCTCGAGCCCAGGATCCCTGGGTTCTGCAGCGGGAGCTGTTGCTCCACGCGCGTCGAGCTGGGTGTGCGCTTTAGCTCACTCGGCCACCAATCCCCCTGGCGGTTGAAATGAGCTGGCTAATGACAGGCCATCACCTTGCCTCCTCAAAAAAACGAGGACAAAGAGTTAGCACGACAAAAGTATATGAGGAGGAGTTTAATGTAGTCTATCCAGGTGAGCACTCGGCATTTCATAGCGGCATTTTGGGTGGTGGCTCACAGACGTTTTCATACCTTTCACGTGCCATGCTGCAATAGCATGCCTTGCAGCAGTAACCTAATCGAAACACCTGCACTGGGATGGATGCAATCGTCTTGCCGTCAACCAAGTAGGCTTGAGCAATACCGTGACGATGAGTCTGATAAGAAAAACCTCGCGATTCAAGCTCGAAATCGACTGACTTCGTAAGTAAGGATCCTTGTGGAAAATATGAAGTTCAATAACATTGCAGCCACACTTTCGCTGCAGCTTCTTGTTTCCATCGCACACTTTCAACGATTATTTTTACGCTTGTTAGAACTATCTGTGCACCCGACGACTACGCAGTGATAGCCAGACAACCGTAAATTTTCGGAAATTATAACACGGTAAAAAGAAGCACTCGAAACTAACTCTCGCATGACGTTAGTTTCGAAGCCTCTTCGCCCATACCCTTGGCTGTTGCATACCCTGTGTCAGCTGTCATTCCAAAAATGCACCAAGTCGAGGGTACGTCGGTTGCGCGCTGGTAAGAGGTTATGCAAAAAAGGTCTATACTTCGTTCATCCTCAAGCTGAGAGTAGAAGTTCCGCCATCAAGGGCCAGCTTTCTGCCCTTGCTAACACAAACGTGCACACGTTTGTGTTAGCATTTTCTTTTCATGATTCCTTTAACGGTGCAACGCTATTCTTGGCAATCGGGTTAGCTGAACACGAAAAAACGAGAACACGGAGAAAAGGACCAGTCCTTTTGTTCGTGTTCTTTTTTTTTTTTCGTGTTCAGCTGACCTTATTGTCAACAGCATGTGCCATCTAGCTCAACTAAAACCCGTAACTCAACGATATTCAGTTGGAATGTCTGTTTTTTGTTAACTTTACGCGAGCTTACTGGCACTAGCGGTGCCCAAGCATACTTGCACGCCACGCCATTGACCGAGAAACCTCCCTGCTGCGGTGTACTTTCAAGAATAGAAGCGAGCGTTTTCTTTCAATCTCTCCTCCGTAGGATTTGATGACGAAGTTAAGACGTCGCAGCGTCAAACGTTTCTAGATTATTTCAGTTATGAAAAAAGGAGATACCCCCCCCCCGCCTTGCTCACTTCAGTCCGCCTCCTGTCGGTTGAAGCGCCATCGAGACTTTTGTTTGTAAACTGTGTGATCCATAGAGCTGCCAATGAGTACCGTGAAACGCCATCTAGACCCTGTGCTTCGAAACATACGTATTTTGCAGAATACATTAGAGTTACCATAGCACACTCTGAGAAAAAATAGAGGAAAAAGGTAGCCACGGCGCATTTTCCTCCCTTCTACTGACGCGCACCCAAGCGGACACAAGAAGGAGGGAGGAACGAAACGTTTTTCTCCTTCCCCAGGCAGACGGGAGAAAGCTTCCGCCCTCCTGGCTCATCTTCTTTCGTTTTCGTTTTTCGAGCACGTCGCGCACGTTGTTTAATAAAAGTTGTTGAGTTGGTTGAGCTTTAGCGGCAGCGAAGGCCGCCTGTAATTCCGTCTTCCAGTCCAAGCGTGCAGAGCATTTCGGTTGCATTGACGTTTTTACCACAAATTTTATCAAACGAGCAAACGAAGCCGCTAGAAACAGAGAAGTTCCGGAGCAGTGCAAGCAGCGCTATGTACACTGGGCCAAGATGACCATCTCCGGATTGTGGAACCCACGCGGAGCCATGCGGACCCTCGCGGAATGATGTGTCCACAGTGGATGTGTCGACTTTGACGACGTTATGGAAATCGCGGAAACTGCGTCCAAGACAGGCAGGTTTTGCTGCGGGGCGCCTGGGTGCCTTCTGTGATGAAGTCAGTTCTGTTTTACGGTGCCGAGTGCCAACTGGCAGTCAACGCGGTTCTGTATTTATGCTTGTCAGCAACATAGCAGCAACATCGCGCTTGCAGTGTTGTGTGTTGTGAACAGAATATTGGAATTATCGCCGATGTGACAGTCTGTTCGCGTATCAGTGGTGTAACAACAAGGTGAGCTGTCGGGCATTGATGCCACTGGTCGGGCCGTTTTCAGAGGGGGTGAGGTGTCGCAGGGTGACATTCCGCTTTATAATAAAGAGTTTCAGACCACTTCAGGGATTAGGTGCAGTCGATTGACGTGTAGATAGTCATGTTGGAACGCTGGTCTGAACCGTAACTCCAATGGCACAGTGGCCAATGTGACTGTCGGTTGTCTCCTCGCCGAGAGCGCTCGGGGTAAAGGAATGAACAGTATGAAAATATGACGGAAAAATACGTATATTTACAGCCTGGAATTTTAGCGTTAAGGAAAAATAGTAGGCGATCGAAATAAAGAAAAGCTATCCTTAATTTTGCTGTTTAAATATACCATGGTTCCTGGAGAAACTGCCCTCCAAGTGGCGCGCTAGGATGAGCGCTAGAAGTTTTCGAGCTCGCCCCTGCGTAGCTCCGTACACTTAACACCTGCCGCAAGCCGCGGCTTCGACCGCATTCAAGTTGATCGAAAAGTGATTTCTCTACTTGTGAAGCATCATTTTCAGTTGAGTGAATGTCCGCTCTAAAGAGATGAATTCAAGACGACAATTGCAGCCGCACACGAACAGCACGAATAGAAAAACAAACACTACAAGAGATATACTGGCTACGACGTGCCGTGCGGCGAAACAAACGCATGGCTTGGAACCGCAATGGAGTGGCCTGATTTATTGGCTTTCAAATAATTACGGCATGAGCGTTTACTTTTTACTAAAAGATTCATCCCCTGAGCCGTTCAAAATACTCGCAGAGGTATTACATTGCTTGAAAAAAATCAACACGCTGCGAATATTGTTTATTGCTTAGGTGGTCACCGAGAAATTCCGTACGTTCAAGACGACCAGTATAAAAGACGGAAACGCAGAGCTCGGAAGTAGTGATCAGGTCCGTGTGCTTTTGTATTAATGTTTGCATGTGCCGTGTATGTGTATGTGCTCAATTATGCGTTCAGCTGATGCTAGCGATGTGCGTAATGTGTCTACATGTGAGTATAATGAACGTTCCCAATTATCCCGAAGAGCAATGGTGGCAGAAGCAAATAAAGATATTTTTGTAGAACATGAATTGGGATAAAATATTAAGGTGGGCTAGTTGGATATGCATTTTCGAAATAAATAGCGCGAGGTTTGTTTTTGACCTTCGCGCTATTTATTTCGAAAATGAATTGGGCGTTACCTAGCGTCCCCTAGACTGGCTACTTGCAGTTACTCTGCTTCACCCTACCTTCTAGTGGCAAGCGAACTAACCTTCTTTCACGCTGTGCGATAACTTATAGTTGCCGTGCAACTGCGGCTTCAAGTTAGTTATGTTGAGAGCGGCTTTTGGTTTCGCGAATCGGTTTACCATTCCTCCGTGATGTACGAAGGAATTGTGACTCGAGGAATAGGAAAAGTCAGACGTAAAGTGCGCAAAGTAACTGGGTATCGGTTGTCTCCGTTTAACATTGCAGTGATGACGACGAGAAGACTTAGTAACTGTTTTTGAAATGCAGATTTCTTTACCTGCGGGGGGAAGCTGGCTTCCGAAATAAACACAGTTCGCAAAAAGCTCCTGTTCTTTTTTTTATTTGCTGCTCCTCTCGTCCCCTAAGAGACGTAGCGTCCTCGTTAAGCCTTATTGAGCTCAATTAGCTCGATTCGGGGCCGACATAATGAGATTCAAGCGACGGAGGAACTTTGCTTCTCTGCTTCAGGGACGAACGTTTCTCCCTTTCTAAAGGAACATAGGTTACAAGACCGTTCCTCCCTTTAGGGAGGACTATAGACACTCTTTTTTCTAAGAGTGCAGCCGTCCGGCGCGTCAAACGACGGGAGGCGAGCCGTGGGTGCTAAAAAGGGGAGAGGGGGGGGGGGGGTAACGCTCGTGCAAGCAGCATCTATGAGCAGTCCGGCAACTAATCTAATAACGTTGGCAGTGTCCCCCATTGATGATGTATCCGCGGCTAGAAGTTTGGGTATCGCCGCCTGGTTGAATTTTCATTACAAACTGGAGTGAGGATACTTCAACTTCCTCTGGGCTCGCGATGATTCATAGGTCGACAAGTGATCGTGTAGTGTCTCGTGTCCAATCTCGTCAAACCCAGCGCATGGCTGTGATAAACATTGTCCGGCATATAATAGGCTCCAGATCACTTGGTCTCTTGTGCTGTCTACGAGTGGAGGACAAGAACGGTGCTCGTTTTTCTTTCATTTTCTTTTTTGACTACCGTTGCACAAGAAGAAAAAAAGTAACGGCAGTTTCATGAGTTATAAACGTCAGAGATTCATCCTACGTTATCTTTACGCGAAGTACAAAAACCATTTCGCCGGCCCTTTAATGAGAAAATATAAACAAATGGCACTTTTCACGTGCCTTTTCTATCGCCTAAAGAGGCTTAATACTGGAGCACATGTGCGAAAAATCCACCGAAACTCGCATGAAATTTGGGACCTGCGCAAACTATGTAAAAGCTTCCACATCGGTCTCGATGTCCTTCTTTTGCCTGTAAATATTGTATATAAAGTTCGCTGTCAATTTAAACACCGCCAACGACCAGCCAGGAGTTCCTTCAAGCTGATTCATGAAGTCTATGAGGAATCAGGCTATTTACTGTACGAAATTAGGAGACGTGGTTTCATTAAAAGCATATTCAGTATATGCGTTTATATACATAACGCGGATGATTTTCTTATTATACGCGTTCCTGCATCACCAGTCTTGTGCCAGTTCCACCAGGGACAATTTCGGCGCAGTCCCTCTCTTCACACGTTCTTCATGTCTACCTAAAGTGGACTGATTTTGGGGGTTATCGATGGCGCTCAGAAAGTTTCTATTTGAGGCCATCTATTTATTTTGACTACTTAAAAAGTCAATTGGTAAATCGCTTTTTTTGGCAGGTTTTCGTTACTTTTTGGCAACCCCTTGGCGTCCGCCGTGGCTGGCGCTGTCTTGCCGAAATGTATTTTTTAATTGTAACCATTTTATTGGTAGGATTATTTGAACGTCTTCGATAATAAAACATTCCCTTTGCAGTAAACCATCTTACGATCGTGTAAAAGTTTTTTTAAATTTTGTTTCGCGGAAAGTTATAACCAGCTTTTATCAAATATAATATGCTTAAGGCAGACCAAGTATATTTTTTTATACTTTTACAATAGAAACATAAAACAAATACACTTTACACTACACACTAGCAATAAGATTGAGTGCATATCCGATTACAAACCCAAAGCGAAGTATGCCGGTTATGAGAACCAACTTTGGCCAAAAAATTTGTTTTTTTCAGACAACTAAAACTCTAAGTATAACGGATCTGAACATTTAATTTAACAACACGTATTCTAGTTTTAAAAGGGGTCGTAAAAGTTTCTTGGTTGGCAGTGAAATCGCATTTTTATTTGGATAGTGTATTCCACCAAGAACATAATCCCTAGGTATAGCTAATTTTAAATATATATATATTTCATTGTATACCTTCATCTGAACTTGCTGTTGATTCTGACATGTTGAAGGTACGTAAGGTTGCATTGTAAATTTTTGCTTGTGGATTCTGTCTTCGTGTTTTCACGACCAACACTTACTGACGTTTATAGTGCTTTTTTTTAACCAAATGAATGTAGTGTTTATTTTCCCTTGTTTCTTTTACTTGTTTTCTCGTTTTAGTTTAATTGTATAATGTTTTGTACAATCTGTTACTATGCAACTATATTGAGCTGGTGAACTTAAGGGGCCGAAGGCTTTGTCAGGCACCACGCCTTTATCTCTGCCCACTACGCAGCGAACACGCAAAACAAATAAAGAAAAAAAATCCGACATTTTTTGCAGACCAAGTATAATACTTCAGACTTTTACAATGGATACATAAAAATAGACTTTGCACCATACCAGCAAATAGACTGAGTGCATATCCGATTAGAAACTCAAGTGAAGTATGCCAGCCATGAGAACCAGCTATGGTCAACAAATTAATTTTTTCAAACAACTAAAACTCTAAATATAACGGATCTGAACAATATATTTAACAACGCGTTTCCTGGTTTTAAAAGGGATTGCAGAAGTTTCTTGGTTGGCAGTGAAATCGCATTTTCATTTGAATAGTGTACTGCACCAAGAACATCCTCATCAGCTATTAGCCCCGAGAAGTTTGCGTGGCGCCCCCTTACGACGAACCGGGGTGACGTCATGGCGAGGACAAGATTTTTGCCTGACTCGCCCCACTCGCCCTGTGGAGGCGGTGACGACGTTAGCTGTCGGCGAGCTCGTTTCAATTGAATTATTTTTGTGCGCGTTTTTCCTAGGAAGTGTAAATTTTAATATGTGGCTTTATTGAGGTATGGCCTCTAGTTACAGGCGAAAGTTCAACCAACATTTCAGGCATGGTTCACAGGGCAGGCAACGTACGAATCACAGCTTGTATATGAAAATAAAGAAATATGATTAAAATTGCTGAACCATCACTAAAGTTTTACGTCTCACACAATCAATGCTGTTGATGGTCTGAACGAATTGGCAGGTTATGTATATCATTTTGTTTTGTATCTGTGTTTTTAAGCGAAAACGCCGATGCAGAAAAGCTGCATGCCGCTCGAGCAACATGTTAAATATAGTCTGGGCCATGGAGAGAGAATCACAAGTGAGACAGCCCAAGTACAGGGCAAAATAAAGAAAGAAGGAACATTTATTTATATACATTGCTTTGCATTTGACCTTTGCTGGATTCGGATACTATTTCAAAGGACTCTACAGGTGGTATCTGTGCACTTGTTAGTACTATCTGTCGAGTAATGTACAACGTAAGCTAAAGTTAGCCCGTTATTAGTTCCTTAGGCTCTAAAACTGCGATTCTAGCTAAATCAAACTCTCCTGAAACTAAAATACCTGAAGCTTTTCTCACGCAAACTGTCACCCTTCACATGTTCCACATTTTCTGCTACTAGTGCAGCATCGACCACTGGACAGCCGCTCAAATGCTTGCTGTTCCTCCTGTTTTCCTCTGTTCTCGGAGAGTCCAGCTGCAGGGAATTTGGAGGCCGAGGAGGCTTTTGGGGACCTGCAGCAGTGTCTCTTTTAATTGGAAATGACAATTCAAACGAAACGGTGTATTTTCCGAATGCACAAGGCTGGACTAAAGAAAGAATATAGGAAAAAAACTATATAAACAGATTAAATTACGGTACCATTGCTGTGCATATTTGGGGCAGTTCAACACAAGCGGATGCAGAGTGGCACGAGCAGAGTCGGGGTCGCGAGCTAATTTGCCGATCGCCCAAAGGCCTTTGATATAAATGCCATTTGAAATGCCTACAAAGCGGTATGCAGTATTCTCCTAAATGATGAACATTCAAGGAACAAAATTTCAGCACCTAAAACACGCCGCCGCTTCACCGGCCTCTCGCACGATTGCCTTATGCCGTGTGGACCGACAGGGAATTTCATCGGCGGAATTGCCTCCGCCGATAGGTTTCGAGATTTGTAACCCAATTATAAAGGTAAAAGGGACAAGCACTCCTAGAAAAGGTACGGAGCACGTCGGTGTCGCCCTAGCCCAGCGTCTTCAGCACCGGGTAAAAGAGGTCCTCGAAGTGCTTGCGGCACGCACCCGCCAAACCGAAGCAGGGAAGGGAGTCGGATGCGAGATCGCGGAGTGGAGTGTTTCCCCTGACTTCACGGCACACCTGACCCAATCAGGGCGCGGCGACCACAGCGACGCTAGTGTTCGCTCTCGGGGCTAATAGGTAATTTCAACTATAGATATATATTCATTGTATACCTCCATTTGAACTTTCTGTTGATGCTGACATGACGGAGGTACATAAGGTTGTATTCTATTTTTTTTTTTGCTTGTGGTTTCTGTCTTCGGGTTTTCACGACCAACACTTACGGACGTTTATAGTGCTTTTTGTAATGAAATTAAAGTAGTGTATATTTACCCTTGTTTTGTTACTTGTTTTCTCGTTTTATTTTAATTGTATAATGTTTGGCAGAACCTGTTACAATGCAACTATTTTAAGCTGCTGAACTTAAGGCGGCAGGGGCTTTGTCAGGCACCGCGCCTTTATCTCTGCCCACTACGCGGCGAACACGCAAAACAAATAAAGAAAAAAAAATCCGATATTTTTGACTGACCAAATGATTGCAATCACACACACACACACACACACACACACACACACACACACACACACACACACACACACACGCACGCACGCACGCACACGCACGCACGCACGCGCACACACACCCACACACGCACGCACACAAACACACTATATATATGTAGTTTGCACGATTTATTCGAATTAAAACAATTTAGTTGCACTTCTCCCACGGAGTTAACGCTTCTAGCAGTTTTTTAATATTTATTTTTATTTAAGACTCCGATTTTTAACTTCGTAACGACCCGACCAGACGCCCAACTTGTAGTGCTAAAATAACTTAAAGCAATGAAAGTGGGAAAAAGTCCCACTTTTTTTTTGTTCGTTTGTCCTAATACGCCAGTTTTTCAACAGTTATATTTTTTTAAAGGGGAGGTAAGGGGGAGGGGGGGGGGGGTCATTTGTACACAGAGCTGCTGCTATCGGCTTTCGATTCGCACCAGCGTTCGTGCGTGTGTGAGCGAGCTCGAGTTCACGCGTAAAAATCACTCAGTCAGTCCGAACTCGCACGCGCTTGCTCGCATTCATGCAACCCCAACTTTCGTGGGGTTCAGGATAAAAATTTGCATGAAGGCTCTAAAGAGGGCAATACGCTTTTTATATATCTAGATATAAGACTATATAAAAAAACGAGAAATAGAGCAAACGGATGAAAAACAGTGACAACGACGGCGAAGCGGGAAATTTGGCACGGGCTTAAGAAAAATGCGCTTTCAGGAAAAAAAAAAAAAAGTAAAAGAAAACGCAAGCAAGACACGGGAATTTTTTCCGGAAAATGCGAAAGCATGGTGGCGCACAAAACCGGTTTCTTTTTTTTTCTTTTTGTGGACGTGTAGGCAGGGATTAGCTGTGTTGATTGATTATTGTTTATCTATCGGGGAAAAATAATTTGTGTAAAAAAAACAAAAAAAACTGGAGGCGTTGGCGAGGGAAGTTTGAAAGAAGCGCCCGGGTGTTCGCGACGCAGCCCTTTATGCAAACAAGAGGATCGGGTCGTACACAAGCTTATCCTTCGAGGCTCGTCTTCTTTACATCCGGGCATCTCTTGAGCGCATCTCTTTGCGCCTCGTTTATTTGGAAGCTTTAGAAGACGCTCCGCGCTTGTCTTTTTTCAAGCTTAGCCGGGGCTTCGCAACTCTTTGTCCGCGTTTCGACAACAGCTAGACGTTCGAGCCTGACGTCGCAATAATCGATCAGAATCAAAAGGGATCAGAATCTACGTGTTTGTGATTTCTTTTCTTCCAAGTTTACGTAATGGCAGGCGTCGTTGCTGGTTCTCGGATATATATATATATGTGGGCCACTTCGAGAGGTTGGAGGCTTTCGTGTGTTTCTATTAACAGAAGCGGACACGTGCTGTTTCTCTAAAGATGTCTCAAATTTTAACGACCAGGGGAAAAATACTCAAGATAAACCTTCTAATGACAAAGCCATGCGAAGACGGGCGTCGGCGATACCGGCGACGTATTTCCGACTGGTCTGTTTAACATCCTCTAACGCCCCCGCATCAAAAGTGGCTCTGGAGAGGCGACAAATGACGTCACGAAAGCCGTCGTGTCATGCTGTCGGATGTCACGAACCTGGCGGTTGGTCATAGAAGTTGCGGCCACAGGCCCGAGCAAACGAGAGTATCGCTGTTGTCGCGGTATCCCAACTCCTGGAGGCCGAAGCTTCAGTGAACTGTGGTTGCCTGCTTATTGTAGAAAACGGTGCCTTGATCGCGTCTCCGGCTGGTCTGTTTAGCGTCTTCTTCCGCCCATGCATCGAAAATGCTCTCTAAGTGGCAACGAAAGGCCTCACAAAAGCCGACGTGTCATGCTGTCGGATGTCAAAATTCTGGAAATGAAGTGCAAAAATCCTGCAGAAAAAAACAAAAACAAAACATGAATGAACTTAAGTGTTGCTCTAAACGTGGCGTGCGAACTCCGACCTACGAAGGTTCCACAGACTTAAGCTGGACAGTGACCTGCAGCAGAACAGGCGTCTGTCACATCAACCACCGCTGCTGCGACACTGCCAGGGTCGCAGCCGACAACAGCGTGACACATCTATGTCTTCATTTGGCGGAAATCGAGGGACCCCTTTTCTGGACACTGAGAACACACCAGTCGGAAACGCGTATCGGCCATTACAGATTAATGGGAAGAGTCAGCTCATGTAATGTTTACCCGCTTGCACACATTTTGTGTTATGGTGGAAAATGGCTCCGCGTTGTCCGTGTGCTGCAAGGTATCGAGCTCCACGGTTGTCGCCACAACTGATTTGCGAGACATGGCAAAAAACAAGGATTTTTTTTTTTTGCAATGTATTTATTTCGGGGGGATTTTTATTAAATGTAATGAAAAGGCAAACAAAATCGCCAGATCCAGACAAATTTGAAGCGTAGAACGTTCATTGCCGATTATTTGTTGGAATCTTTTCAGAAATGCTCGAAAACTAAGAAAATTAGGCAGTCCACATTCTACGAGATGAAATTAACCAGTTCTTTTCCAAGAATGTGTTGGAAATCACACTACAAACCAAGTGTTTCTCTTTCTCTTGATACATCTTCCAGGTCCCATAGGCGCTTATTGGGATGCATTTCGGAGAGCGCTTGTCCGAAACCTTGTAATACAGAAAGGAATACATTGGAACTGCAAGTCCGATTATGATTACCTAGACTACACACATTTGCACTAATATTTCTTACTATTACTGTGTGGCCAGTTCACTTCACACAATGTTAGATCTTTAAGGGACCTGAGGAGGTTTCAGAGATCGCCTAAACATGGAGATAAGTCACTTTGCGGGCTCTGGCGTTCCCATAAATTACTTAATCATGATTATGCGCGGCAGATTTCCATATTAAAACGAAATGAAAGATCTCAATACAGCGGGGTCATCTCAGGCGATGGGAAGAACATGTTCCGTCAGCCAGGACGTAATACTACAAATGAAAACGCGATATTTCGTGGAGATTGCAAACGACGGTATTAAAACATTTGCAGGCTTTTGTAGATGATACGCCCAAATAAGAGTATGGGACAAATGTTAATTTTTCGCTGAAAGGGAACATAACACTGCGATAATCATTTAAAAAACAGCGCACTATGTTTTTTTGTTCGTCTTCCACGGGAGTGATGTGTCTGGTGGTCTGCTGCTTTCAAACGCGCGTTCGCTGGGCTGAACCATCGGTCTTCCTAGCGCAGATTCCGTCCGCGACACAGGTGACTTCCAAGCGTGCCTTGCGATCTGTCATCATCCGCGAGTCCGCGCTTTTTCATCACCCCTAGAACGGGGGTGCCTTTTATTTGAGCGTATTTTCATCTGCTGATAAAGCGGTTTTTTATGTCATGCCGAATGTTTGTTTCGTCGCGACGTGCCCTAATCGAGAGGTGAAGGCCGTGCAAAAAAAAAAGCCTGACGTTTTTAGTTTGGCCGGAGAAGGAGCCATGCAGAAGCGCATAGTTAAGTATGACCAGGAGAAAGGACACCGAGAGCCTGGCCCAGGCTTCCCTTTCTTATGCCGAACATTTCGAACTACGTGTATACCACAACGATGACCTAGTTCACGTTTTTGTTAGGATGCTCTAGCGACGCTTCTCCCCGCCGTCGACGAGACCCATGAATCTCTGCGAAAGCGCCAAAGAAACCAGGTGAGTGTTTTGACAAGACTTTTGGGAGCTTTGCGAATATCGCATCATGTTGCGAGATACGGCCGCTAACTTTGTACTCAAGCACGATTTCATATTGCCACCAGTTAATGAATTCCGTGATCACGAAGAAGCATGCTTCTTATTTTAGGGCTGTCCAAAATGATTGGTGATTAGTCTCTTGGTGGCACTTTTCAATTATTAAAAACCTCAAAGGTTGCTGTATTATCTTACCTTACGTTTATGAGCTGCTGTGAACACTCTCTGATTAGATTTTGCTGCGCGTAAATACATGTCAAATCTCGGCTTGACATGTGTGTGTTGTGTGACACTATATAGCGACCTGAACTTTTGTTGCTACAGAACTAGGGACTCAAAATGTATATAAAATGATAAAGAATGGCGTTCTCACTCACATTGAGCGAAGAAGCTACCCTGTCAGCAGTAGCCTGTTCACCCAACGTTTCGCAAACTGAGCGTTGGCCGCCGGAAACTCGCGCACTTGCTTCGCGAACACATGCCACATCTCTTGCTCTAGGTATCGCACCGCCACCCGTTGTCTTGCGTAGGCCGCTCCGGTCTTCGTGGCACACGGGTTTGTTTATGTTAAAACAGGCCGCAAGACAAGCCGAACGGAAAATGTGGAAGCTGAGGATAGAGACAAAATCAGCTGTGGCAATATACAGGTCACGTAAATGGGAAATCAGAGAAGAACATGTATTTGATACTTCACTGGAGAACGCTTTGCTATTTGAAGTAATGACAGGAGTTCTAAGAACTAAGGCATATTTGACTATAGTTTCAAATATTGACACATTGTGTGCCATATGCCACAGGGAAGATGAAACAATAGTGGATTTGGTCATAAACTGCGCGGGGCTTCGTGCCGCTCTCCCAAAAGGTGCAGAGGCGGATTTGGCGGGAGCTCTGGGGGTTTGTTGATGAGCATGAAGAATGGATTTTAAAGGGGTTACAATAAGGAAGAGAATGTTAGAAGATTTGTGAAAAAAGGTCTAGGGAAGTGTGATATTAGTATAAGTAGTTTGTGCAATCTGGGGGGCAGGAGAGAAGGAGAACTATTGGGACTCCCTCCAGGGGGAGGGGGGGGGGGGGGGTGTCTCGGCTCCAACCAGAAGTCCCAAACCTTCCGAGTTCATTAATATTTTTCATGACCAACTTTGTTCCATACGCAAAGATTTCGCAAATCCAAAAGTATTTTTATTTGGCGACTTTAACTTCCCAATAATAGACTGGTCCACACTTATTTCACAGGATGGAAAAGAAAGAAACTTTTTGGATGTCTGCCAAAACTTCGACTTAGAACAAATAATAATCCCCACACAAGGGGATGACATTTTGGATTTAGTCTTTACATCTACTCCCGAATTTCTTACATCTGTATCATTTTATAGCGGGTTAAGTGACCGCAAACTAATAAACATTGACATCACCGTTCATACAGAGAGAAAACAGGTCACGACCAAGATAATCCGAGACTATAATAAAGCCAAATTTGCTTCAATAAACGATGCTCTTTCCCTTTTTTATGAATTTTACGTTGATGGCTTTCATACTAGAACAGTCGAGGAAACTTGGCGCCTTTTTAAAACTAAACTATCTCAACTCACTGATACTTTTGTTCCACTAGTTCACATTCGCTTCAACAGTAATGAACCATGGTTTAACAAAACGCTAGTCATTAGGCAATAAAAAGAAAAGTCTCTTTCGCCTTGCGAAAAATTGCAATGCTCCCATGGCCCGGGTAAAGTATGCTCAATGTGAAAGCGAATACAATTCTTCCATTGCCCTAGCTAAGAAAAAGTACCTTGGTTGTAATTTCCTTTCTTTTTTAACAAATAATCCCGAAAAGTTTTGGAAAGTAATATCAGCACAGGAATCTCACTCATCAATAACCTTATCAGATGAAGCGGAGAAGGCAGTGCGTGATGCCCTCTATCCTACAGTCTTTAACAAATTCTTCACATCTATATTTACTGGAGAAGACCAATCCAACATTCCATCTGTAACTGTTCTTGATTATTCATACATGTCGCCCATTGTAATCACATGTCTCGGCATCAATAAACTCATAAATAACCTTGATATTTCTACGTCATCCGGGGCCGACAACATATGTTCTAAGATCTGAAAAAACACCAGTGCCCTTCAATCCGACATACTGTGCCTATTGTTTCAACAATCATTGTCATCTTGTTGCATTCCCACTGACTGGAAACTTGGGAAGATCGTTCCTATTTTTAAATCCGGCTCAAAATCGTCCGTAGCTAACTATCGCCCCATATCCCTAACCAGTGTAGTGTCAAAAATGTTAGAGCACATAGTATACTCCCATTCCGTGTCCCATCTTGAAAAAAAACATATTTTTTATAAATATCAGTATAAATTTCGCAAAGGATACTCGTGTGAGGCGCAGTTACTTGAATTCACCCATGGTCGACATTCACACCAATATGGACTCTGGCTCTCAAACCGACGCTATCTTTTTAGATTTTTCAAAGGCATTTGATCGCGATCTCCATTGTCGCCTAATATACAAACTTCCCGCTCTTAATTTAGATTCGCTAACTCTTTCCTGGATCCGTAACTTTCTAATCAATCGATAACAATTTACCGTCACTGGTGATTTTCGATCTTGCACTACTGATGTGACCTCCGGGGTCCCAGAGGGCACAGTTCTCGGGCCCCTTCTTTTTCTTATCCATATTAACGATCTTCCAACCACTGTGTCATCTACCATACGACTTTTTCCTGACGACTGTGTGTTGTACAGAAACATTAACAATCGAAGTGACCATGATGTCCTTCAGAATGAAATTAATATCATTTTTGACTGGTGTACCACATGGCAAATGCCACTTAACATCTCTAAATGTAATCTGCTTTCTTTCACTAGAAATCAGTCAGTCTCGTCTTTTATATATTTCTTAAATAATGTTCTTCTCCCCTCTGTCCTTTCTTACAAGTACCTTGGTGTACATCTTACGTCTAATCTCTGCTGGATCACTCATATTAGCACGATTTGCGCTGACTCCTCGCGCACTCTTGGCTACTTAAAACGAAACTTAAAGGCCGCACCTGCCCATTTACGTCACCTAACTTATAATACTTACGTTCGCCCTAAACTGGAATACGCCTCGCCTATTTGGAACCCCCATCAAAAGTACCTAATTAATCAACTAGAATCTGTCCAAAGCCGTGCCGCTCGGTTCATATCATCATCTTATTCTCGATTTTTTAGCGTCTGGCTCATTAAACAGCATAACTCGATTCACCCCCTCGAAACTCGCCGCCTAATCTCACTAGATTGTCTGCTACATCGACTGCATTTTAACCCGGTCAATCAGGCTCATTACTTGTAGAACCCCCGAGTAGAATATCTCATTGCCAAAATAATAGCAAAAGCTTCAAACGCATCTTTGGTTCCACAGCCGCATTTAATAACTTAGCACTTCCTAACGCAATCAAGAACTGGAACGGTCTTCCCGAAGCCATTGTCAACATATCTAATAAAAAAATGTTTCGCAATGCCTTCTCCAATCATTCCCCCCCCCCCCCCCCCCATGATCCCACACTGCATCCTGAATTTTGCTGTTTTGTTGTTCTGTTGCCTTTTTTACTCTGTCATTTTTGCGTCAAAATGCATTTTTCGTGTTGTCATTGTAATCATTTGTAATCATTTAGTTTCAATCATTGCTTTTTGGGTTCTTGTCGCGCATGCTAACATTATAACTTTATTTTCTCGCTTGGAAATAGTACAATGATATTTCTAAAATTTATAAGAAATCTATTACAAAGGCGAAGGCAAAATTCTTTAACAATGACTTAGTAAACATTCTTCGCAATAAACCTAAAAAGTTCTGGGAGGTAATTATTCCAAAAACGTCTAGACCTGTACAACTAATGAGCGATGATCGGTTGCCCTTATCAAACGAAGAAAGCGCCAACTGTCTTAACGACTATTTCACTTCAGTCTTCACCACATATGACCACAGTAGCATGCCTCATCTTAACAACGCATATCACACACCCATGGCTGCCATTGAAATAACGTATGCAGGTATCATAAGCTCTATAGAAAGGTTACAGTTGTCGTCGAGTTCTAAGGACGACAAAATTAATTCCAAATTACTGAAAAACACTAAATTACACTCAGCTCGTTTTCTGTTAATTATCTTCCAACAATCTTTGTCTTCTGGCGAGCTTCCTACAGATTGAAAAATCGGCAGAGTGGTCCCCATACACAAATCGGTAGTTCGAACTTCACCGTCAAATTATCGTCCTATATCTCTAACCAGTTTCCCGTGCAAGCTACTTGAGCACATAATATATTCAAATGTCATGAAGCATTTCGAAAAAAACCTCATCCTCTTTCCAAACCAGCACGGGTTCAGACAATCATATTCTTGCAAAACGCAACTTGTACAACTTGTTCATGAAATACACAGTAACATTGATAATAACATACAGACAGACGCCATATTCATTGATTTTTCTCAATCATTCGATAAGGTATCCCACAGTTTACTCATGCTCAAGATAAATCAACTTCACATTCATCCACTCGTAACATCATGGATAGGACAATTTTTAACCAATCGTACTCAGCATACTGTGATTAAGAACCAGTCGTCAGCTTATTGTCCTGTATCACCCAGAGTCCCCCAGGGCAGTGTTCTCGAACCTGTGCTTTTTTAGCATTTGCAAATGACCAACCAGATCGCATAACATCCTGTATTCGACTTTTTGCTGATGACTGCGCAATTTACCGATCTGTATCTAACCTGATCGATAACATAACCCTACAAGCTGACCTTAACCTAATAGCCGACTGGTGTAAACAGTGGAAAATGACAATTAACTTTTCTAAAACAAATCTCGTTTCCTTCGCGCGTGCTCCCCATAGTCCTCTGTCTTTCACTTACACCATGTGCAGCCAGGTAATTACCAAGTGTCCATCTTACAAATATCTGGGTGTTCACTTATCTGACGATCTCTCATGGAACACACATATAACACACGTCCTGTCTAATGCTAACCGCTCTCTTGGCTATCTTCGACGGAATCTGAAACTAGCACCATCATCAGTTAAACAACTAGCCTACACTACACTCGTAAGATCGCAACTTGAATACGCGTCATCCATCTGGTCCCCTTGGCAACATTCATTGATAACAAACATAGAGGCACTTCAAAATCGCACAATCAGCTTCATTTTTTTCAGATTACTCACGAGACACCAGCATCACTTCTTTACGAATGAAAGCTAACCTCGATCTGCTCTCATCCAGAAGGAAATTATCACGTCTGTCTCTTTTTAACAAGATTTACTATCATAACCATGACATCAAAACTTGACTATTATCCCCAGCCACTCGCATATTTCCTAGCATTGATAACGTCTGTAAAGTTCGTCCGATTTTCGCCTCGTCAGTTTCGTTTCTTAACTCCACCTTGCCATTCAGAATAACGAACTGGAATAGCCTGCCTAACAGTATCGTGACCCAGACAGATTATAATGCATTAATATCCCAACTGAACATCCATCCGTATTTGCACTAATAGCAAAGTCAACTCGTGTTTATAAAACTGTTTTATTTGGGTATTTTTCTCTTTCATCAGCTCTTTTTTTCCTAAAAATGTTTTAAGTGTTTTTTCCTGTTTTTGCTGCTTTATATAACAATGTTTTCCAGCATGTAACCCACTTTTTTGTTTGTTCCTTTATATAATGTTTCTTCAGCAGTTACTCCCACCTTGTGTAATGCCAGAAATGGCCTTCAAGGTTTAATAAATGACGATGATGATGGTATGCATACAATAATTCACATATATGCATACTCCCGGTGAATAATACTTCACATGACCCCATTCCAGAGACAGTCAAGGTGCATCAGGCTCACCGCCAGAAAAAGAGAGCCAATTACTTGCGTTCGAGAGCTACCTGAGGGAGCTGTTCAGGACGTGCCGAGGGTGCTCAAGACCTTGCAGGACGACAATGGATCGCGATGGTGCACTGATCAGGGTGACCACCATCTGCCCCACGGAGCATGTGCGCACGTGTTAGAGCCAACCTGTCATCAATAGAAGAGCGGCTATAAACATCCTCCTGGCGCGATGAAGCGATGGTTGCGATGGTACACCAGTGACTTTGTCCCCTATGACAGTACGACGGACTAAAAAAACTCTCTGATGTCCGGGTGTCTGAACTGTCCGGGCGACGAGCCGCGCGCATTCGAGATATCACTCCGCAAGCCTACCGGTCGGAGACACATGGATTCTTCGCTTGCCGTTGGCCGACAGTGGTCCTGGTTTCGGAATATGCTTCTCGCATCGCCTGAGACGACCTCGGTGCGTTGCCATCTTTTTTTATTTTTTTTTTATCGAAACGTTAGCCAGATATTGTCATGATTTGGGGATTTTTAGGGTGCTTAGAGCCAGCAAAGTGAGTTACCGCCATATTCAGGCGATCTCAGAAATTTCTTCAGAGCCCTTTTAAAGTTTGACCGTTTTAAGAATACTTTTCTGAGTGAACTAACAAATATAGTAATCGATGATGAGACCCAAAAAGCATAGAGGTCCACCCTGCAAAAAGTTTTACTTCTAGACGTTTCATATATTTGACAACAAACGACGCATCAGATCCTACTTTCTCGGTTCAACGTCGATTTTTTTACCAAGATGCTGTGCAGGACACCAGAAAACAGCATGTAATACATGAATGCTCGCTAATTCCATAAATCTTTTGTATACCACCTTAGAGCGTTAACCTCCTTGTAATGTGCACGGGCGCAATATAAAGCACGTTGCGTACTGTTGTGCACTGTTTAGAAATGTATCCATTATTAAAATAGGCTGTACTCTATAGTTATACGAAAGTACACAGGTTGCCACAAGCTGCAAGCTGTACGTTACCAATGCGTGAATCCATAATCTTGGTTTCACTAAGCCTCCATTAAGAGAACAAACAAAACACGGAGACTTAAAAGAAATAAAGCAACTAATATGGTGCATGCCAATACTCGAAACGTTTTTTATGGCAGCCGCCTCCGATTGCAAAGCTTAAAGCCCAGCTGTATTCGAGAATAAAGAAACGGGAAACGAGAAAGCAATGAGCACGCGTCGAATGGCGAAAGAAAGACATTTAACCGCAACACTTTTTCTTTTTCTTTTAGAGGGGTTCCCTCAGCTTTCAAAGAACAATTTGTATTCCGAAAGCAGACTTTTTTATGGGAGCACTTACGCCGCACGACACTCCTTCCAGGAACACTTCTCGGTTTTATTTTGCTCTTGCACCACCGCCCTCGTCCTCCTCTTGTTTCTCAGTGCCCGCTTTTCTTGTTCACACTCGCGAATGCTCTGCTTAACCGTCGTTTTTATGGAACGCGTCCTACGATGAGCCCTTCTTCGGTTTACGTGTATTTAATTTTCAACGTGGTTCTTTTTTCTTCTTTTTTTATGACGCGTGCTATCTCGACAGGTGTGTGAAATGGTTTTTCGGCGCGGTGGATTTTTCGAGACGAAGTTTCTCCAGAGTTGGAGACAGTCGATTTTTATTGCCACCGCGCGAGCCATGTTTGCGATCCTACTTATATTTAAGCATTCCCTGGCTGTACGCCCCTCGCGCGGAGCGCTTTTACTTTGTGTTTTCACTCAAAGCCCTTACCTTCTCAACGCGCCACGTTTGATACCCCACGAGAAATTCTGCGCTTACTCTAGTTTGGCGAGCCACGCTTTAATCGGGCCTGCTCAAATAGCCGAACCGTGACAAAGAGGCGAAATCTGTTCAAAATTTATCTCCGCCCTTCCTCCTCTCACTTACACACACACACAGACAGAGACACACACACACACACTCCTCCCTTCCCACCAGAAAAAGAAAAAGAATAGTTTTTTTCGAATTGGACTGCAATCTGGCGATATCTGTAATACCTATACCGGAATATTTTGCATCACCGAAGTACGTACACGTTCCTAGAAAAAGTATCAGCATTGCAAAAAAGTATTCTTTACGTTGCACTTAAAAAAAAAAAGAAAAGAAAAAAAACTCGTGCGTTTGCTATCCCGCACAACATTCGGAGAGCAAATCACCGTAACCTATCGAGGCAGCTCAGCGAATGACGATGCCGAAGCAGATACTTAGACCAAGTAACGCAGCCTGAGTTCTGACATTAAGCAATAAGCAAGCGTGACGTTTTGCATTACTTAACGTCACAACTCAGACTGTGTTTTTTGGTCTAAACATATGTTTCGGCATCGTAATTCGCTGAGATGCCTCCATAAGTTGCGGTGATTGGCACTCCGAGTGTTGTGAGGGAAAGTTGACGCGCGGGCTTTCTTGAGAGCGTGGTGTTTACGGTGGCCCAAACCGGCAGCTTCTGAATACATCTTACGCCTAGTTCACGCAGTGCGATTTCGCTCGCAATTTCGTAGTTACTACGCAGAGCACCGCAGCTTCCACCGTGCTTCTTTCGTCACATAAGCGACGTCACAACTGTGAAATGGAAAGTAAAATCGCTCCATGGGGGGCGAACGAAGCATGATACCTTCACAGTCTTTCTTTTTGTTTTGCTATGACTGCATCAAACAAATTGTTTCTATATTGCCTTTCACTCTGACCCCGACCACAGTCGACGATCTAATAGAGTCAATCAAGTAGCCCCAAAAGTGCATCGCCATGGCGCTCGTCTTTTTGCGCGGCTAAACCAATTTCGCACTGCGAATGCCCCATAATCTTCGCCAACGTCCGTTTGGGATGCGCAGTGTATACTACCTCTCCTGCGGTAGTCCGCGGTGCGATTTGATTGTCGTGTTCGGTACTTGGTGGTGCCTCTTTGGCGCATTAGTAACAGACTATAGCCCTAACGAAACGCTCTGTTGGCAGCAGTCGTGAGCCGGGTATACGCTGCAGTAAGAGAGGCATTTCATGGCGCTCAAAAATAAAATAAACTTTTGAAAAAAAAAAAAAAGCCTTCTTAAATATACCTGCTTCACTTTTTTTTTAATTCAACTTTTCGACCTTCCGGGTTAAGGTAAAACGGAGCTTTTTACAACTCAATGTATTAGAAAAAAAGAAAACGGGAAAAAACAAATGCTAACAGCTACCCTGCATACATTAAAGTCAGAATCAAATTTGTCGAATGAAGACTGTTACCACGGAAAGATGGATTGGCTGAGACTTTGCCTTTTGCATTCAAATGTCATTTTACCAACTAACTGGATTCTCCACTTTTTCTACAACTGGTCGGTCACACGGCTCTCGCTTTTTTTTTCTTCCTGAAACGCTTTTATGACTGTTTTACAAACGTTATTCAGCTCGTTCAAATTACTCATTGGAAATTTCAGTGATTGTCACTCACAAAGTACCCAATACTGCACGAACATCGATGGAAACGTACTACAGGAAAAAAACTCAATATAAACAACAACATAAAAAAATAAAAATTAAATTAGCATTGGTAAAGTGATTGCGTGGTTCCGTTTGAAGTATGACAGTGAGGGTGCATTTTTTCCTCCAAAAAATTTTTTTTTCGTACAATATAACACAAAAAGTACAACGCGCCCCGAGGTCTTTGCGAACGCGGCTCAAACACAAACGATTCACGAAGAACGACACTTTACAAATAGCCCCCGGAGAACGACGTCGCCAGGATCGACGTCAGCTCGCTATGACGAAACAACCTAAAAAAAAAAAAAGACTTTAAAATAAAAAAGAAACCACTAAAACCGTGCTGCGGAAAGACCAAGGTGGAAATGAGAGAAAAAAAAAGCGCGACTCAAATTGAGTAAATAATATAAAAAAAAAAAAACACACAAAAACAGAAACGCAAGGGGGGAATGTTTTTCTTTTTTTGTTTAAATCGCCAAAACTAGAATAGGCGGGCGGGATGCGAGCAGCAAAATATTCCTGGAGATGGGAAAGAGTGGTGGGGAGACAAATTCGGCGGGACGCGGGGAAGCCGACCAACCCATCCATCCCGCCGGTATCTTTAAGTGATTCGGACCCGCGAAAAATTGATCTCTATTCCCAGCGCACCTGGGACTCTACTCGACGTCGCAAGCTCACGGTTCCTTTCTCGCACTTTCTTTCTCGTTCTCGTTTCCTTTTTTTTTTTTAATTTTGTTTCCTTGCTTTGATATTTTTTTCCCCCGTCCCGCATACTCACGGTCGCAATTGCGTGGAGCCATGAGTTTTCTTTTATTCTTCACTTCTTTGTTTCTTGTCAATTTGTCGTCCATGCCCCAATTGGCAAGAAAAGAAGAAGGGAAAGCCCGCTATAAATCAGTGTGAAATTCTGTATTGTTTGAACATTCTGAATTTGCTTCCCTTTTTTCCCCTTTCTCCTTTTCTCTTCTTTTACCCTTTCTGTTTCGTGAGCGTTGTTACCCTTTTACCAGAATGTAGATATGTGTTGAGGGTTTTTGTTTTATACCGAGTGATTCGTTGTTCTCGGTGTTGTGGCTGTGGCCCTCTGCCGTTTGGGTGTCGCTAATATCATGTTTTCACTTTCAATAAATTTGTAAAAATGCCATCCTCCATTAAGTATTTTGCCTGGTCTGGCGACACGTTGATGTGGCACTGCAACCCATCAATATACAAAACATTCGAGACGGGTGGGGGTGTCCAACAACGCAAACGTATACAGCAATATGTGATATGTTAACAACATATCACATGTTATCAACATATCACATGTCATCAACAAATTTTTATATCCTAAGGAATGCTTTAACTTCAAGTGCATGAACAAGAAAACTACTCATGGTTTTCCAAAAAAATCTAAAAATTAAAAACCCTGCAAAGTGTTTTTTTTTGCTCTAAACAATATCACGTCCGGTTAACCCATTGTCGCAAGATACGCTGGTTTACACGTTTAATACTATGCAGATCATTTACAAAGACTGACATTACACACGAGACGTCCATTGGTGTAGTACTGTGGGGCGTTCATCGACTGGGCCATTGTTTATTCTGTTCAGTGAGTGTACCTCAGCCTCACGCGGAAAGAGCACGGGTTCATGACCAGAGCACATCGTTAGCCATCATATATCGTCTAGATAAAAATGAAGCAATTCCAGTCAATAAAATCTGCTTCATCCGGAGGTTTTGTGACCCATACGTACGATTGTTCGATGCTTTCTTTCAATAGTATGCGTGTCACCGACAGTACTGTACCCGCTCCTTAGAATGACGACACACTCGAGGAACTTCAAGGATCTCCCTAATTCCATGTATATCTAATGTCGACACTGGCATATTTCTTTCACCAGTGGCAAGCAAGTCAAAAATATAATTAAAAAATGCAAGTGACCTGGATTACTTCAGTACGAGGCCTTTCGGGTTTTGTAATAGCCCAGCAACACGAACATTGTGCTACGGTACGGCGTTCTGATAACAGGAAGCCATATCGTGTGGCTCCATCGCCATGTTTCAAGCACTGGGCCTGAATGTCCAGGCGGTGGAATCTCTCTACCTCGACTTGTCTACCTTCTTGGAGCCCATGAACTTCGCCGAGGTAAACGACCTCACCATAAAACTGCCAGGACTTTAATATCTGTAAAGTCCACACAACAGCCCGCGATGTCACTTTGCCTCACTGGCTGATTCGCATGAACCTTTACCGAAGCTCCGAGACTTGGGAAACGTTTTTCGCGATGATGTGAAGACCATTTTCTCCTTCTCTCGTAGATTTAATTGCGTCATCACCTTTCTGTGGCACCGCGGGCCTCCTTGGTACGAGCTAGTACCAGCTATGGACAACAGCGGTGCTTCGGTGCCTGCCGCGATGCCTCCATGGCGCGGTGCGTAGACGTCCGCGGTGCTTTTCTGTCGCGCCGCGCCTCGCGAAAGCCAATAAAGCATATCAAAGCATGAGATACACTTTAGCGGAACCCCTAATTCTAGACATTGCGCCCCCTACATGGCTTTCTGCCAGGCAGGGGGCAATGTCCGCGTCATGCCTTGCCAATAGTAGTTTATTTGTGTCCACCCGATGTGGCTGGTGCTAAATAAACTTGTACTATATTGTATTGTACGCAAACTCTGATCTAGAGCAAAGACGGTTTCGTTAGCTGTTTTCTTTTTATCCCTGTTGACAACTGCACTCCTTTTCCCTTTAACCCTGCATAAAAAATATTACAACCAAGAGTGAGCACCGTGTATACAATTTGCACGCTCTGCGAGTGATGTGTTAGTCCACTTTACACTCCTCTTGCCACTACTACGTTTTTCGTTCGCTTTCAGAATACGTGACTGAAGCTTCTTTACTTTTCGTCCAGTGTTCTCATCTCCGCACACCGGTTGTTTTCTTTACTTTCTTCTTTCCCAACGCCCCTAATCGGGAAGCCTATTCCCGGCTGACCTAGATTTATGTCTGTCCTGTCAGGCGTTTTTTCAGACGTGGTGCCACGCGTGAGACTCCCACATTGAAGCGCTGTCGATGAGAAATTGGCCTACTGAGAGCCACGGCTGCATGGCCAATCCTAGCGGGAAAACAGGCGCCGATACCAGAACCTTCTATGAAATAGAAATACGCAATGCCAGATACTTCTGAACAAACAAAACGGCAAAAAAAGAAAACAAAAAAAGGAAAGGTGCCTTAACCGCGCCCGGACTCATAACAAAATAAATCCCAACAAAAGAACGAGGCGCAGCAGACGTGCTCTGGATAGAGCCTGGATGAAATGATGGAAGATGGTTGTTACCTTTGTTTTGCTTGTTATATTATGAGCATGTGTGTCGGTCTTGCTTCGCAAATTGGCGAACTGGTCGAAATAGGAACGGGCGAGGGGGAGGGGGGGGAGGGGGATGCTTGCGGGGTTTTCAAAGGGGAGAGAACGGTTTCTGCGTTTCCGCTTTAGCTTGGAGCGCCGCTTCCATACTTTGTTCAACCCCAAGTTGACAGTGCGGTAAAAGCTACGCGCGCGTCGAACCAGTCACGCTCTTTATCTTTTGCCACGTGATCATGCAACCGCCCATACCCACGCGCGGACAGCGGGACGAACGGGAGACGGTTGAGTGGTCCAGCGAGCTATAGCTTCCACCGCACTGTCATCTCAGGGGTGACCGAGGTATAGTACGGAGCTCGGCGTTCGGTGTGCGGCGCGGTGACTGATATTATTCCGATGCATGAAAGCCACGCGGAGAGTGATTTGTTACCGACGGGGTGAGTCTCGTTTTAATAAGAGAGCTTCCGCGGCGAAGTGCTAATTTTTTTGTTTCCTTTTCATAGTTACAGTTTTCATTTTGTCCTCCCTTACAATCTCGTATCTATTGCAGAGGTGAAGTAATTGCGTATGCGTTTCAGACTCCGGTCTAGTCCCGCGTTTTTATTTAGAATCGAATAATCTGAAGTGAGGTAAGTCTCCATGCATATGGTGAATGGTTCATTGTACGCGCATGGTTTCACTTACGTCGTACTAAAAAGTGAGTTTGAGTCCGGCAGTACCTTTCATTGGGGAATGTAAAAAAGGCAAACAAGCAGCTACATTGTTCATTGTTTGGTTGTAAGCTGCGTTCAGCTCGCGATGTTTTGATTAGACCGTTTTATCGATATTGTAGCGAAGTGTGTATGGTATAATGTATGTATGTAAAATGTATAAAGAAACATTTCTTTTTTTTCTTGGCAGTTGGGACAGCATTTTAATGAAAAACTGCTCTACAATTTGCGCTATGTCGGGCGCTATCGATTGTTTTTTTGCTACGCTTATGTATTGTTATGATGGACACTTGTACGTGAAGAAACGATGCTAAAAATCTCCGTTTCTTCTTTTGGCAACCACACTTTTTAAGAACTACTTCGCGCAGTGCATAAACAATCCGCATTTTTTTTTTTTTTTTTTGATGTGACAGCAAGTATACGTGCCCCCTAATAGTCAGATATAAATGCGAGCCGTCCATAATAACAAGAAAAAAATGCATGTTCGGCACCAAAAAACACAGTTCGGCACCGAAATTTGCATCTAAATAGCGGGGTGTTTATATTAACGGGATTCATACTAGCAAGACACGACTGCAGAGCTATATGCTATGTTTCTATTTACACTAAGAGCCGCATCGCCGTCAGGCATTATTGCAGGGGCTTGGCTTTTTAAAGAAGGCTCATCAAATCTAACTGCAATGTAAGAAACTTATTGTCTATCAAACACAACTAAATAAAATGTATTATATATCGAATACAACTAGAATATAAAGAAAATCTTCATTCACCAACTGCAAGTTTAATACTATCTATCAAATACTTCTTTTGTGTGCCAATTTGCCAAACATGCATCTTTAGAGAAGCTATTTTACTCTTCTATGATTATCGAAAAAACAAAAAGAAAAAAACAGAAAACAAGCAAAGATTAATTTGGCGAGAGTAAGGCCGAATTTTACTTCGGTGTTCCGCTCTCCTTGATATATACACTGAGCGGGGTGAAAATTCACCCTCAATGCCGTACAGCGCAGACAGTATTTTGAAGTCCAAACATATTTTCAGCCTCATCATTTGAAAGAGTTCGAGGTATATTGCAACGATTGGTTCTCCGAAGCGTTTTATGTGAAAGTAGGCACTCCGGATATTCTGGAGTCTATAAAGCGGTTAGTGTAAAAAGAACACGATTAATTATTTACTGGTTTATCGCTATACATATTATATAAAAGCTTTATTTAAACAAAAGTGTTTTCTTTCAGTTTTTGTACGTCACACACTTATTGCTAAAAAATGCGTTTCAAAGAAAAAAAAAGAAAAATTGTAGGGCTGTGATTTGTTTTAGTTATTGTAAGGTAACTGATTTTTTCTCCACTCTTGGAGTGTGCCGAAAATTGAAGAGACGAGAAACAGCGCCAAACCTTCCGCTCCCCATCGCCGCCTTTCTGGGACCATTCGGTGAAATAAAATGTTTTCAAGCAAATATTAAAATTTTAATTCATTTATGGTCTATGATACCCAGGCAATTGCAGCCACCGGGAGCATTATGATATCTTGTCAAGAAAAGCAGTCATTGTCAATCTTGTGATGTGGCCCATAGAATTCAATTTAAATAGATCTGTAGAACTGTGGAATAAAAACAATACGGGTTCAAAGGTTTAATTACTGATATTGGTGTTTTATGGAAATCACCTAAAACTTTTTCCAGGGAACATTGCGATGACTTGTTTTGTTGTTTATTTGAAATTCTTATTTTAGTACATGTGCCGACGCATTGATGTTCAATAAAGTTGCCCATATGGTGATGATTTTCGAGGAATTTGAGCCTTTATGAACTCACCATTGATGTAGATATTTAGAGTGCGGAAGCCTATAGACTGCCACCCTCCTAGAAAAGACGTGAGTTAAATACGGCGGCTCTCCTCCCAAGTTTAAAGAGACGTCAGAACACCAAGTGGACATTATCAGCAAAACCAATGTACGGCTTAGTTTCAATCCTGGGCAATCTTTAGTTACTTGCAAGTTACTTGCAAGAAGGAGTAGTTCTTTGGGTAACATACTACCTGTTCCGATTTGTACGCGCTCTAATGATCTCCCACAAAGTCTCTTAACGCAAAGGAAGACAACGGTAGTGAATGTAAATGGCGCTAAGTTTGATCGAAGTGATTTGCAGGGTACAGTACAGACGCCAGCTCAGATACTGAAGTCCATTGCATTGGATAATAGCACTCAAAAGGCGACGAAAAAAGTCAAAGGACGACGAACACCACAGAACGCCACATCGTCTTTTTAGAGCGTTTACCCTATACAACGAATCACCAACTAGCCCTAATGCATATCCTTACTTTTTGCTCCAGTCAGAATTTATAAAATAAAAGATCAACGTGGTTTGTTTTGTTTTCAAATAAAAAAGGCCCGCTGAGGGAAGTATTATAATACGCTTCCCTCGATGTTCATAGCGCGTGTGATGCTCTGCCTTTTGTTATTAGTGTCCATTAGCGATTTATTACTGGCACTGTTAATGAATTTGGGGCAGTGGGGGGGGGGGGGGGGGGGGGGGGGGTCCGTGCGCTCCTTTAAAGGAAAACTCGCATTGTCAGTGTCTAAGGGGTGACTGTTGCAACTGACATCTTAAGAAACACAGGGCATAACTTATAATCTTCACGTTTATTGTCTCCTAACGACAACTTAAAAAAAACACCCCGCGTTTTCTTAAACTGTCGGTAACTATATCATTAAAAATAAAAAAAAGTGGCACAAGGGAGGAGCCCTTGTGCCACTATGACGCAAGCCTGGCGAGTACCTCCGCCGCCGATAGATTCGAGAAGCACAAATGGAGTGCCTAAATCGTTCACACAAACCGTTGCATGTTCCAATTTTCTTCCGTTTGAAGGTCGTCCCAGAGCATCGACCTGTCTTATTCTGGCAACTTTCGAGCCGTCTACTGAAACGTCTTTCGCTTCAACTACGAACAAATCCAGTATGGGCGAAAGTCTAGAGACCGAATGACGCTGCTTACGTCGCGGATTCCTCCGGCTATCGCAGTCGATAGCAGCGCAGGGCGCTGCTAACGAACTGAAAGAAAACTGACCCCGCGCATTGAAAAGTGCAGGGCGCAGGTTCACCAATGTGCGTTCCGGCGAAACTTCGGCGAACACCACTGGGTGGATTCGCCCTAGTGTGTTCGTCCCGTAAAACCTTCTTAAAGCTTGTCCGCGTGTTGCTGTCTTCACCTCAACTACGCTCCTCATGCGGGAAAGGCGAACTTCTTCGAGATGCCATACTTTTCTGGGGCACACCGCAAAAACACCGACCTGTCTGTTTTTTAAATTTCAGGGGACAGGCTATATTTACTGGCGCATGTCTGTTTCATACTAATCTATTCATACTCTTGAACGATAGTTTTTTTTTGAGTGGCTGTGACATTGAAAACGTTATGTACACATGATTAAGTGTCGCGCCGAGCTAGGTAAGTAGCTGCCGTCCAATGAACACGAAAAGAAAAATGGAGGGGGGGGACCGCATTCGAGGTCAACACAAAAAGATTCGCACGGATATAAAAATATGTTTGTAATGATTTGATTGGGGGAGGGGGAAGGAAAGAGAGAGGGGAAATCAATATCTCTCCTGCGCCCCCCCCCCCCCCCCCCCCCCCCCCCCGGGCCGGCTCATTTTTACGAAATAGAAAACTTGATAGGGGTGACCCGAAGTGTTTCCCAGCTAGTAAATCTGTAATTATATAGGATAGGTAGATTACGTCGAAAGCGCGGAAACGGTAAAGAGGAGAGCTGAGAAGGCACCTGCAAATTCGTGACATCACATTGTGCTTCTGGTGGATGGCTGGAAATACGCATTTCCAGACGCAATTTATATGGCATTCAGGCCAGACACTTAGGTGATACCTCAGTAAACACGCACCTTTATTCTTTTTAATTAAAACCACTCGAGGTATACAAAAGGTATGGTAATATTCGACTGAAGCTGGCATTTTGCTGAAGTATGGAAGATCGCAACACACAAATATTGAGCTGTATTGAAGGTCTATCTAACACAATGAAGACAGCGACGTAGTGCTGTAATGCACTGCAAAAAAACATTTATGGGAGAAAACGATTAATCGAATTAAATGGACACGAAGGCAAAATTTTCAGCCGAAATCACTTTGTATCGCCGAGGCCTTTATTTCTAGCCTCATTCAAAAGTCGGAATTGTTTCTCCCTTATTACCAGTCTTCATTCTAGTCTTTTTATACTAACGATAACGAGGCGCTACTTACGCAAATTGCAGTGACATCTTCTAAACTCTTAATTGCCAGGTATTGACGGAAAAAAGATCGCGTTTTGTTTCAGCCGTTTTTTTTTTGTTTTTAACATTTGATTGGCAGTCCGACGAAGCCCAAAATACTTTTCTGAACTCGGATATTATATTCTTTTCGCATGCGTTATTCATCCCACGTCCCAGCAATAAAGCGAGACAAAAACCTACGGGGAAAAAACGGTAATCTAAGCGATCGACAAAGTTTTCCCATCAACTCGCGTCGTCCCCGAAAAATTGTCAAGAGGTCCAATTTAGTGAAGTAAAAAACCAGAACGGAAAAGTGTTATTCGACGGCAAATCGTTAAGGACCCCATTTTTCCCCGGCTTCATTCCCCTTCAGCTTATAACTTCTTTTTTTTTTTCATTCATGTGCCGCTTTACAAAAAAAAAAAAGAAGAAAAAAAATTTGAATTAAGTTTACGCATTTGGATTTGCCCGTCAGGGCTCCTTTCTCGATTTTATTATATTTTCTGCACTTCCGCTCGTATTAGCCATGTTCATTTGTACCGCTGTCACTTGGCTTTGGCAAGTGGTATTAAGAGCTCCGTATAACACCTGTGAAAATAGACAGTAAAGAATAAGCAAAGAAAGAAAAAAACGACTTCATGCTCAGAAATGTTTGTGCAGCTAGATTTCAATAAATATTTTCACTGCGTTCTCAAGTTACCCTTGTAGATGGCAAGTACCGGAAGTTGTACATTTGTTTTTCTGTCCTTAACCTGTATTTTTCAAAACCGTGACCATACTAAAAAAAAAAAAGAGCACGAGGACGTTAAAAAATTATTATAAAAAACTTTATGAGACTTGAATTTTCTTATTAAATACTGAAGTGCCTGTTGATATATTGAATTAAATTAATCATACACAATAAACCCTTCTGAAGACTGCGCGTTAACTAGAAGCTGCCGCGTCAATCATTCGAGCAAGCCATTCTTCGGGCAAGTACTATGAACATATGTATTTAGACCCGGGAGTTGCATCGACGTCTGGCGTGAACTCGGCTTAGCTCGTGTTTCAGAAACGAGTGCTGCGTCAGCATTCGGCGAGGACTCGGACCCTTTCACACGCTTCGTGCCTAAAAAATCGCGACTGCCAATGTTGCCGGACGAGGACTTTTGCAAGGGGTCCATTATGTCGAAATACTTAAAATTCAAAATATTCCCCGCTCTACATGAGAAGAAAAAACATACTTTTATTTTTGTTTAACGGCGATCTTTATGAATGTTGGCTTATTTCTCAGGGAATTGCGAGCTTAGTACCAAATTGACTCCGGATAGTTTCTAACGCTCGCCACTAAACACAAATCGTTGGTTTGCGTGTACGAAAACAACGACTGTTTCAGAAAAGTAATGAAACGATTTCTGTTTATGATACATATCTTCAGACCGGCAATTTTGCAGGGCACCCTTTCTGTTCTTATTATAGACATCTATTTTATTTTTAGCCCTAGAAAAGGTCGAAACTTATTGTTTTTTTATAAACACTTCGCGCGTTGTTTGGATTAACGTTTATCTCAAAGTAGATAACAAATCTTTTGGGCGGGGATTGAGATCCGTTAGGGGCTTACAATTACGTCCTTCGAAAGGGATGTCCTGGTAGAGCACTGTAGTCGTTAAAGAACTAAGAAGTGTGCGGTCCAGAGGCTGAATCTTCAACACTCAAAAGTCGGGGGACTCGATTGCGTGTGATAATTATCCGAGGTCTTTCTAAGCTAGAACTCTAGTATAACGCTCCCTCCCAGTTGTGGAAGTTTAAAGCATCGAGCAGAATCAAACTACCTTAATGTTTGCGAGCCTTTAATTTTCGCGAATTCCGCGAATTGATGTATTTGCGAAATTTAAGTGCCTGCGAAAATTTCGGCCCTTAAGAGTTTTAATGCAGGTGTCTGGAATTCTCGAATATAATGGCCTCAATTATGTTCTCTGTTACCGATTCGCGAAAAATAGGGGCGGCGAAAATAAAGGGTTTTACAGTATTCGATTGGCCGCTTTTTCTATAGTACCCCTGGTGAATTGTTACCAGTTCTATCATTCCTGCCTCAACCCGCGCTTTACATGAGGGTTGCCGGCTGTAGCTCGTTCAGTGTGAGAATGCTTTTATAACCTTCGAAGCTTGACACCCCAAGAAGAAGATTACAAACCTGAAAACTTACTTCACCATAAAATAGAAGCAATGAGTTCGTACTTGCTTCAGTTTCACATAGGCGCCCTTGAATAAAGTTCGACTGGATATAGGAAATGGCAATTCACGTTGCGCAGTGACACCACGCGACTTAATGACGTCACATGACACCATGAGTCACGTGATGTCATGACGTCTAGCAACACTATGACGTCACGTGGCAATCAGGCGTCACGAGAAAATACGTCGTCACGTGACACCATGACGGCATGTAAAAACATAAACATGAGATTGCTGATAATGGGAACAATAAAAACAGCGCTTTTTGTTATGTATGGCACAAAGGATCTCGGGCGATAAAACCTCTATATCTAGGTGGGCCTTAAGCCGGCGAAACCACGGGCGTAAAATCAGGTTGAAAGACACGCTTGAAAGCTGACTGCGCGATTTTGGAAGTATTCTTCAGTGACCACAAGCCGGTGTTAGTTTACATCTCATAACATTACATAAGACGTGCAGGCGCATCTTCATCGACGTTCTCGTGTTTTTTTTTTTTGTTTTGTTTTTCACACGGGGCCAAAAAGACAAAAACAAACGAAGCTCGAAGGAAAAAACTTACCAAGTTTCTAGGTCGTCAACGTAAATTCATCAGTCGCACAGTGTAGAAAAAAAAAAGCATTGGAGCACTCGACGAATGACCAAGCAGGAACGGTAGGGTTGGCAAACAAAATGATTTAATTCTCGCTCTGGTCTCAAGGAGACCCCTTACCGAGGTTTCTAAGTCATTTACATATCAACTCAATCATGGCACAACGCTAGCGGCCGAACGCAAACCGATATCAATGACTTCAAACACCTCTGGAGGAAAAGCATAAAGGGATTTATCTATAAAACAAAAAGATTGGCTTAACGGCATCGCCAAATTTTTATATCAATATGCAAATACATTTTATTGCCTATTTGAAGATCCATACGTATCTCGAGGCGTTTTTGTAAAACGTATAAACGTAAAAAAAGCCTGGTCGGAAGCTGAGGACGGACTGATTAGAATACGGACGCTCTCGAATATATTCAAAAAACGGGGAGCTACGGGCGATGCGTCCAGGGGAATTGAAGCCGCATCACAGTGGCCCTTTCTTTTTTTTTTTTTTTTTTCTTTCGACCGCTTCTGTAAATTCTTGCTGCTCAAACTTTAGACTGCGCGTACTTTTATTCCGGTTTAAAACCTTCTACCAGCAAACAAACCGAACTTGGGAACAAACCTAGGCATAGTAAATACATACAAAACAAAATCAAAGGTCTTACTAAAAAATAAGAAAAAGCAATTGTACGGCGTGGATTGGACGTCTTCGTGGATATAGTTTAGCATTTTACAACATTTTTAATGCAATAACAGAGATGAAACTGGGTATAAAGAAGCTGCTTTCCCATTGCTATCTAAATAAAATTCTGAAATAATGAGTCGGTAGTATTTTGCTCTAAAAGGTCCAAGAGTGCAGAAAATCTGGTGAATACCTGACGTAACTGAACCTGAGACAGGGCAGGGAAAAAAGGCGCGAAGAAAGAAGGGCAACGTACAATGGCTCCAAGCACCTGGCTCAGGTTCAGTTATATGTCAGATATTTTGCGCGTTTTACTGAAGTTGTTTGCATGTTGCCAGAAAAAAATTTAATGTTGGCACGTCGGAGAAACGCGGGCATATCGTATAAATGCTTTTTTTTTACACATTTCGGTAGAGTTGAATTTAGAAATTCTGCAGAGTATTTAGATGAAGTGACACTTGCTGCTAGAAGGGGAATTAGTAAACATAAAAAATAGTGAGTGCTCTATAACGGTTTTATATATTTATTTAATAAAACGCTTAACAAAATTCCACACCACAAATTCACACTTAGAGTTAAATTATGCAAGACTTTTGTATACGATTAGGTATGAATATTGACGTAATAATTAAAATGTAGTATTCAGTCAGCATAGTATGCGATGAACATTGTTAGCCATCAAAATATTATGAAACTTTCATAAATGGTTGAAAATACTGTGGACTTCTAGATATTTATACATTAAAACCGAGCATAAAATTAAAAAAAAAATGTTTTCTTACAACGGCGTCCTCCCGAACACTACACTGATTCACATTTAGAGGTGTTCGGTAGCTTCAGCTGTGGTAAATTTTAAATACAAGTACTTCTTACATCGCGATAAATGGTATGCTGATCATCTTACATGAAATCGTTGCAGAATATGTAAAATGCCAACTTTAAAATATGCGTGAAACTTAATCGTGAATATAAAACTAAACATTCTGGCACTTTTGAAATGATAAAAATAAAGGCTGAACATTGACTCGTTTTAGCAATTAATTGTTTACGAGTAAATTAAATCAAAGTGTATTCAGCTTGGCGTGGTACGACCAGTATTCAATTCACTAAATGGGATTAGAAGTACATCATGAGGTCCTTTATTAAACGCTTCTAAAAGTCTATATGTTAAGCAGTATATTCGAATGATTTAAGTTACGTTTCAAATAAAATGGACTTTCCAGGGCTATCTTCAAGAAAGCAAAAAATGAAATTGATTCACCAAAAATAGCTTAACCTTTTGCACGTCACTCAGCTAATTTAATTTCACATATTTTTTGAGATTGTATGTTCAATAAATCAATCAATCAATCGATCAATTCATGTTGTATTGTGACCCAAACAGCTGGTATGGCCTTAGCACGTGCACGAAGTCGACACATAGGGCAAAAATATTTACACACTAGAAAGTGAACATGTGTATCACACTTTTCATGAAATTGACAGAAATAGTAAACATGTCGAGGTCAGGGTTAAAAAAACTTGTCATATGCGAGCTGCATCCGTGCCAACGGAAGATTTGACACTTAGTCAGAAGGGTAAAAAAAAGAACAAAAAACATAGGTCTATTGTGTCGCTGGGGAGTATTGATTAATATATTACTCGATAACAGGGGGGAATCAATAACATAGTTGAGCAATTTGTATAAAGACACAATATCACGAAATAGTCGTCTAGACGAAAGAGGTGAAAAACCAAGAGTGTCCAAAAGACACAGGTAGTCGTAAAATGCGCTCCGCCTAATATGGCGATCATATAAAATTCTTAAGAACCGTTGCGGTACGCACCCTAACATAAAAGTTTGCCCGACCCTCAGATAATTCAATACAATAGAAAAAGAAAAGCCCTACCTAGATAAAACTAACGACTGAAAACGGTGCAGTCTGCAGGTGAAACTGTGAAACGTTCGCGTAATGCGGGAAATTACACCTAGAATGTATAAGGAGACATCAATAATTTTAGAAAATTTAAAATTAAAATTTAGACGTGAATCGACCAATGCACTAAGGTCACGAGCAACAAAGATCTCAAAATATCAGCGCCGCTTAATCCAGGGGAATAAACAATAACATTCGTCTTACGGGAGAAAGAAACAAGCTTGGTTCTTACGGTGTTTAAAAGCAGCGTTTTTTTACAACACCAGATTTATGGCATTAACGTTGTTTTGCGAAAAAATCATGGTCTACAGGCGTGCGGATACTGCGATATATTTTTACGTCATCAGCGAAATTTAGTATCACTAAGTTACTGACGAAAGCTGCATAGTCATTTGCAAAACCATTAAAAAGTAAAGGTTAAGATTCCATCCTTGTGGCACTCCGGAATTCGACAATAAGGGAGTGATTCCCGTCCCAAGTAGGATACCGTATTTGAGCTGGTAACCAAGTGGGAAACATCTGAAGAAAGCCCCACATTGAACAGCTTCATTAACAATAACTTCTTGTCCTCAAGGCCAAACAGTTTCGAACAATCAAAATAAATTACACCAACTTGACCCCGAGACGCAACTATGGACTTTACGAACTCCAAAAAGGCTACAATGTTTGTCCCAACAGATCCTCCACGACAAAAACCGTGTTGATTTGAGGTAAGCGTCAGCTCAAAATGAAAACTCAGAGGCTTAAAAATCGCTTTTTCAAAAACCTCCGATACAGCAGAAAGCAATGCTATGTTTGTAGTCGTCGACACACACGGAGCTTCAAGATTTGTGCACTGGCACAATGACAGCAATTTTTATTTAAAACGTACAGCGAAACTGACGGGACGGAAGAAAGGACACAAACAATCGCTGAACTTACAACTGAAG
The DNA here is from genome assembly GCF_016920785.2 of Ixodes scapularis. NCBI lineage: Eukaryota > Metazoa > Arthropoda > Arachnida > Ixodida > Ixodidae > Ixodes > Ixodes scapularis. Next base: position 182,422,810 of record NW_024609846.1, on the reverse strand, counting down.
TTTTAATCGTCAAGGCGCAGCCTATATACACGACCAAACGAAAGGAAACACACGCAGCCAATGACACCCCACTAAAACTTGCACCATCATTGCATATGCTGTCCCCGTGAAGGAAATCTAATTCTTTAGCCGACAAAAGAACCGACAGGGACGCTGACACTTTCCCCTCTATCGCGCTATCGTATCTGACTGCATAATCTCTCTGGTCAGGGCATTGGCACTTCTTCCAATGAAAGTGCATTTTTTTTAAAATTCCGCATCACACCCACAGTCACGACAATGAATTCCCAAGTGTCCTGATACCACCCTCTTAACATTGCAGCAATGTTCTCTTAGCCTATCATCGAGTCATCTGCCCGTCGGGCCTACGTATTGTTTACCACAGGATAGCGGAATGGCTTATTCCATCTCGCTATCCTGTGGTAAACAATACAGTAGGCCAGACGGGCAGATGCCTCAATGATAGGTTAAGAGAACATTCAAAGCGCTCGAGGTCTGAACCAGATACCAAATTTTCAGCAGGAATCGATATCTTATTCAAAAGTTATTAGTGATTTTCTGAAAATTTCAATGAGAAAATGGCGGCAGACGGAACTCTCGAATACATGGAGCTCTATGGCGCCAGAAACCGAAAATGGGTAGAAATGGGCCCCGTTTTTCCCATTGAAAGTTTAGGAAAATCACTTATAACTTTTGAATAAGATATAGGTTTGGACAGACACTTTTGCAGCTGGCTCGGACCTCTAAATCTAGCTTTGGGCGGAGAATGGGCGTTCATAATCCGTAATTTATTTTTGCGGTAAAAAAAATAACTTGCTTTTTGAGAAACACTCTTTATTATTTTTTTCGTATTAAAAGCCACCGAGACGGCTATGAAACAAAAAATGGTCGCACCATTCCGACAAGCCATAGTGTGACTGCAAAAATCCTTTCTGCATTTGATAAAAAAATAGATTTCCCGACATAGAGGAATCGCGACCGCCGGAATTTCATTTACGGCATCACTTTCATTTGGGTATACTGATGCACAGTGAAACGCTCACAAAAGCAGCTGTGGATCACTGGCACTCTTGCGCTTGCTGTTTCCACATCTCAGGCTCGCTCACCCCAGGCATCCAGCCATCTGACACCCACGCATCTGGTGCCATTTCTGTCTCTCACGTGACGCTCCAAGCGGCACACGACGACGAAGGCAAATCAAGCTATTCTTGAACACGTGTCGCTATCTGCATTTGATATTGGAAGACTGCAACTTTGCGTAACTGAATGAAAAATGTTTATGATTGAATACTGTACGTCACGAGTAATCTATCGGTATCCAGTTTCTGGAAAGATGTAATCTCAAAAGATGCTTTGTAATTTAATGTCTCGTTATTTTCATTAGTCGACTTGATTCCCTTTTTAGAGAAGGAGGAAATAACACTGTTTTAAACTTTATTTTTTGAAATGTACATTTTTTGTAGAATTAATTGTCAACTTTTTTAAATTCACTACATCCAACATAGCGTTCACTTAAATTATCGTAGGCATAGGAACATTAAAAGTTGAGAAAAAAATTGTTCACCATCAGAAACTGTGGTCTATTAGAAGATAAATAATAAACTGACATCCAAGAGCAACCGTAACATCGAGACATTAAAGTACTGTTGAGGAACAGTTTTTTTTTATTTGGCATTAACTTTATGACTGCAGAGTAAATTAAAAAAAAAGTTAAAAACCGTCAAAAAAGAACCAAAACCGTCATTCACGGTGGGGTTGCACCTTAAGGGCCGACGTGCAAAATAGTTTTTAACCAGGGTGAAAATCTTCCTTGGCATCCTTCCCATTTCCCCCTTTCCCAGCTTAGCCGTCCCCAAGATGATGCAACAAAATGAGGCCCCGGCTTTCAAGTTAAGTGTGCGAGAGGGTGAAATGGTAATGGTGGCAAGGAGGATTTTTACCCTGGTGGAAAAATATTTTGCAGGGCGGCCTTTAACACCAAGTAAATTAATGTATCCAAAAATAAAAACTTCGTAAACGGAAAAATCTACAGAATTTGAATTATGGCTCAAAGTGTGGCCTATCGTAGTAGGGGCAGAACGAGGCGGAAAGTAATAGTTTGCGGTAAGTAGATTGCCGTCCATTTGTTACTCTAACTTCAATCCAAACGCGCTCATAGAGCTCAAGGTCAGACCGCCGAAAGCCCGACAAATATTTTAACCTGCTAATTTGCACACACCTCTACCAATTTTGTAATTCGTGGTAAAATACGGATAGAACCGGTTAGCCAAGTTTCGGTGATGCGTAGAATATAAAAATCTGAGGCCAAAAACCGACGCAATACAATGGAATTCGTTCAAGTTTATGTGGACTATGTCTTCCTATACAGGGTGTTATTTTTTATTCGAAACAGATTTATTTTAAAAAAATCCGTAAAAGATGGAATGATACGGTTTGTGCAGGTGAGTTATACGGCCAGGGGGACATTTTATAGGGGGCTAATCGTAACGATCATTTGGCTAATTAATTAAAATTCGTTAATTAACTTTTTTAATTAATGAAAATAGACATATGGTTCCAATTAGAAACTTGCACAGCGTCACCGAAAACCACTAAATCAGTCATTTTCAGAAAGACTTTGAGCGCGTGAGAAGCGTAGTAGTGCACTAAAGTTACCGCTCTTTGAGCAGGTACAAAGCTAGCGGTTGCGGTAAGGCGCCCGCGCGATTTTTCCGTCTCTTATCTAGCCCCAGCCTTGTACCTGCTCCACGAGTCGTAACTTTAGTGCACTACTACGCTTCTCACGCGCTCAAAGTCTTTCTGAAAATGACTGATTTAGTGGTTTTCGGTGACGCTGTGCAAGTTTCTCATTGGAACCATATGTCTATTTTCATTAATTAAAAAGTTAATTAACGAATTTTAATTAATTATCCAAATGATCGTTACGATTAGCCCTTTATAAAATGTCCCCCTGGCCGTATAACTCACCTGCACAAACCGTATCATTTCATCTTTTACGGATTTTTTAAAATAAATCTGTTTCGAATAAAAAATAACACCCCGTATAATATCTTATAAATAAAGCAAGTACCATTACCTCTGATATGTATCAAACAACGAATCATGACATCCACAGATCATGCACTTAATCCTGCGTTCAAATTAGATTGTTACCTTTGAAGCTTAATTATGCGTTCGTGGATTGTCGGCGCCGCTGTAAATGTTTATTGTCTTTGCGTCGAAAACCACAGAGCTATAGCGTGCCCGAATAAAGCATCCAACAAAGTAAGCTTACTCTCAATCACAGAAATGAGACCGGATCAATCGGACGATAAGAATAACACGCGGACCGGCTCACCGCGTCTATCGCTATTTCAACCCGCGCGTATAAGCACACGCGGACAAACAAACACGTGCCCGGCCAAAGGAACAAGAAGAAGCCAGGAGGAGGGGTCTCAAAGAGTTGCGCATGTGATTTTTGCCTTTGCAGCGCTCTCCCCGTGCACGTCGGATCATGGTTTATTCATTTGCTAGGAGGATCGAGAACACACGTATGCCTACAGAACCAGACACACGCACGCACAATTTAGCACAAACATACCAGAGCACACATACGCATAAACGGGTGGGTATACGCACGCTGCTAGAGACATACACAGAAGTGGGGAGCGAGCAAAAAAAGCCAGCCGAAGAGGAACCCCCCCCCCCCCTCCCCCCTTTTTCTACAGATTTGTTTTCTATTTTCTCGCTCGATATTTTTTTTTTTTTTTTTTTTTGCTCATTTGCCCTTTTCGTCTCTATTTTTGGGATATTTTATATTTGGCTGTGTTCTGTTTCTGGTTGCCCTTTACGAAACGGTGGGCCGTCTGTTCTGCTTTGGATGCGCACCCGCCTGTCCATCGCTCTGTTGCCCTATTTGTTTATCGTACTGAGCCCTTTCTCGTACTCTCTTTCCTTCACTTTCTCTCCTCATTTTTTTTTTCTCTCTACGAGAGTTTGTCGATGTGTACTTACACCCGACGTGGCCTCGCGCTCATCCCGTGTCCTGTTCATTTTCTTGTTCTTCTGTAGTTGCATCTTGACTTGTTTTCGATTTGTTCGCTTTTTGACGGGTGGGAGTGCTGAAGGGACGGTGGCGGGGGTGGCACCGCGGCTGAAACAAAGAAAAGAAAATGCGATGTGACGGGGAGGAGGAAAAAAATAGCGAGAGGGTCATAATCAGATCAAGGGAGAGGGGAGCGAAGGACCAGCCTGCCAGTGGCTTCTGCTGCAATCACCTTCCTGCCGCGTGCCGTACCGACCTCTTTTTTATATTATCTTACTATGGTGATGTGTTTTTTTCCTCTATCATTAGTTATAGTCCCCGGCCAGAGTTCGGTTTGTGTGGCATTTATTCTTTCGGTTACTACGGACCTAATACTTACCATTTTTCTTCTAACAGCAAAACAAAATTGGTTATAAGAATGATGCGCGTCTTGGAGAAATTCTAGGACAGTGCATGGTGAGTCCCCCCCCCAAAAAAAAAGGTGGCAGCCTGAGCGCGCGCTTAGGATAAAGTTTTTCCCTGTATTACGTTCACGACCGCGCTGAGAAAAGCAGTTCTGGCTTTGGCGTGTATTATGGGATTCTCGTGTACTGGCGACACCAGAGCACGGCAAAACCGTTACTTCAAATAGCGACTCTTTTTTGTCCCTCACTTCTAGATGCGACTGAGCGAAAAAGTGGGAGCGTCTGAAGAGTTCGTGTGGGTCAGAAAAAAACAAAAACAAAAGCAAAACGAGCCAGAGGGGAAATAAACGGTGAGGGGAGATGGGGGAGAAGATTTGAGATCGGTCGCATGACGTCACTTTTGTTTATCTCTCCCCGCCGCCAGTGGGCGCATGCCTTCCCCAACCCTTTAACTCGTTTCCCTTAGTCAGAAATTTGCTCAACTTCTTGCATCGTCATTTAGGGTTTGATCTGACTTTCTTTGGAATACGTACGTCGATAGATTCAGGCGGTGGAGGGATGCCGCTAGGACCTCACGGTGAAATGGATATCACTATAGGTCACTACTCAAGAGTTTTGTTTTGCAGTTTGTCTGGGTGCCGCTCACAAAAAAAATCGCTCGATCAATGTGCTAAAAATTTTCAGACGTTCTTAGATTTAAGTCACAACACCAAATTCACATAGATTCTTCTCTTAGGTCGAAATGAATGCACATGCGCGGGTGAGTGAGGTACGCGTGCCATCTTCGAGTCCCTGTCGCGCGCATGCTCGTGTTGCGAGCGAGTGAGGAGCTTGTGCCGCCCTCCTAATTATTAACGCGTGTGTGCGTGTGTGGTGGGATTAGCCGCTTACTTGATATGTCAGTCTTCACAATACCTTACACGAGGAAGGAGCAAACTGAAGAGAAAATAGGTGAGCTGAAGCAGCAACGTGCTAAGTATGACCCAGACTTGTGTCTGTCTCAAATACTCTACTCCAGATACTGTATTTCAAATAATTTTTGAAGTATCTTGGTGTCTTGCAAATACCTTTTATCGAGAGTATTTAATGCTCGATGTTAATTACAATTCTGAGTATTTTGTACTCATTATCTTAAATACATTTTTCACATTCCGCCATTTTCCGAGTTTTTCGGTATGAGGTGGAGTGGGCGTGGCACGAGCAAACTTGGACATTCTTTCGAGCAACCAAATCATTTTGCTAGCTCCGCTGAGCTACGGTGACTTTGATTGAACTCGTGAAAACAACGCTTTTTTGCCGATTGTGTCTCATATTTCAGTCCAAAGTTCGTGCAATGAAGGTTCTCCCCTCGCCTTCCCAAAGGCGCCTTTTGTTTCCATAGAGTTTCCCCCAAAACAATTTGCAAACAAAATGTGTGGTCTTATGGAAGTAAAGATGCCACCCTGAGGCGCAACGCAGACCGGGAAACGACCTATGACAACAATGCAGACTTTAGTGTCAAGAAAATAACAAATAGAAGAAAATGAGAATTAGACACACACAGTAAAAAAAAAAAAAAAGAAGACATTTTCGATTTGGGTTTTGTATATTTGACCCCGCTAAGGCAAAACGTCAAGGTTTCTTCTTTTTTTTTTTTTCTTCTTTTTTTTTGTGTCGTCAGCCCGGCACTTATTGCTCTCGCGAATACTGTCTGTAAGCGAACATTGATAAGCAGAGAACAGTACAGGAAACGAACGTTGAGTGCCTTTCTGAACGCATCCTACTTGAAGAAGGTGCGACCACTGCCGTGGCTATTATGTGGGTTCTCTTAGTTATCCATTCACTCATATTCGTATCCCAAATTTGTTCATAGTGAACTCTCCCCATATAGAGATTATGTATTGTATTTTCATTTCATTTCATTTCATTTAATTACCTCAAATCGCCTGAGGGCATTACACGAGGGGGGAGAAAAAAGTGCAAACACATTGTATTACACAACATACGTAAGAATAAAAAAATGTTCAATTGGGATTACACAAAACTATAAAAAGCAGAGGGTAACTACTCATTCAAATTACGTGTATACAAACAAAATTAGCAAAATAGTTCTCCGCAAGGATTTCTAAATAAAACGCAAACAGGAGTGCGAAACACATTTGTACTACATAAAATGCATAAAAATAAAAAAAATTGGTATTACACAAAACTAAAAAGTAAAGGGTATCTACTCATTCAAATTGCATGTATACAAGCAAACTTAGCAGAATTATACTTCATAAGCATTTCTAAATAAAACGCAATACGGACTGCTCACCACGCCTTTCAGGTAGGCTATTCCACTCTCCAATAGCTAGGTTTTATTTATTTATTTATTTATTTACCCTCAAGGCCCCGAAGGGTATTACAGAGGGGAGGGGGGGGGATTAGGTGACAAGGGTACAGTTGTTGATACATAAAATATAATACAGTAATTAATGCACGCTTGCTCAGACACTTCAAAATATTTACAGAATGTTATAACAGTAATACCAACTAGAAAATGGTTAATCAAAATTAACAAACAAGGCATTTTTAAAATCAATAATATGGGTTATGGAGGCTATGTCAGCGGAAAGGCGATTCCAATCATGGCTAGTGCGAGGAACAATGGAGTTATAATAAGTGTTAGTTTTGTAATTGGGGATACCGACTTTGTACTGGTGATCTACGCGGGATGAAACATAAGTAGGTGGCGTTAGAAGTTCACGGCGCATGAAAGGGTTATTATGGTAAATCTTATGAAATAAAGTAAAGCGAGAAATGCGTCTACGGTTCATTAGTGTGGGTAAACGAAGGCTATTTTTCATTGAAGTAACACTGGACGTACGATGGTAATTACAGAAGATTCGAAACACATTTTGTGCGACTTGATGGCAACGTGATTTTCTGCTGGTGGTCGAGTCGAGAAAAAATTCGGTAGGGGGGTAGTAGAATCACATTTTAAGATCTGGATTATCTTAGAAAACTCAGTCGAGAAATGAGAGGCGTGATACTTTGCGTCTATACTTCTATACTATTTGCGCTTGATAGGACTAGCCGGCGGAGGAGCACGCACAGAGAGGCGGCGAATACCGGCTAGTCCAATCAACTGCAGAGAGCACGTCATGACTTTGTGTCTCTTTCGCTCTCTGATTGGCCCTTGGCTCATAACATCGGCCGCGCTCGGACCTAAGGGGAAACGAAGTGTAGAGCATATTGATGTAAGGCAAGCTTTGGACTTGAGAGCTGTCACGCTTCACGAAAAAGAATAGACTCTAAAAATAAAACGAACGGCTCTATTTTGCACAGATTCGAGTTTATTAATGAAGTAGTCTTTCCAGAGATTCCAAATTATTCCAGCATGTTCGACCGTTCAACGGATAAAAGGCTTGTAGGCCAGCAAACGAACATCAGAGGATGCCATAGACAAAATCCTTTTGAAACAACCTAAGGTACGATTTGCTTTACTAACGATAAAATCGATATGCATTTTCCTATCTAGATTTTCAGTTAGTGTTACACCGAGGTAATTATAATTTGTAAACGTTTCAAGATTATAGCCGCTTATTTCGAAGTTGTTGGTAATCGTCGTTTTTTTTTCGTAGAAAAAGTAAGAACTTTAGTTTTCGAGATATTGATGGTCATTTGCCGTTTCTCACATCATGATGATAGGAATTTTAGATCACGATGCAGGGTGAGGCTGTCGTCTGTTGAGACGATTCGCCTATATATTACGCAATCGTCCGCAAAAGGTCTAATTTTTGAACAAATGGAGTTGGGAAGATCATTTACATAAATTAAGAAAAGCAGCGGAACAAGGACCGATCCCTGAGGGACTCCAGATTTTACCGAAATTTTGTGAGAAGAGACGCTGGATACTGAAACGGATTGAGTTCCAAAAGAGAGAAATTCCCTGATCCAGTTACCAAGAGACTGGTGAATGTTTAAAGATTCAATTTTTTGTAGTAGGCGTTGGTGCAAGACTCGGTGAAACGCCTTTGTGAAATCGACGAATATAGCGTCCGTCTGCACCCGTGAGTGAATGTTCTCATGTATATCGGTTATGAATTCAAATAGTTTAGTTCCGCAAGATCGTTCCTTTCGGAAACCGTGCTGGTTCGGGGAAAAAAAAGTTAGTATCTAAAAGGTAATCAACAAGGTGAGTGTAGATCACATGTTCCAGAAGTTTGCAGGGTATGCTTGTTAGAGAAATTGAACGGTAGTTATTAGCAAGCGAAACGTCTCCAGACATAAAGACCGGAATTACCCTCGTGTGTTTCCAGCCTTTAGGTAATGATCCTTGATCCAAACTCTGTTGAAACAAAAGCTGGAACAACCCACTGGAACATGGCAGTGTAAGCTTTAGTAGTTTAGGTGTAATATCATCAGCTCCTGGACTAGAAGAGTGAGCGAGGTTGAGGATGAGCTGGCTAATCCCGTTGGACTCAACGTTTATTTGATCTAAAAATGTGTTGTTATAACTATTAATATTTACAGGCAAAGGAAATTAATCTTCGTTAATAACCTTGCCAAAAGCTTGATTGAAAGAGATTGCGCTTTCAAGATCAGACATCAAGTCACCATGTTCATCGGTAAGCCCACGTAAAGCGGATTGTCTTTTAGGAGGACTGATGATTGACCAGAATTTTCTAGCATTAGAACTCAATATTTCTTTGAGTGTACCACCAAAGAAATGTTTTTTGAAGTTTTCTATCTTACAAAGTTTGGAATGGTTGGAAAATTTCGCTCATGAGTCAGTACGGTTTAGACTTTTCCCACTAGAGTAAAGTCGTTTTTCAGTATTAAGTATGGTTTCTAGATCCTTAGTAAACCAAGACTTATGGGAGTTTGACGTTATTATTATTCTAGGCACAAATAGGTTCATAGTTTCCAGAAGCTTTGTTTTGATCAGACTCCAATTATCTTCAACTGATCTGAGGCCCAAAAAAAAAACTTGAAAGTCAAGTAGAAAAGTCTCCATTGTTGATGCAATCGCTGAAGAGTTTGCTCTGGCATAATCAAAAATCAACTTGTTGTCGGATCTTTTTTTGTGAACAGAGATATTAGCATCTATCATGACAATTTTATGGTCACTTATAGCGTCTACAACTTTCACAGATAATATTTGGTCAGGAATTGATGTTAAAAACAAATCAAGAATTGAAAGTTCCCGCGTTGGAACTAATACGACCTGATCGAGTGAGAAAGGTTTACAAAGGTCAGTAAAGTCTCTACACTGAGAAATATTTCCCCATGCACTATTAGGAGCGCAATCAATCCACTTAATACTAGGATAATTAAAGTCCCCCCAAGAAATATAGGACACTGAGGGTAGCGTAATGTAACACAATCCATAACTTTATACAATTCTTGAATGAACACAGCATCCGTGTTTGGAGGTCTATAGCAAACTCCTATTAAAGCATGAAAGAACGTAATCTTGACCCAAACAAAACATATTTCAATATCAGTTTAGTTTCAATATCAGGTTGTACAGGGGAGAAACATTTCTGAATTTCCACCAGAATATCACCTACCCTGGACATAGGCCTGTCTTTCCTGTGGAGGTTAAAAACACTGTGTATAGAAAGTTCGTCATTAGTTATATTATTTGAAAGCCACACCCCTGTACCAAGAATAATGCGAGGACAGTATACCTGAATGGCATTGTCCAGCTCATCCTGCTTGGACAATAGGCTTCTAAAATTGGCCACGAGAAACTTTAGGGGGCTTTCTTTACTCTTGCGGCTGGACCGTTGTAGCGCGTTCGATGTTGAGGACGGAAGAGATGTTGCGACAGACTCCGAGCTTAGGTGAAAACGTTCTGTTTATTCTCTCGTGCAGCCGTGCTCGTATCGACGAGTAACGTCTTTGTCTTTTATCTGCGGCTTGGTAGGCCGCTGGACCGCCACAGAGCTCTCCCTCTAGAGACGTCGCCTGCAGGTATACAGCCTGTAGGGGACGGAACGCTTGAGTGGTTGCGGCTTCAGCGAGTGAGTTGGAAAGTTTCCGGTGGTGTTTGGTATACGAGCCGAACGACGTGGCAGAGAGCGGTGCAGAAGACATCTTGCGCAAACCATGCAGGGAGTTGACGCTGAAGTCAGGCCTATTGGAGCAATGATGCAGCAGAGAAAGGGCACAACGATCCGTTCGTGCTGTGGATCCAATGGGGAGTACGCTCGATCGCACCTCGGGCTCGGGCTCCAGGAGACATGGCGGTCAGCTATGGGACCAATACAGCGTCATCCCCCGAGGTGACGCACCGAGCGGAGAACAATGCCTGACCAGCGATAAGGAAGTCCTGGTCGGTTAGCGAAGTGTCTTGTCAAGAACAGTGTTGTCCGCCCTGACTTGTCATGCCCCAGCGTGGCGCGGTGCGGCACACCCCACATGCGGTGGCAGCACGCAACCGTACAAGGGGGGCTATGTCACACGTTTTTGACTCCCAGGAGACTAGGGAGAAGGAAGTGACGTGAACAACGCAGCAAATGCAGATTGAATGTTGATTTTGTTTTTTTCTGTCAACATGCAATCTGCGTTTGCTCTAGTCGTTGACGTCACTTCCTTCTCCCAAGTCTCCTGGGAGTTCAAAACGTGCAACATAGCCCCCCAGGCCAGCACCACACTACAGATATGGGCACAACTGCCGGAGCGACACCAGCGACTGTGGCAGTGGTGCAAAAAGCCAAAGAACGTTGACTTTCCGAGGCGGCAGGGTGAGCGAGGTGGTCGCAGCCCGATGCTGGGAGATGCCGGCGGCAGACATGACGGGGCAGAGGCAGTGTCGAAGGACCCGGATGCGTGGGCCGAGGGAGATGTGCTCTTGCATAATCGTTGAAATCCTTAGCCGTTGCCATGTCCTGTGCCGCGGAGAACGTTCCCCTGGATGGCAGGTGCTCGGAGCCGATCATCACGTCCGGGTCACCATTTCTGGAGAAAAGAACAACCATATGATTTGGTGTACTTTGGTGCTCCGGCACGGACTGGCCGCGCGTTTATATCTCTTTCGCGTGACCCGCGACTGACCCACGGGCCGGAGCTCGCTGCTCGAGCTCCGTGTTGCGGCCTTTGTTGTGGGCTCCTACAACCGTCATACGCGTTTTTTTTTTTACCTGAGTCCACAGCTCTCAAAGGAGCGCTTTGTAGTTCAACTACTTGATTGAGGCTATGATCATAAATACATGCTGTGTCATCAATAAAGTGTTTGTCAAAAGTAAAGATAACTTCTTTTTTTTTTTTTGCGCTTTTCAATGCGGTTTTGCGAAGTCCCTTAGCTTTTTGGGGCTTCCTGAATATACGGAGATAAATCCTCGTCAATCCCCACTTTCGGGTACTGAACATCTATTGAGCTTGGGGTTTTACTCAGTATCTCCTGTTTTTTCACTTAGTTCTAAATTTTTACGACAATCATACGATTGAAACCATATTGTTTCCTTCCTATGCGGTGTGCTCGTTCTATTTCCCCCGCGTCAACTTTCGAGAAAGTCTATACGAACTCAGTCACGATCTGTTCTATTCGATCCCATGTTTCGCCCCGCTCCTCAGGGATTTCTTTGAACATTAGATTATTTCGGCGCAAGCGGTTATCAATAAAGCATTCACGTGCCCTACCACTGCACCGAGATTATTTCCGATTGAAACAACATCATGTTTCATTGAGATGACGTCATCCTGCCACCTCGATTGGTCAACCACTTTATTTTCCAGTGCCGTAACACCCTCTCTCTCAGGTTAGAAATGCCAGAAGTGATGGCGTTCAGCTTTTCCGTATTTTCTTTCTCGTAGCTCTCTGTATTCTGCACAAGCTTGTCGAGCGTGGACTGAAGTATTTCTAGTTTATCGTCTGGACCAGGATTGGTGTCGACATCTCCCGGAAGAAGCAACAGAGAAAAACGCAGTCACCGCCAGGAACACAACCCGAATACGTGGCAGGGTCAAACGGGGATCCGGCCAACTCGTCGAAAGCCAACTCGTCGACGGCCAACTTGTCGACGGTCTATTCGTCGAATAGGCCAATTCCTAAGAGGGCAATTCGTCGAAAGGCAACTTGTCGAAAGGGGCAATATGTCGAAGGGCGATTCGTCGAATAGGTTGAATGACGATCCGAGGTAAAAGTTCGTGGCTCCTTGTTACCTTCTAACCTAAATCTTTATTTTGTTTGGACTAGGGACAGCGCCCCTCTTGGGTTACAAGACGGAAAAAAAAGAGGGCGATGACAAAACAGTAGCTTGAGACAAGTTGAGAAATGGTAATTTCGGGATCCTTCTTTTTTTTTTTTTTATTACATTTTGTAATGCGCCACCGCAGACTGTCGGAGCGAAGCGGCGTGACTGGTGGGCCAGGTGGGTTAGCACTTATGTTATGATGCGCCGCAGACTGTCGCCGCGAAGCGACACGTGAAAGGGTGGGCCGAGTAGGCCAACACGCGCCCCAGTGATACACGCGCGGTGTAGTGATGGTCCCTCACTGCACCGTGAAAGCGGAGAAAGGTGCAAGTTCGACGAGAAAGAGCACACTCTAGGTCTAATCCCCTGAGGCGATATTATGGATTACTATAGGGCAGGATTTGCTTTAAAATTTCAGGATAAAATTATTTATTATGGCTTTGAAACAGCGGCGACCAGTTGGCCTCTTCGACGAGTTTTCCTTTTGAATTGAATTGAATTGGTTTTATTTAAACACTAGGTCAACGGTAACAGGACAAAAGGCAGATTATCTCTGCCTTTTGTCGACGAGTTGGTCGTCGACGAGTTTCCCTTTGACGAATTGGCCTATTCGACGAATGGGCCGCCGACGAGTTGGTCGTCGACAAGTTGGCTTTCGACGAGTTGGCCTAGACCCGGTCAAACGTATGCTAGGTAATAACAAGTGATGTCTTCCCTTCTCAGTATGGCATTGGAAAAAGCGTCCGATGCGAGCACGATAGGCAGCAAGTGAGATGCCCATGCCGGCGAGCACAGTGAAATAACAAAACGACGGCACAGAGTGGGATTTGTGGCCAATAGAACACTACTTAAAAAAGAAAAAAAAAATAGTGCAGTGCTTTTACCTGCGAGATAGCAAACGACGTTTTGTAAGCTTTCCAGCCTCGATGGCCGCAAATCCCAAAGAACCACAGCACGACCGTCCGTTTTGTAGTAGCCGAGATGCGATGGTGCCGCCGCCGCCGTGGGGTAGAATCACAGATCCAGGATGATACGGTCGAATTGCGTCTGATGATGCGTCTAAGGTGCGCCGCAGGACGTGATATTCAGCGATGTCCCTATTGGCGAGGCGCTCTGACCCGTTTGTCACCCCCACCTTGGTGTTTACCAAACAAGGCCTCTGCACATGCCCACAGGCCTGTGGGCATGTTCATGTCATATTTTAATAGAGCGCGGGGCACAGTGTAATGAAAAAATACGAACACTTAGTGAAGTGACATTAAGTGCCGATCTCTCCCGAAAGCAGTCGTCAGAGGATGCGAGCTTGATCCACTTGGGCTTTTGTGGTGCTGAGCTGGGCAGGGTGCATGCTGCATTGTTCATGCAGGCCGGAGTGGTAACAAAAGAGCCCTTCCTCCCCCTCACCGAAGAACACGAACTCCAGCCGAACGCTGACGCCGCGTTCGGTTAAGTCAGCCGAGCGCTGAGCCATTGTATTTGTTGTCCCCATCCATCTAGTTATAAAGTTAACCACTTGGGGCGCCACGGTCTGATCTCCTCCCCAACAGCTAAAGCGACCTCTTTCTTGTCGTTGCAGAAATCTTTTGTAACATCTATCAGTGATATTGCCACGCGCGTTACCAGGCGAGCGCGTGGCCGAATGGTTACCGCGCTTTTCTCGCGCGCGGAGGCTCCAGGTTCGATACCAGGGAGCGGACTCCTTTTTTTATTTATTCGTTCAACTTGACCTTCTCGTAAGTTCGAGAACCTTGTCGTCTGATCGAGCTACGGATGCTCTACGCGCCGAACTTTCTACGCCGAATGTTCCAGAGACACACCGGGTACAAAAGGTGCTCAGAGTGGCTGGCCGGAGTCAGTCTCGCCCCAGAGCTCAATCCTGCTGTTTCGACGACATCGGCCCCTGCGACGCTAACCTTTCTCTATTTTGTTTAGGGTACAAGTTCGCCCCATTAAACTTTTAGCTTCTTCAGTTATTCGCCACCTCATCATTTGCCATTCGTGAAATAATTTCCTCGTTATAGTTGGGCAGCATAAAATAGCCCTACGATACTTCCCCCCCCCCCCCCCCCCCCCCCGTTTTGTGTTTTTGCGTGATAATAACCAATTCTGATTAACTAGATTTTCGCAGCTGTGTAACTGTCGTTGTCAATAACGTCGATACAAATTAGGCAATGCGGAAGTATGTCGAAATATAGTTCGATTACATTTCTAAGTAATTGTACTCTACTCGAGGTACTTTACAGTGAAAGTAACTTGAGTAGTATTTTAAATGCTTTATGAAGCAGGTATTTGTAACTTAACTTAAATACTTTTATCGAGTATTTTGTCCAACACTGGTATGACCACGCTCGACGTGCCAAAAAAGACGCCGGAGGAGAGATAGAGCGACGTTTGGTTATGTGCTCGAAACTCTAACACCCTATAGATGGCGGGTTGGTAGATCCAAGATGGCGGAAGAGCAGGGGACCAATTTTTCATGCGCCTGCACGCTGAGCCTGGGGCGTGTGCTGAAATTACTTTTTTATTTTGCGACAAATACGAAATGGCGAGGGCATGAGTGTATCACAGGTGATCGAGCTGTTGACGTACGTTGAAAAAACCAGTATGTTTTATTTTATTTTTATTTGTTTAAATGTGGCGGAAAGACTCCAGAACTTGCGACACTTCGTTGAATGCGAGCATGCTTTTGGCGCCAGTCGCGTCCTTCTGTGTGGCAAGATAGTTTTGTGGGTGGTGAAAATATTGTGCTGTTTGCGCTGTGCCTGGCCAGATGTGCTTTAAGACGTGAGCCGAGCATGGTGACTGTCCGGTAGAGCAGAGTTCACAGTATTGATGTCTCTTTGTCAGAGGCTCACAGCGCCGCGGTTTTAGTGCATTGGAACACGTAATCAACCTGCGCCATGGTCACTAAGAGGTGGTTTCAGCGTAGCGTAACCGTTGCCTAACGTACTGTGTGGCATTGCGACCAGAAGTTCCCGCTGCACCTTTGAAGCATGATTCTCAACGCGCGCTGAAAATGGCAAGAACTCCATAATAACGCCATCGGTGTTTTTTCTTTTTTTGTTGTATTTATTGCTCTGTCAAATTAAATATTCAGATATGCAGTATACTACGCCTGTGTACCGTGTTATTCGCATTCTCGAGACCCATTTCTCCAAAAGTGCCATTCCTAAGCACACCCCACGATCGGCCCGCAGACGCCCTTAAACTTCTACAAGCATTTCTTTATTTGTTTTACAAAATATTCGAAGGATTTATGGGTAGTTTGTATATTGCAAGTTGAAGCAAACTCTGGCGTTTCTTGTCATGGCCTTTCATCGTATAAAATGCCAACCCATTTTTTACAAACAAAAAGCGCCGAAAAACAAACAAACAGGGACACAGACGAAGGGAAACAGGACAAGGCGCATGAAAATCCCACTCCGCATACACTGCCGCCTCCCTCAAAAATTCGAGGACGCATTCTTAATATCGCCTTCGTCTGTGTCCCTGTATTTTTTCGTCACTTTTTGTGCAATGAACCAACTGTCCCAAATCTCCACTTTATTGCCATTTTCTACGTCTGTCGCTCGATACACCGTTGCGTAAGTACTTCTCTCCTACTTTCCGAAAATAATAAACTTTTCGTACATCTTACGCAACATCTATGTACTAGTAGCGGAAACTTTTGCCGTCACATTGAGCACAGACTGTGCTGGCGACCGCAGGACCCGATATCTGCAGCGTATGCGATCTACGAAAAGTTCCTAATGAAATGAGAGATCCCGGCCCCGTTGTGCAACGCTGTTGCGAAGCGGACCGCAACAATTCCTATTTTAATGCCCTCGCTTTTTCCGCGAAAACACACGATGCGCGAACACTCCAAGCAGAGCAGCAGCACAAAGGCCACCGACAGTCCCTGCCACCGTCTCTGCCGCCTTCCCGCTCCTCTGGTTCTTCGTTCGTCCGCGAGAGGGCGAGCGGCGGGCTGGAGTTGCAAATAGAGAACTAAGCCCTCATAGACGACAAGCAATTCTATTGCTTTTCGACGCAGGCATCTCAAAATGTGGCACCGCAAAAAAACAGCTCCGATTTCTTTTTATCATTTTTTTTAATAAATATTGAATTAAAGGGACACTGACAGAGTATTTATGCTCGCCGAGGTTGTTAGTTGTACGTGACATATGAGGGCTCAACTACCCAGAACAGAATTTGCGGCTCGAAATTCGATTTCTTTCCGCCCGAAAACCGCCGATCAAGAACTGGCCGGTTCGAGTCTCGCTCACTCTCTTTTTCGCGGTCACGGGCCGTTTTCTAAGGTATCGATGCGACCACCAAATTTAATCAAAGTCGTGGGTCACTGAAGGCACACACTCAATATTAAAAATAGAAAAAAAATATGAAACCCATTTTTTGTGGCTTCTAAAAAGCTGTAAATACGTTGATTGAAAAAAAAAGTTCCACAGACAACCGGAAGCATTCTGTGCGTTCGTCGTTTCGCGTATCGTGGGACTCGCGGGGACGGCGATGGCAGCGGACGACGGGCGTGGGACCTCTATTTCAGAACTGTCGTTCGCGGTACCGGCGAATTCTGTCTACCGTTAAAAGAGAAATTTGGGACTGATCAAAAGAATTGGTATTCATCCCGTACGACACGCCCGGCCACCAAGCCGATTTGCACGAAGACGTCGCCGAGCCGTCGCTCCCTTCTCGTGGCTGAAGACAACGCTCGCGCAAACGTCAAGCACGACGTGTCTATTTCGAGTTGAATATGCACGCGTACGATTTCTTTACTAGGTGCGAATGTCCCCAAAGCGTGGTGCTTCCCGACTTCGACCCGGGAGTGCTTTTGCTAGAGAAAAATCGACAGCAAACTTTCAAACTTAGTTTACCGGCTGAGTTATTACTAAGGAACGAGATCCACCAGAAACGAGATGCCCCAGTAGCTCAGTGGGAAAGACGTCCGCTTCACACGCCATAGGTCCAGGTTCGATCCCCCGTGAACTTTTTTTTTTTTTTTTTTCAAACAATTTCTGATGTTTACATATCTTTTTCTTTTTTTTACAATCATCACTGAAGAAACAAACAAAAAAATAACAAACAAATGTTGTGGACGATACTTCGCTGAATTAAACGGTATGGGATTTCCGTTTTGACACCTGCGAACTCAATGTAATCACTTTCCACAAAATGCAAGGAGCATATAAATCAGGTAGCGTCCGCTTTCCGAGGTGCCCGTAAATGTTCTACAGGAATTGCAGCCAGCCATTGGTCCCGATCCCGTTGATCTTTCGACAATGCCACTTTTTTTCGGATGCAGGACATGTGAGCCAGCTCTTCACGCAACATCTTGGGTTTCTTCTTTTTGGAGCCGATCATGGAAATTCACCACGGGCACTCACTACTCATCTCTAACTCCTCAATGTATAAAACAACTCATCTTGGAGTACATAACAACGAGCGGAACAAACATAACTGCAAAAGAATCGCACGGCAAGCAGTTCCCGCACGCCGCATGTCGTGTCGTCTGCTACCGGAGAGGAGAAAAACAAACAAAAAAAAAACAACGCACGGTCGGGTGTAGCCACGTGACTTCCGCCAGTCACTCTCTTCTCTCCACTTCTCCGACCTCCGTCGGGTTTCGGTTTCGGTTTCGAGCAGTTGCGTCTTTTGGCTTTATTAAAGAAATACGCTACTCTGTTGCAAAATATTAATTGGGTAGTCCTCCGACACCATAATGAAGTGCCTGGCAAAAAATAAAAAAAAAATTTTGGGGGGTGTCAGTGTCCCTTTTGTCCCTTAGTCGGTGGCTCTTTTGGGGATGAAGGACAAAGTTTGTTAAAGCTCTCCGAAAATGCGGGCTCGGCAACAGCATTTTCGAACCTGATCTTCATAGAAGATGTTACCCTTTTTCATCTAGAGTTCTACGCATCGTTGAAGGAGGCGCCGGAGCGACCTCTTATAGCTTTAGAAAGTGTTTTACCTCTGCGATGCCTTACGCACCGAATCGTGTTTGTCACCGGCGAGAGTTCGCCCATCAACAAAATATCGACCTATATTGGTTACGGTGTACTTTTTGCATATCTTGGAGCACTAAGAAGTTTCTTCCGTCTGTTTTAATCTCTCCTTGGAGGATCGGTGGTATGTGTTGGTGGACCAGAGCTCGGAGCCCGTAAAAAGAAAGTTTGCGTGGCTGAACCCTGCGATTCTGGGCTCATTCTCCATCTTCGTTTGTTACCGTGTGGAGGTGAATTTTACCGGCATTGGGGGGGGGGGGGGGGGGGGGGGGCGAGTAATACCCTAGAGCATGACTTGCATTTAAAAAACGCCAGATGAGTAGTGCTTGATCCGAATAAATTATTCATTTATAACGTTGAACCAGTTGGGCCGGATCTTGAAGGCTCGCTGTAGAATCATTCAAACGATAACATATGTTTTGATATTTTCTCCTTCTTTCTTCTCGTCTTCCTAATATTATACATGCGAGTGTCCCACCAATCTTTGAGCCAGACATCCTACGAAACAATATTTTGTACAGTTCCTGTTCTTTCGTTTTTTCTTGAAAATTGTTTAACACCACTGACACTACAAAATTGCCAATCACTTAGCCCTATAAAATAGTAATGTCGAAAGCTTGATAAAGTGTATAACACAGCCATCGTTAGATGCGACGTTACGGGCGGGGAGGTTTATGTGTATCTTATGCAACTTATTGGGTTGTGCCACCTTTATTATTTAATATACCGCTTTCTTTTTGTAGTCGCTACGGTAATCCTAATATTTACGTCCTTTGTTATCTGTCTGCGTCTATGAGAACATTTCAAATGCGCTGAGAGCTGCGCCATCTCCGGCACGTTTTTTATTAGGACCTGGACATCAGCATATTCCTGCTCACTGACGTCGTATTTGCCATTGACATCTGAGGAATTCATGGGGCAAGCCATCTGCCATCGCGCATTTCATTGAAGTATGTCAAGAGGTGTTCATTCTAATCGGTATTTTTTTTGTATCAACGGAAACTGCGTTTGCAGTTTGACTTCTAATATTTAAGAAAGTAGCGCACGTCACCTACCCGTCCCAATGATTATGATATTTTCTCAATCACTGTTTTTTCACAATAAACAAAGGACGCAATTTTTACAAAAGTGAGAGGCTCACAGCAACATTCAAAATCGGTTGCTTCTTAAAGCAACAATACAAAACTGCGCCCCCAAGAAAGGAAGGGAGCGAATGAAAACAATAAGAAATCGTTGGAAGAAATTCTAAATCAATATTATATAAAAACAGAAACATAAAGCGACCCCGTCACCGGCAGGGGGACTGACGTATGGCCCTGCGTATATTGTTAGAATATTTCACGTCAGTGCAACGAAGAAAAGCAAGGAAACGAGGAGTGTAACCAGAAAGCCGGTTTAGGGAAGGTGGGGAGCGAAGGACGACCGATGCGTGCGAACAAGCGCACCTGTTCCCTATACCTCCGCTGCTGGCTGTGCTCGTTCAGCGTTCCCTTGCGGCGAGGCAAGGGGCGCAGATTTCTAAAAATTTTCGGCGCCGGCGGTTGGCGATGCAAGCGGAGAAGGATCCAAGAAAAATGACGTCCGATGACGCGACGCGAGCGGCTCGAAACGCTCGTGAGAAGTTGGTGTTGTTGAACTTCAACGAGAAGGTTCTCCGGCGAAGAGAATGTGCTCGTTTCTTTGACAGCGCCGGAGGAGTTCCCCTACACTTCTTTGACCCCGAAGCTGAAAGTGCGGGGGAGGCTGCGTGTTCGTTGGACCAATCACACGTCTCTCCTTCGCCACGTGATCAGGCTCCCGCCCATACCCACACGAAGAAAGCGGGGGTGTGGTGAGAAGAAGAAAGGCGGTCGAGAGGACCGGCGGTCGCGTAGCTTCGACCGCGGTGTCAGCTTAGGGGTGAACGCGCGCGTGCTTGCCGCAAGCGTGAGTAGAAGGGATGCATTCACTGAGAACGAAGATGTGTAACTCGGGTCCTGTCTCGTTTATTCGGTATACACTCGTCTCTGCTCACTGCGGTAAGAAGACGGGGTCTAACGTGGTACTCTGTTTCCAAAAGTGCTTAGTGCGCGCACAACGCATATGCATGCGTAACGTTTCCTTGATCTAAACGAGGAACCGCGCTTCATGCTTGTTTTTATTTTTTTGTAACATTTAGGAGTAATCGCGTGCGTGGGTTACCGAGGTAGAGTGAACGGGGATTTGTTTGACCTTGTAAATGACCCCCTCCCGATGCCTGCATCGTTGCAAGAGGTAAGTGAGTCTAACTTGCATCGTTGATGAGCTTCTGTTAGACGAACGCAAAAAGTTTCCTTGCGCGTTCATTGTTTTCGATACAGACGGAGCGGATTAGGCCGTGGAAAGGGGAACATTGTTATAAGAAGATCTTTCCACCGTGCGTAATATAGTTTCAAGTAATATAGTTTCAGTGTTTTTTTTTATATATGTGTATATTAAAACGTCGATTGATTTTATGAGCCTTTCTGCTTTTCGCTAACATTACTAGTATTGGTTTGTTTAATAATGTTCATATTAACATGTTCACTTTGCAAGTGCTTTTTATAGGTCACACCTATAGGTCACACCCGACCGGACATTGGGAGGCCCAGAGTTCAAATCCTGGCTCCGCCAATCTTTGGCTTTCGGCAGGTTCCTGGAAACTTTGATTCTTTGATTCATTGGATTAAGTACGGTTCATTCATCTGCACATATTCGTTCATATCCTCCTCGGAGACCACGTACGATGGTGTGAAGTGCCCGTGTTGTATACTCAATAACGTGGCTCTTGATTCTCGCAGATGATGATGATACCGTGTCTCTAAAAGCTCATAAACAAAAAATACTACATGTACACGGGGCGAGACAAACAGTGGGAGGATTTCTGGAGCACAAACGAGCACGTACCACGTGACACTAAGCGTCGTACCGCGTTCCACGCGGCGGCGTGTGTTTCCAGAACACCTCCGATTGGATACATTTCGTTTCTTGTGCATTAATAAGACAGGTAGGAAACGCCAGAAAGCCAAGGTGGAGTGGTGTAGTGGTTAGCACACCCGACCGGACATTGGGAGGCCCAGAGTTCAAATCCTGGCCCCGCCAATTTTTGGCTTTCGGCGGGTTCCTGGAAACTTTGATTCTTTGATTCATTCGATTAAGTACGGTTCATTCATCTGCACATATTCGTTCATGTATATATATATATATATACATACCCTTTCAGGGACAACATTTCGTGGGCGCCGCCATCTTGACGTCGCGTGACCCTGCCGCCATAGCCGACCTTCAGTTTCTCGCCGTTCCTCCGCGTTGTGTGCTGCACAGGCCACTACCGGGGCTTTGTTTTCGTGTTATTTTACGTTCCATGTTGAAATTGTGTGTTTTCTTTAGGTCTTTTCGATATTTCGGGCTTCATTTAATCACAGCTCTTGTATTTATGATATGGAATCCGACAGCGAATGGATCGACGATACCAGATAATGCTTTCAGAGACCACATAAGTCCATCCCATTCTAACGTTTTTCTCACTAATGAAGGGCAGTCTACACCATTGTGACATGTGCAAATTTCAACTGACGCAGTAAGGCTATCGCAGTCGTGTTTCTCGCTGCATGTGCGCGCTCATTTCCGTAAAGCCGACCCGCATGTAAGTGATTTAGCGTGCGACGAGACGAGTGGTGGCGACAACGACGAGAGTCAGCGACGAGCGACGGAGATTTCTTACTGTCGCCCGTCGCGTCGCTCGGTTTTTGGGTTTCTAGAAAACGTCGCTCACCGTCTTGGTCGCTTGCTCCCGTCGCTTCCATGCGGTTGGCCTCGTCGCGCGACTGACCGAGCGACAGCGAAACGGGTCACCGTCGCTTGTCTCGTTGCTCGCCAATTCGCACGCATCCAGTTTACACTTAATATCGAGGCGCCAATGGTTCAATGTTGTGTGCTTGTAATTTAATTGAATATAAACCGCATGTAAGCGATTTGGCGAGCGACGAGATAAGCGACGGCGACCCGCTTCGCTGTCGCTCGGTTAGTCGTGCGACGAGGCAAACCGCATGGAAGCGACGAAGCAAACGACCAAGACGGTGAGCGACGCTTTCTAGAAATCCCAAGACCGAGCGATGCGACGGGCCACAGTGAGAAATCTCCTTCACTCGTCTCGTCGCACGCTGAATTCCTTACATGCGGTCGGCTTTACGGAAACGAGCGCCCACATGCAGTGAGAAGCACGACTGTGATAGCCTTACTGCGTCAGTTGAAATTTACATATGTCGCAATAGTGTTGACTGACCTTTATTAGTGACAAAAACGTAAGAATGGGATGAACTTACATGCTCATTGAAGCCTCATAATCTTGTATCATCGATCCATTTGCTGTCCGATTCCATTCCATAAATAAGAAAATATAAGAGCTATGTCGAAATATAGATATCAAATGATTAAATGAAAATCCTAAATATCGAAACGACCTAAAGAAAATGCAAGATTTCAACGCGGAACGTAAAAGAAGACAAAACGAAGCTCTGGTAGTGGCCTGTGCAACACACAACGCGGAGCAATGGCGAGAAACTGAAGGTCGGCTATGGCGGCCGGGAAAGTGCGCGAAGGGCGCCGCGACTAGTGGCAGCTCGAGTAACTGACTCGCTGAAAGCGTATATATATATATATTTATTTAAATGTAAGCGTTCAAAGTTACCTTTACTCATGTGGTGGCTACTGGGTCAGGTATGTAGATCTCCTCACCTGACTTTTTTTTAATGAATTGTGTCTTTTCGAATTGTTGGGCACTTAGACTCTAAAAAGAGCCTCGTGCGTCTACTTTTTCGCACCACACTCGGAGAGTCAATCACGGCAACTTATGGAGGCAGCTCAGAGAATGACGATGCCGAAGCATATGTTTAGACCAAAAAACGTCATGCTTGCATTGCTTCCTGTCACAACTCAGACTGCGTTTTTGGTCTAAACATATGTTTCGACACCGTCATTCGCAGAGCTGCCTCCCTAAGTTGCGGTGATTGGCTCTCGGAGTGTTGTGGAAGAAAGTAGACGCACTAGCTTTTTTTCGAGTGTATGTTCAATTGTGAAATTGATTACAGACTTGGCTGGCGTGGCTGCATTCAATTCGTGACGGTTGTTCAAAAAGCGGACCTCTGACCGAGCGATTGGTCCACGCTCTGGCAAACTCCCCCCGATGAGAGGCAGAAACGTACAGTTGACAGAAATAAATGTATTAATAAATTATAGAACATAATTACACTCAACACAATTCGTACAGAGCATTACTGTCAATAAGGATGAAAAATATGGTTTACAAATATAAATTCACGGGTACACGTTCGGTGATTAGCAGGGTAACAAAGTCCCAATAATAATTCTAAATGGTTCAAACGGGAAACGAAAGTCTCATGTTACCTCCATCTGGAAAACGCGTAACTTAAAAAACCCATGAAAAAAAGTTTTTTTTTTTTAACATTTATTTGAGACACGCGTGTCAACAAAATATTTACGAATTTCTTTTTAAAGCAATAGTGACGGCGCGACATTTATTTTAAATTCTGCGCGCAAAGTCCATGACGTCATGGAATAGTCATAAGCTCTTTCCAGCTCAATGAGATAGTCATACACTCTCTCCACCTCGACGGGAAAGCGAAGCCGATCCACCTCTCCTCCACGCGCCCGAAATGCCGAGAGAGAAAACTAGTGGAAAGGAGGTAACTACCGACAAAATAGCGTCTCGCGCCGTCAATATTGCGCTGAAGAAGTTTTTTCTTCTTTTTTTTCGCGTAAAACTAATATCTTGACACGCATGTTCGAATGTTTAAACGCAGATATATTTTATTTTCAGGGGCCTTTTGAAAAGAGTTTATGATTAATACAAAACAAACGTCAGCCGACGCAGAATGCTGACATACCACTGGGCTTTAGTACGTAACCTGATGCAAACGCCCGTCCGATTATTACGTTCATGGCGTCGCGAAGGTGAATGCTTGCACCCTTTAAACTTTCTTAAAATTGTTGTCGAACTTTGGAAGTTTTCTGTGACAGTGGCGCAAGCATGACGCCTGTTATAGACAAGTGTCTCCTCTGTTCCATGGGCGCCGCCATGTTTGTTTTTGCTGACGCCATGACACAGGAGGGGTAAAGTCTCTAGATAAGAGCTTCCTACAAGTAGTGACATTCTTTGAAGCGCCGACTGCGTGACGGTGCAGGTTTAAGGAAGCGAATGGCGGCGCACAGCGGAGGTTTGAACTGAATGCAGCCATTTTGTTCCAGCGGAATGTGTTTTATGATTTGTATTGGTGGTCGTTACTTGTAAAAGAAGTAACAAGGGACTTTAAGTAGAGGGCTGCGCGTGTTGCAAGATTTGATTCTTTTGCACTCTAAAAGAAAGCCAGCGCGTTTACTTTCCCGCACAACACTCGGAGAGTCATTCACCATAACTTATAGAGGCAGCTCAGCGAATGACGACGCCAAAACATATATTTTGACAAAAAAAAAAAAGAAACGCAGTCTGAGTTGTGACACTAAGCAATGCAAGCGTGAGGTTTTGCATTGCTGAATGTCACAACTCGGACTGCGTTTTTTGGTCTAAACATATGTTTCGGGATCGTCATTCGCTGAGCTGACTCCGTAAGTCGTGGTGATTGACTCTCCAGTGCTGTGCGGGAAAGTAGACGCAGTGGTGTTTTTTAGAGAGTAGAAACCTTCGCACATATTGTAATGCAAGAACATCAGAGATGCATAGTCACGAAGCTCCAAGAACAACACAGATGCCAAGAGTGCTGTAAAAAGCAAAAATCTTGTTTTTTTGTGCAGCCCCATTTCTTCACAAGATCCTGCGTTTGAGATTATAATATTTCCCATTTTTATTGCTGGGGGAAAGGATTTCGTACACTGGTCTATAGTCGGCTTCTTAAATGGCAATGAATGCTCATTGATTTTCCGATTATAGTCCCTGATATCGCTCCGCAACCAATGAAAAGGCGGAATTATAAAATAAAATCGTTTAAAGCAGGCGGACTAAGTAAACCTGATAGCTGAGTTTGAGACGTCGTCCTGTCTTTTTCTGTTTCTTCGACTTATATGTTCATTTCTGCCCCGGTCCCAGGTTCATTCAACATGGTTAATATTCACCAGCTCGCCTGCACCCTTACTATATTATCTCTGAACAAAGCTATGCGCCAAAAAAAAAAAAAATAGAAAAATAAAAAGCAGCTTTTTGAATTTTTTTTTTTTTTTTGGCTGCCAGGTAGAGCAGGCAGTCTATGATCAGCGAAGCAAAAAAGACAAAGGAGGGTAAAGAAAATGACCAGCAGTGATAGACAAATATCACGGAATCAACAAACATACGCGGTTAAAGTGCGACATCTTCAATGTGTATCTTAGAGCATGCTCTCAATTTTCACAAAGGACTCGTGCAATCTTCAAGGTACGCTTTTAAAAAAAACAAAGATGTGTAAGCGGAAGATCACGTGTTTCGAATTTTTGTGTCCAATAAGAAAGCAATAACAGATCAACGATGCTTCAAACTTTCTTTTTTTTCACCTCTTTTTTAAATGATGACGTCTTATGGCCAGGAAGAAAACATGTGACGGGTTTCAGACACGTTAATGTGTCACATACTTTAAGATGTTATGTTAACGCAGTAGTAGTGCCTGTGAGTAGCCCTGAATTTTCTAGCTTAGTGATGTTTGAACAGAGGATGTTGTTAAAATGAAGGTATTTTCTTAAACTCAGCAGGGTCTCCGCTGCCAAAGACCCACGCCTTTTCGCTGCTATTTCCTATCCTTCAATGGGGAAACCTGAATATATAAGGTTTGACTGTATTCATTTTCATCAATACTGGTCTTCGGTAAACAGTCACAATAAGTGTTGATTTGAAAAGAACAGGTCATATGCACCGCACCGTAAAAGAGCAATTTTAATAACAAGAAATTTACCGAACAAGGAACGTTCCGCCTAATAAGAAGCATATGAAAACATACACGCAATCCTATATGTAACCGCTGCCCGATAGCCTTTCAGTACATGAAACACTGCCGACGTTTTGCAAAAATAGTCCCGCGAGGCTTTAGATTTACCGTGTTGCGTTCAGCTCGGTCGATTTTAAATGAAGTTATACAAATGGGAAAACACTCTGTTGGAAGCAGATCTGCGTAAACGCAGCGCTTAGGTGGAACTAAAAAAAAAAAAAAGGCGAGCAAAAGGAAATTAAGTTTTTAGCCTCCAAAGATGCCTTTCGTCGCTATCCGTTTAATTGTTCCCGAATGGGACGTTTCGAAATTAACTCTTCATCGTTAAACCAGCGTGGCGAGTTCCAGGGACTCGATGTACTGTAGATGGAGTGCAGAATAGGGCACGTGTCGCTCCTTGCGATTTATATAATTCCCGCGGATTTATATATTGTCTCAAAGGAGCCCGCCGAGCGCAAATAACGTCGGTGTCAGAATATCTTCACTTTAGATATAACGGCGCACGAGAACGAACGAACGAAGCTAGGAAAGACAACGATGAAATACATAGCCGTACAAGATTTGAAATAGGTAGGATAATGAAGTGGGTTCGAAGTGCAAAAAGGAAAAAGAAAAAAAAGACAATGCAGTGAAATGGATCAAACGAAAGGGTTGAGGAAACCGCTCAGACTCGACGGCAGGGGAGAACCCCAGGGTCTTGGAGGGAGTCCGGTGGTCCGGGTGAAGGGGGAGGGAAGAGGGAAGAGGGAGGTCGTGGCCTTCTTTGTCCCCTTCCCCTCTCTCTTCCAGTTTTCCCCCAAGATTCTCCGGTGTGTCTAATCGAGGTTTTTCCTCCGGGACCCGGAGTCATTCTTTATGGGGGTCCAAAATCCCTTGATTAAGAATGAGGCAAGTTTTTATTTTATTTATTTACTTTATTTTTCATTTCGTTTGCTCGAGGGAGAAGACGCCCGATTTTGCGTTTAATGAAACAGAAACCGTTTGATTGAAGCTCCGCGGCGAGTTTGCCTTCGTCGTGAAAATCTGCTGCGCTGAGGTATAGGAATGGCTTGGCAAAATTAGAAGCGAGAACTTGGCAAAAAAAAAAAAAATGTATGAAGGAGGATACAAATAGAAAGAGAGGTCGGGAGGGGCCTTTAATTTGCGAGCGGAGGTATAGTGGACGTGCCGATGGTCAGCCGGAGATTGCGGTGACGGATGAACTTTTATAACCTGGTATTCGGTGAGGTTTAGTCCGGAGCACTCCGGGGAGAGCAGTTGATTACTCGTCTCCTCCGCTGAGTTCGATCAAATTTGCGTGGGGTCCTTAGTTTTGCGTAAAACCAATATGCATAACTTTCCAGAAACGAATGAAGTTTTCGCCCTAAATGTACTGACTGCGTTTGAATATTTTTGTTTCTATGAACTCCATGGGCTTTAATGGTTTATATTTTCGGTCTTCATGTCGCTGTAAATTATATCTAGAGGTTCGATGTAAGAACCATGATCAACAGCTTTATTTAGCCAGAGCACACTGCTAAATGACAGCTGTACAACCACCATAGGCTCTGCCATATTTAATCTAGAGGAGGCTATGGTTCTACGTAAAAATTACATACTTCTCAGGAAACACTTTTTTTAATTATATAATTTAAGTTAAATCATTGCTTTCTAAATGCCGACAATACACCGTCCCAGCCGGCGTATTTAGCCAAGTTACAAAAAAGGTGTTTACAAATCTAAGAATGGTGGTACCGAAAGGGAAGGCTAAGAACCCTTTCTTCGGTGTGCAACGAAAAACAATTCATTCGGTTACTTTTTTTGTTGTCAGAATATTCATAGTTTTGTACAAATAGTTTAGAATGTACACATACCTGTGTTGCGGACTGAAAACCTTCCATTCTATTTCAGTTCCATACTGCGAAAAATGTGTAAAACGTGTCACCAAAGCTATGATTTCACTAAGCCGAATGGTGGTCGCACAAAGCGCTTGGTGACACCTGGTAGCACTGTAGACATCGATCGTGCGATCGAGCGTGAAAAGCTCATAACACACGGCAAACAAATGAAACCGTCCATTTTCTTCACAAAACGGAGCATATGCACTCCCCAGAAACATGTCTACCATGTTGTTTGTTTGATAAGGCCTTAAAACTGTCTAGTGCTTGCACAGTCCTCTGCGGTTCATGTTAACGCTAAAGAGAGTTTAAGCGCTTAGTGACATGCCACTCGTCTGGGAATCCTCTAGCGGACTTGTGCGTTACAGAAATATGAGCAAGTCGTGGCACATTGGCTCTGCGCGCGCCTCTAAGGTAAGAAGGCCCACATCTGAAAAAAAAAAGTGGTTGGCCTGGTTTTGTTTTTTGCCTGGTGGCCTACGACTGGTCCTATAATCATGCGTGGTCACAACAGCTGCTCTGTCAAGTCTCGCGGCGCAAGGAACAACATCTTATCCGTCTACAGCTATGTCGTTTTGGTTGCGTTACGGAGACGCCACTGACATCCCACAATCGAGCCGTCAGTTAAATTTTAGCGGCTGTTTCAATGTCCACTTTTATTGTGCGCCTGCGTTACACCAGTACACCATAGGTCCTACCTGAAGATGGACACAGCTCGCATAAGTACCGAGTCCATTCAATTCCCACTCCATTCCTGACAAAAGGTGTTTAATTCCATCCCTATTTCATTCCTCCCAGCGCTGCCGCCGTTCCATTCTCATTTCAGTCCGGGGTCACAAAATCGCTGAATGTTAATGGTTTTGAAGTCGTTCTAACTCCGGAGTGGCAACCCCGCAACACCGAGAAATAGACTCGCTTCCATCAATGAGGTAACGAAATACGACGTGTACAATTATGCTTACTAGCTAAACAAAGTTAAGTCTGAATTTCTTAAAATACTTGAGTACTAAATCATCTTTGCTGCAGTTACGTCTAATACCCGTTTCCTGGGCGTTTCAACGGCTTTCACACAGCAGGTCTTAGCAGAAGGGACGAGCCAGCGCATCCCATGAGACATATAAAAAGTATAGGATCACTAATTCATTTGCCAATTTTATAATTGCCTTTCGTCTGTTGTTTAAACTGAGGTTCAAGGTGTCTTTTTCTTTAGTGTAGTGACAGCTATAATCAGTAACGTATTGCATTTTTTTTTAAAATCAAATGGTATAAAGTTTTTAAGTCAGAACTAAGTGGTTGGAACGCCTTATAGTATGCCATGAGGCTTAGGACCAGAAGTGGAGTGGAAGACAAACTGTCCTCTTTTTTCATTCTCAGTTAGTTAAAAAATAGTGGAATCCTGTACTTGTTACTTCTTTCTTAAATTGACGATAACCAAAAACCAAACAGTTCGTTCATGTGTTTTATCTTCTGTAAAAGCAATGGGTGTTTTCATTGGGATTCCAAATTTCTAGTAGTTTTTTTATATGAAAGTTCAATACGGAAGAACTTTTGAAAGGAAGTACTAGGCTAACATTGCCTGTGTTTTCTTTTGTTACGGAATAAGCAAGTAGCACACCATTCAGAGAAGAGACCGTCCTATTTTTGACGTCACATCTAGACTGCAGTAATGCTTGTGGTCTTATATACTCCCAACGGCCCACCAATCGTATTAATCTGCATATTGTGTAGATCTTAATAGAAGAGAATTGAACTATTGCAACTGGAAAATCATAAACGGATCACCTAACAGTTTTTGTCACAACACGACTCCTACGCTTAACACGAGGCGATCTTATCATACCAATTCGTCACAACGCTGCACAGTATACGAAGACAAAAGTTATACTCCGATGCAAAATCGGCATCGCATACGTGCAGTTAGGACCCACAACGAGAGAGTAAACGACGAGACAAAGAAAGTCAGGCTAGAACAAAGCATGATCAAATTAGGCATCCTGCAGTTAACACCTCGCTCCTCCTTCCCCATACCCTTCCCCTTTTCCATCTCCTTGCCACCCCGTCTACGGTCATCTTAATTTCTGCCTTCCCTTTGGTACCCGGCCTGATTAAGATTGAGTCCTAAACGTCACCATTAGGTTCTTGTTTGCGGGAGAACTTAGCGGCAACTCGGCAGCAGTAGGACGACCTCCAGCCAGCGAGACGGTCTCTATCCCGGTCGGGGTATAGGTAATTAAGGCGGTCGGGTCCGGGAGGGCAAGCGCGCTGGGGACGAACTGCGATGAAGACGCAACGGCCCGAGGATTAAAGGAGTTAACACCGGGCAAACATCCCCCCTGGGGTTAACAGCCTCCCCTCTTTTCCTCCTGAACTCTTCCCGGAAAATCTCGGACTGGTAACACGCGATGGAAAGAGCAAGCGGCCTTAGTGTGGCTGTGGCTCCTTTGAGCTTCGACGTGCGCGGAGTTCCTTTTTTGCCAAGGTTCTGCGTTTAACACTCCAGTTTCTCGCGGTTGTTCTGGCGTCATGAACATGGCAGAAGACAAGAAACAAAGAAGACAAGGAGAAAAAGACACCTGCAAGAGAGAAAGGGCAAAACCGGAGAGAATGAACGAAGTGATGGGGAGGTAGAAATTTACGCTAATTAAAGCAGGGACTAACGGGGACAGACTGGGCTGCCGAAGTCGGCTAAGCTCCGTTTCGCGTTACGATGGACGCCATAGGAGGTATAAGAGCCATCAGAGCCAGTCCAATGCAACGGGGGTGTCACATGACCTTCGGAAAGGGCGCAGCAACGGGCGGGGCCTGTTGTCACGTGACGCGTTCACAGACCCGGATTGGCTGGGATGACTCGTAGCGTTTGGTGCGGCCCATCGTAAGGTGAAGCGTAGTACAGCTACATCAGGAAGGGAATAAAAGAGATAACGAAGACCAGGAAGCGCGCTAAGGTTTCGAATAAACAAGGAGGGGGAAAAGGGGAGGTAAAAAGAGTGGTGATGTTGTCAGTGGTGGTGTCCTAGGGGACGCGTAAACATCGCGTGCGGTGGGGTGTCGCTTGCATTCGGCTCGGTGCACACGTTGTGGACCGTTGGAGAGCTTTCGCCCCTTGAGAGTGAGCCCGGTGTTTGCTGTGGCCGTTATGGTCGGAAGGGTAATTCGGCGGTTCTGAGGGAGGTGTACTACATGTGTCCTGCGTGTCTCTGGCTGCGTACAAATGAGGCAGTAATCGGGTGCCCGCTCTGCGCTACTGTGATATCAGTTTCTGCAGAAGGCTGATTGTACAAGGGCCATTTATTTGCGGGAACATGTACAAGTCGTAAGATGAATAGTCTCAAGACAGTAGAATACAAAAGACATGTGCAACTGTTTTTTTTTCTGTTGTTTTTTGTTTCCTTTAGGTGATATGTTTTAGGTTACAACTGAAAGTGGACGCGTGCTCTTAAGATTTCAATCAGTTGATCACGCGCGTACAAACATCAAAATTATATCTTTTTTTTGGTTTTGCATACACTGTCATAAATAACTTCGGGTATTCTGCATATCAATGCACGAGGAGATAGAGTGAGAATGTCTTACACAATTCACATCCAATAACTGCGATGCAGGCAGTAAGATTACTGCCTGCATCAACGGACAGTTCACATTATGGCTTTCATTCCTCAATAATAAAGGAAAAATAGAACAACGCAGAGTTCAATAAAGTTTAATACGAAGAAAAAAAGATAGGCACGCCGTTGTATAGGCGCATTCTGGTATAATTAATAATGACGAAGGAAAAAAGGACTTGGTTCACGTTTTCTTTTTTCCCGTCGTGATTTGCTGTCAGGAAATCAAGCTTAATTCAAAGTAATTCATACTGCTGCTTCGTAAAGTTTCCCTGCCATCAAACAACAGGACACGTCTTTGAGATAAATCGCGGCGTCCCACAGTGGGAAGCATTCAGAGGAAAATGAGACGTTGCATTTGCGAGTTCTGTTTGAAGTGTTGGAGCTACGAGCTTTCTCAAATATGGTTTCTAATCTCAAAAACTCTGGCGACATCGTTTACCTACAAATAGGATCTTCTTTTCACGTGGGAATGCATGCTGCTTGCAATATAAATGTACTCTAGAAGCACCGTCTTTATGGCAGTAAACCTATGCCTCTTGGTCAGCGAAGGTCTCGCTCGTTCAATTTATAACAATTTTGAACATTATAGTGGGCGTTGCAATTGTGCCGTAATTCGCACATGCCCCATGGAGTGTCTACAAAGGAAAAAAGCTCTCCGTACGGCGTAAATATTTTAAGGTTCTACTAACACGTACGTGGCAAAAGCGTGTAATCGACGAGTATCACTTATTATCAGGCAACTCTGTGATCGGTAGTCGCACGGAGATTTTAAAATTGAAAAGGTTAGGGCATGATAAAGGCGCAATTTAAAGTGTGAAGGCGAGAAAGACTATAAATTAATCATAATAAAACGATATGGCTTCTACAGAGAAGAATATTTTCGTGCAGGTGAAAATATGATTGTGCTACGCTACTAAAAACTCTCCTGTACTTCTATATATTTGGGACTATAAGCAAACCGCTACCGTGTTTCACGTACCGCACTACCCGAGTCATGGAAGCATGCTTTTAAAGCGGTCCTGAAACGATATCTAGTTGGAATGTTCATGAATTTGCAAAGGCGTACTGGTCCTAGTCTGGCCCCAGTATACTCGCACTGACCGCTACTGATTCAGAAGCATCCTGGTCGCTCTGAAAATGCGAGAATAAGAAGGGATTTATTTCTTTTTGTCTTGCCATCACAAAGATTGATGACATAATTGTGGGATCAAAACAACCCGTCTGGCGCCAGCCGAGCGCGGCTCGTGTAAACACGAAAACTGAGTGAGCAGTCGACTTCAGCT
Organism: Ixodes scapularis; assembly: GCF_016920785.2. Taxonomy (NCBI): domain Eukaryota; kingdom Metazoa; phylum Arthropoda; class Arachnida; order Ixodida; family Ixodidae; genus Ixodes; species Ixodes scapularis. Next base: position 182,389,492 of record NW_024609846.1, on the reverse strand, counting down.
CGTAACAATCAATGCCTCGGCGGACACTCGGGTAGTGGTTCGTGTCCAACCACTTCGGTGATGAGAATAGCTAAATTATAATAATGCCTGGAGCTGAGCAGGCGTGTTCTACTTTGCCGACTTCAGTTCCCCAGCGCGTGGCTATGATTAACGTTGGCGGTATTATATAGGCATCAGGGCACGTAGCCGCTTGTTCTGGCTCCGAGTTGAGGAGATGAATGAAGCTCATAATTCTGGGGGAATTTATTAGCCAACAGCCATTGCTTAGAAAGAAAAAAACTACGGTAAGTGTATTCGGTTTCTAACGTTAGACAGATTTTCTGAGTAGTATTTAGCGAAAGTTGACAAATCGTTTCATGGCCCCTTTAAACGCGCCCCTGGGTGATACCGCGACCGCGGGGCATGCGCTTACTGTAGCCTTTGCGACTGGAGCCTTTGAACCACGCTTCGAAGGATCCAGTCGCGAAGTACGCGGAACACGGTTACGGTTACTGAATAAAAGTTCCTATGGTCCTATCTTTGTAGAAATAACTTACGTTTGCACCTTCACGGAAAGTAGCAACGTGCATGTCGAAATTTATGTGGAACTCGATTTTTTCGGAGTCTAGCTATTCTTTCATTATTTCCTATAAAAATCTCAGATAAAATACGTGATTATCCCGTCCAGTTACAACAATTTAGAAATTACTGTACCAGGACGTTAAAAAAGAACCCCTAGCAAAAACAAAACAAAACAAAAAAAACGAAATAAACTTTGCATAAGATCTAAAATATTCATGATCCTCGGACATTTCTATCCCAACAATGTTGTGAAGCAAAATGTAAAAGCTTCGTATTCTTACTTTTGACATTATATTTTTTCCTTAACACTTAATGCTTAGATATTTAGCTTCAAGAGTTGTAAGCCTTGGAACACACCGCTAATGGGAGGAAGCCACGATATGCCCTCTTACGCACGCTCTTCCCGATCCGTGTTATATGTTTCTTGTTTATTTTCGAAGCTCGCATCGTCTCTCCTCACCGTAAACTTTTTTCCGCGCCACATTGATCTTTTTCGTTGTATATAAAAGGTAATGAGTATAAAGAATAATGTTTTTTCTTTTCTTCCGACGCCTAAAATGTGGTAATTCTAAAGAGAACTTCAGTTAAAGTAAAACCGCTCAAAGATACAGCTATACGCGCCGTTTCTCAGAGAACACCGCTACATACAGGTATTTTGTTCTTTGCCAATTTACTTGCAGAGAAAGAGCCTATCAGAAGTGCCTTCAAGAATTTCCAAAGTGCTTGAGACTTCAAGTGGAACTTATTTCGCAACGGAAGGAAGATTAACCGCTGTTTTCTTGTATCTTTATATTTACCTCCGCTAAACTTTCATGCGCGCATCGCTCCACCGGTTTAAATTAATCTTGGGCGTTTAATAAGGGGAAACCTCGAAGATTAAATTTTCGCTAATTAATCCGCTTCCTGATCTCGCGTGAGCTGGAAGGTAACTCAGGGCGGAGCCTTTTTGAATAAGTTTTTTTTATTCTATATATATATTTGTCTGAACTTTGATCATATCTCCTCAAAACGTAATTAGAGCTTAACCTTAACGGAGCAAAATTTCAAACGCCACACTTTCGCAATCTTTTTTTTTTATAAGACACTTAATGCTAACATTGACTTGGTGCTAAGGCTTAGCTTACAAAGAGATGGCAATGAAAGGAAATCTGTGGCGCAGCAAACACATTATAAAGATGCGATATATTGCTCCCCCTACATACGTGACCCTGTACGCTGATTAAATGTTATGAACTCGCCTATCTATCAGTCTGTCTGCACGCCATATGGTAAAATATACAAAACTAACATGCTAGACCTTTTAGTTCAATCCGCCGGTTCCATGGTCATATTGTTGAATATGGCGATTATGTCTTTTGGCTTTTAAGAAAAGATAGAACTAATAACATATATATTTTTGTGAATATTACATGATGATTGGGTGCATGTTGGTAGGGATCAAAAGTTGCAACGTCAATTCAATTCATACCTTAAAACAAAAGCAGCATTATCATGCGACTTTCTGAAACTACTTACGACACACTCTAATACCCCATTCACACGGTCAACATAAAGGTACCTTTAACATGGGTCCCTCTGCAATCGGCGGATCAGTCCGCGCTCTTGGGTCGCGAACGTACGCCACGCGCGGAAGATCATGAATTGATTGCCCGGAGAGAATGAAGGTTACTTAGCTAAAAGTACCTTGACGGTCGTGTGAATGGGGTATAAGTGATTTTATTTTTGCTGGCTACATATTTTGTAAATTTTACAAAGCTACTTGTTAGATTATTTCGTGGGCACAAAACTTTGCATTTAACAGGGATGTCTCATATATTCGTCGTCGTCACGGGGCGACCAATTCTCGTGAGCATAGTCAGCGAGGTTCCTCAAGTCACGAAATTAGCAAAAATGTAGCTCTTAATTCTCGAATATATTTCTAAAAAAAAAATCAACGCAACAAGTTTGATTTTGATTTCAGCGAACAACAACGATTCATAAAAGATAATTCCACTCGATATCTTCCGAGCACAAGATATCAGAATAAACACACGACAGAAGGCAACAGCGTGAACCCCAGTGTAAATGCAAGCGGCGAAGCTCGGCCGGCGGACGTCTGAACGGAAGCAAATCATCTCTGAGCGACACGAACCCACCGCCATTAATAACCCCCGACGTGGGACGCGAGCATCGCTACGGCGCATGCGCCGACTGAGCGCAGGTAATCCAATTAGGGCGGATGACACAGTCCAGGTGGCGCTCGCAGACGCGAGGCGGTAAGCACGGCGGAGGGTGGCGCGGGACAGGCGCCGCTCACCTCGAGTGCGGTCACGCAGTCTGCCGGCGATTACCGGGGGATGACGTCGGAGTTTGTGCCGGACTTGTCGACCAATCAGAGCGGACACTTTTAATATGATTGCGCGTCCGGTGCCACTCCGTAACGATTACTGAGACGACCCGGCAGTGCATGGTGTCCCAGACGACCGAGCAGTCGCGAATGATCCACCAATAATTTATTTTCCTTCAATCATATTTATTTTACTTCCTTTTTTCATTATATGAAAGCTTACAATTTATTTTGCAAAGTGTAGACGTTTACATCTAATGTTTGACAGTTACAATGATAGAGAAACTGAGCAAAGCGTGTTAGCGTAAAACATTATTGTTAACGCAACTAAAGAAATAGAATGAATAATTTAGTAAAGAACCGAAGTTTAGTAACAATGTAGATCCGAAGATTCGCTCCAGGGGCGAAGTCAGGCCTGGGAAAACAATTGTCTGAAATCCCTATTATTTTAGGTGCCCGTTCCCGACTTGAGCACGTCGGCGTAACTGCGCGCGTTGCATTATGGGACGTTTCCCCACTAAATTTAGAGGGGAAAATTTCCCGTTAAGGTTAGCGGAGAAATTTTTCCGCCGAATTTAGCGTGAAATTTAGCGGAGAAAATTTCCCGCTAGCTTTAGCGGGTTAAGTTCCCGCTAACTTTAGCGAGGAAATTGACGTCATATGAACTCGACACCAATTAAGTTTCCCCACTAAATTTAGCGGGTAAAATGACATTACGACTTCGTTCCACGTCACCCATGAACAAATTTAGCAGCTGGAGAAGAGGAGGAGGAGGAGGAGAGGGGAAGAATAGGAGGAGGGGAGGGTTCGGAAGACGAGGAGGGCATACCCTCCCCTCCGCACCCTCACCTCCTCGTCCTCAAGAGCTGCACTCTAGTTTCCCATTACAAAAATTTGTAAACGTCTTTCTTTTCTTTTTTTGTCCCGATATTACATCGGCAATTTTTTTCTGGTTCCTGTGTATGCCTTTGGATGCTGGGCAGTATATTTTGAGGTTACGAATAAGCGGGTGCTGTACTCTTTTTGACACTTCGTGGTTTTTGTAGCTTTGATAACTTACCTTTGCGATAGCTCCCTGTGGAGGAGAAATTCATATGGGTAAATGCTGGTCTTTATAGCTTCAACCCCACCAAAATATCACAGCGCTTGACAGTGAAAACATGAAGCTTTGGAGATAGGTCCCGATAACCCTTAAAACAAAAACGAAGGTCATGTTGTCAAGTGGCTTTCGGACCCATCGGGCGAGGAGGCGCTACGTGGTTCGGGGAAGCGGATGTGGCGGTGCGCGGTGCGTCACGCGAGGCGAGTCGTTGTGAAGGAAACGGACGCCATCGAGTTTCCCGCGCGCACAAAACGAGCTGCTGATTTCGCGCGCCAAAGCAAGCTGGCCTTCTGGGACCGATCGAGACCGTCGAAACCCGAATATGCTCCGTTTCACCTTACGATGGACAACAGCGGACGCTACGAGCCATTCCAATGTCATGTGAGTGTCACGTGAACTTCGGGAGAGACGCAGCAATGCGCGCGGTACGTAGTCACGTGATTTGTACGCAGTGCTCGTTTCGCTGGGATGGCTCTAAGGTCCGCTGCGGTCCTTCGCGATTAAGTGATGTTGAGCAGAAAAATAGCCTCACGGAAAATCTTCACACGCGCACACTTTAATAGAAGGTAATAAAAATATTATGTTTGTTTTAAGGCCAGAAAAACCAAGAGGCGAGGGAAGTATTTTAGTTTTCTAGGCTAGGTGGCGCGAGCTACCGCCCGTTATAACTATAGCCATTAGTATCCATCCATCCATTTGGTAGAGGGACACCCGAAACTGGGCGGAGCTGAACGGAGCGACGCAACGACGCGTCGGAAACCATGTGTCGCGAACCGTCCTGTGCAGCGATTCGGAGCAGCCATCTTCCCGACAGTTCGCACGCCGGATCGGACAGTTTTGACGCGCATGTGTCTCGCGCTTAACGATCCCAGGTTTGCGGCCGCACTGCACACGTCATTTGTCTTCTCTACAATGAACTCGTACGATGCCATTTGAAGACATCTCAGTGCAGATATTAAAATGATGTATTTTTATTTTCTCTGAGACAGTATTGCACACTTTGTTTTGCATCCGCGGTAGTAAAATAAGTAACCGACATATTGTTAGAAACTTCCGTGTCGGACGCTAAAGCTTGATTAATATTAATATTATGATTATTAAATATTTGATGCCCTGCTTTAAAAGAGGCGAAGTTCCCTTAAAGCATATGATTTTTAGACGGCTCTAGAATAAATGTCGCAATAGTACCCTCCGGTGTACGAGTGGCCCTGTTTTTCCGTATAAAATCACCAGTGCTGTTTTTGTGTGCAAAATTACCTTGATTACGGGTTTGAAGCGCCATATCTTCCACATTGTTCTATTATAATGAGACGTGTTGGGGAGCGTGCAACATAAGTGCAGCTTTATGTAAATTCGCAATTCGACAAGCGTAGCAACGGAAAAAGTAATCGGGTATCTAGTATACAAAAACAAAGTGAGGGCATGATGTCTGTCACGGCGTCTGTATAACTTACAGCAGTAAAACGTTTGTTGCTCGGTTAAAACAATGTCACTGGTGTGCTTTTAAAATGAGAAGAAGCACGAGTAATGGCTTCTGAGATCTTGTTTCTACTTCTCAAAACAACTTAAAAAAAAAAAAGTTTTACTCAAGCTAACGTGAAAGGAAGTTTTGCCTAGGCTGGCAAATTGTATACAAGTATGCGCATGGTGCAGCTTTTCCGTTGGCCATGATAATGCCGACGTCGCAGTCTATATTTTTTTTTTATCAAAAATCAAATTTGGGGGTTTTACGTGCCAAACCTATGACGGGCATCTGGCACGCCCCAGCGGAGGACAGAGGGTTAATTTGGACCACCTAGGGATCTTTTGACGTGCAACCGAAAGCTCGGTTACACGGCGCCTTCTCCGCAATAAGCCTCCGTCATATTTCGGGCACCTGGGTCGGGATTTGAACTCGCCGGATCCGTAGGCCGGCGCTCTCGCCTCGGAGCCACCGAGGGGACCTCAGTCTTTTTTTATAGTTTCATATATATTTAGACTGAACTTGACGACCCACGAGTTCATTATAATACTGATTGCCCGTATATTTGTTTTTGTCTCTAAGAATGTGTTCATGGACCACGACACGCAGGCCTCTGCATAGTCAGTCAAGCTCGCGCGAAAGCAAGCGAAAAGTTGTGATTGCCTGGAGCTGAGCTGAGCCGCGCACAGAACACCTTACGCCCCATGCGACAAAGATATCGTTTACAATACTTCGTTGTCATGTGGCAAGTGCTACATAGGGCAAACTGGGCGTTGTATTAATGACCGCACCAGGGAGCATGCAGCTTCCGTAGGCGCATTAACTTCAGCTGGCCACCTTCTGGCGCATTGTCGAGTATGCCAGTGTGCTGCTGATTTCTCAAGCGTTACCACAGTTGCGAGACGCAAAAGACAGCTTGCATGGGAGGTCCTGGAGTCTTTGGCCATTGAGGCGAACGGGAAAGGTTGTGTAAGTGCCGCCTCCATTACGCTATTTCCCAAAGAGAATCTATCTGCAGAGAGCGCCCCATGTGAGCAACATTTGAAAGCTATTTATCGGGGATCACACCGAATAAAAAGGAGTTACTCCTGGGAACGCAACGTTTTAATTTATGCATGTTGGTGAAAATAAAGATTTTTAGTCAATGGTTGATGGTCCAGCAGTGTGTGTTGCTTTTTTCTCCCCTCCTTCGTTTTTCCTTGTACGTTCAGCTGGAAAGCTTCAGAAGCAAGCGGAAACACTCGAAGAGTTTACACTGCAGTTTTACACTACTTGATTATAAATGAATACTTTTAATACCAAAATAATATACTCTTAATAAGGACAATATAAGTGCAATGGACCCTTTCCAAAATTCAGTCTGGCCGGATTGATAGCTATCATCACCTAAATCTGTGACGTCTGTACATGCGAATGGCGGCCTTTTCATGGCTGGTGAAAGAAGAATTTGAAGACAGAAATCGATGCGGAGCCTGAGCATCCAGACCTGTTGATGAATGTTTAACATTTTATTGTCATGAGCTGTCTGGGGCGTACCGAAGTCATGCATTCAAGCCGAGCATGGACGCCGCCGTAACCGACCTTCAGTTCTTGTTCCCTCTTATTCCGTTCGCTTTACTTCATCGTTGCCACAGCAGGACAGGCTACTGCCACTTTAGGTGCAACTCTGCCCTTCTCGTCAGCACAGGCCTTTGTGGAGGCTCGTCAACGCCCGCTTCAGTGGCTTGGCATCTCGGGGGGGGGGGGGGGGGGTAAGATAAAAGAAGATCGTCAATGGCGGCTCAATCTGGCGCGTGTTTAAAGCGTCTATAAACTTATATGCACTACGCTTTTGAGGGTGTCATGTAAGTCTTTTGAATGTTCGGCTTCTGTACGCCCCAGACAGCTCATGATAATAAAATCTTTAAAATTGATCAGGAGTTTCACTCAACTGTAAGCGCTTTGTACAGAGTAGTAGTTTCTTGACACCATCGAAACTAATGCAAATATAGAAATAACAGTTCAGCAAAGAACACCGTAACTTTCGTACGTCTACCGTTAATGAATAGGTACCATATTTTATCCGCCATTAGCATACAACAATTTGGTGTGCTATTTCAGCCTCTAGATGAAAGGGTCGATTTTTATAAAATTATATTTCAATTAAGTCATGTCAAAACAATATCGTCAATAGCATGCGGTTTCATGATGTCAGAAACTAGGCATTGAAAGCCCGGTTGGGAAATATTCTCTACCAGCAAGGTATGTTATGATAGAAGGCAAGAAGTACCATTGCCAACACCAAATATGTGCCTACCTTTTATTGTTACAAACCAAGCACTTACTTACTGCATTAGTACTGAAGCGCGAACACCAACATACTCGCATTACGCGACTCCGGAGAACAGGGTCATCTAGACCAGTTTGGCCGGGGACTAAGAGGATCCGCCACCACTACAGAAGAACCCCTATTAATTTCGTTCGCGAACATCCTTGACTCCTGTTTTCCTTCCACAAATGTGTTTTTGCGTATGTGTGTGTGTGTGTGTGTGTGTGTGTGTGTGTGTGTGTGTGTGTGTGTGTGTGTGTAAGGGGGACCAAAGGGACGCGTACTTGTTAACACGAAACACATCACTAAGGCCCGCTTGCAGCGCCATCTTTCACACAGCAGAGACTACCAACCCCCCAAAGAGTTATAACTCCTGCTTTTCCCTCGCGGCCGTCGGTGTCCCATAACCTTTTACGGCGGCGGTGTTGGTACCGCGAAGCCGACCCCAACTTCCCGCGTACGCTTGCGCTGTCACCAACTGGCACTCGGTGGTCAAGGAGCGAAGCCGGACACGGCACGGCGGATGAAAGCGGACGCTGATTGGCCTTGTCAAGTTCATTTGCGGCGGGGGGACTAACTGCGCTCCGAGGACAAACGCGGGAAAGGCGAGTGCGGACCGTGCTGTCCCTCGGGAGTGTCCAGCGGTCGGCTGAACCGACTGACCAGTGTCCGGTGGGACCAGGGTCAGAGAGTGGAGAGCGCGCGGCCGGACATGCGGCACTTAATAAAGGGCCACGTCACTTGAGAGGGGGGAAGTTGGCTGAGAGTCCCGTTTCGCCAGACCGTTCGGGGTTTGTGGGGCGCGTGGTGCTTGATTTTGTTTACTCCGTGTTGGCGGTTTGGTGCTGGCGTCTCGGCAAACAGGTCTTTCGCAGGATATGAGGAGGTGACTCTTGGGTCTGTGGACGTTTCGTTGACTGTGGCAACTCTAGGGAGTGGTTGATTCTGGACAGGGACGGTTTTTTGTTGGCATAGCCAGCTTACGTGAGTAATGAGAGACCGGAGAGGTTTGGAGCTAACGACTACGTACGCCAGAGCCTTCGGCTTTTGAAATTAGTCAATATATTCAAACTAATACACCAGAAACATTTTTTTAATAATGTGGCAGATGTATACAATTGTTTCCCCAGACACGACCTAAGAACGTGAAAAAGGTATTTCTTTCGTCACGCGATTCAATAGGCCTTCTTTTTTTATACGCAGTCAAACTGGGCTTTGCTCTTACACAGTTTGATATGAAGTTTCAAGAAGACCCCGCAGTCGCTAAAGGGAAAACAGATGAGCGCATGGCGTTCTTTTTTTTTTCAATCTTCTTTCAATACTTTCCAATAATGAAAACTAGGGTTTCGTAAGCGCTAGGAGGTCATATTTCATGACTCAACGAAAAAAAAATGTTATGCGTGAAATTCCGCAGCCCAACGGAGTTTACATGTTTCATATAAACTTCGCCGGGCTACTAAATTTTCCATGTATTTTTTTTTTTATTATTCACTTTTTTACGCGTCACGGGCTGTGATGAACGTGTAAAAGGAAAGTAGGACTTCATTGAGATATCAATACATCAATTGCTTAACAAGCAATTTCCCGTGTAAACAAAGATGAAAGAAGACGGTTTTGTTATTTCGGCGCTTCGAACTTTCTCCTTTATTTATTAAAAATAGAAAATAGCAAGTTTGAAGTTTGGCTATGGCGGTATGAATAATTTTTGTGCTGCTCTTTAAGCCGCTACCGCGAATAGCTATAGAGTGATAACATACTACATCGTTGTTTATGAAGGGACGTATACTCATAGAAAGCGTCGATCCCAGCATCCAGGCGACTCTTCCAATCGAGACCCGCGTACGTGTCCCGCGCAACAAGCGACAAAATGGCGAGTCAAAATATCTATGCACGGCGTCGCGAGCGCATAATCAAATTTGCGCGCTCGTTTAAAAAAGAAGAGTAGAAACGGCCGAGAGAGGTAATTACAGCGTGACAGAGAGGCAGGCGTCGAACGGCTGCTCATTAATATTCATCAGGCGATTGATAATCAGGGATAATAAGGAGCAGGCGCGCGTTCGCGACAGTGCATGGCGCCCGCTCCCGAGCGAGAAGGTAGGCTGCCCCGTGCGCCTCTCAGGACGCCAATCCATTAGCGCCCAAGTGCCGCCCGTGCTCCTGCAGCTTCCAGGCCTAATCACCGGTAATTGGGTAGCCGCCGGTATCTCCGCCGGCGGCCGCCCGCCCTCCGCGCGAGAGCCGATCTGTGTTTCGGATCGCCGGCTGCGGTTGTCGTGGTCGTCGTCGTCTGTCGAAACACGCAGCGAGCTCCTCACAAAGTTTTGCGACGCGTGTTCGTGGGGAAAACTAGTGCATCTAAATAAGCGGCGCTTCAGAGTAACGACACTTGGCCATATTGCGGCTTAAAATCATGGTTGCCAGTTATCTGAAGTGTTATCTGAAAGCGCAAGAAACGCTTTTCCGTGTTTACCAAGTGCATAAACAGTTCGCGACAACGCAAAGCAATTCTATATGAGGTTTCCCCAACACAGAATCTAATGCTGAGGATGTCGCATTTTTGAATCATGACGATGGGCAGTTGCGTCTGCTCTGCACAAGCACCAAAATGGCGGCGCCCACAACAATGTCGGAGAACGGAATGCCGGTACTCTAAGCGCAGCTCATTTGGTGGCTCTAAGGAAAACGGAAAAGTAAGAGGGCAGCAGGGTTGCCAGACACTGTTTGGAAACAAGCCCGCGTGTTTGGGCAGTGCGCGGGCGCAGAAACCACATTCCCGTGAGAGGAAGCGTCTACGCATGCGCAGTACCGACAGCAGCGTCACCGCAGCGCCATCGCAGCGCCGTGACGTCAGAGAGTTGATTCGGTACATAAAGCGTTGCCAAATCAATCAACGCACCATCGAGGGGCGCTCATGTCTACAGGCACGCACGTTTTGAGATCGCGACCAGGGGTCTCGCCTTATGCGACTACACCACCGTGGACTACACTGTAATGTCCGAGACCCACTAGACCGACAAACAAAAACAATTGACGCCGACGAGTTTCAAACATATGCGGCAAGCATGCGAAGGTAGCTTTGCCAGGCTTGCAGTCCCTCGATGCTCGTAAAGTAAGCACGAGCGATTGCAAGCCTGCCAAATATACATTCGCGTGCTCGCTGTACGTGTTAGCAGCTTGTTGGTGTCGTTTTTTTTTTATGTTTGTCGCTCTAGTGGGACACGGTCACAAGAAATGCGGTCCGTCTAATTTCCTGCAGAGTTCACGGGGGAGCAAATAGACCCCTTTCAAAAATCCGCGCCATCAGCTGTCGTCAGCCTTTGACGTGAACTCGGCTCAGCTCCTATTGGACACGAGCGCTGCGTCCGCGTTCGGCGAGGACTCGGATCCAATCACGTGCTTCATGTCCAAGCAAGGGCGACCGCCATTTCTGTTCCATGGGGCCTTTTGATAAGGATCTATCGCTGCAATCTACGGGGAGAGCTCGGCGAATGACGAGGTGGAATACGCATGCGCAGACCTACAAACACAGCCTGCGCCGTGACACGGTGCATGACGTTTCACGTGTCTGCGTCACGCTCAGCGTCAAAGCGCAGACGGTTCTCTATTTAGTCTAGACAATAGTTTTCAGGCCTGTCATTCGCCGAGCTCCCTCTGTAGATCGCGGCAAGTGGATCTACACTCTAAAAAAAGTTTGTGCGTCTACTTTAACGCACAACCCTTGGAGAGCTTATCACCGTAACTTACGAAGGCAGCTCAGTCTCCGTAAGACAATGCCGAAACATATGTTTAGACCAGGGGTGGCCAGGCTGGCCCGGCCTAAGATCCGCAAACAAAGCCACGAAACTTCCAAGAGCCGAGGGTTGGGGGGGGGGGGGGGGGGTTGCAAACTTTTGTCCAGAGCAATAAACAAAACTCAAACTACTTTCAATATATCCGAGTCAAAAGCAGTCCAACTGTACGTAAGGTAGCAGTAGCAAAAGACTACCAAACCGCAACCTGTCTTTCGATTTTTCGATTTAGAACGCGTTCCATTTCTTTTCTCTTTTTTTTTTTTGGGGGGGGGGGGGGGTGTAGAGAGGGGGCCGCGAGCCGCACTTTAACACGCGACGAGCCGCAGCTTGGCCACCCCTGGTTTAGACAAAAAAACTCAGTCTGAGTTGCGACATGAAGCAATGCAACGTCACGCTTGCATTGCTTAATGTCACAACTCAGACTGCGTTTCTTGGTCTAATCATATATTTCGACATTGTCATTGGCTGAGCTGCCTCCGTAAGTTGCGGTGATTGGCTCTCCGAGTGTTGTGCGGGAAAGCAGACGCACGGGCTTTTTTTTAGAGTGTACCGGGTGCTTTGGGGAGAAAGTATAGACGCTCCAGTTTTTTTAGAACGTTATAATCACTTGCAACTTAGAAAACGCTGGACGTGGCTAACCCCCAGCATCTCATTATAGCTTCGTAGCCAATCAGATGGGGGATATTAGCCAATAAAAAACGGCCAAGTACAAAGCACAAGGCCAGAGACGTGAACGTAAATGGGCCACGCCCCCGGCGTTCCTGAAGTTCATCTGCTTTTTGCGCAGATCGTACGTTAGTTTACTCTCCAAATGCGCCCACGTGCTATTGTCCTCCCCCCCCTCCCCCGATTTCAACCAATGACGGCACGGGCTTGATCGCCCAGTCATTGCGCGTTGCCTGCGGGTTCTCTGTGTTGCCTTCGATTGGCGTGTCCCCTCCTGGCGTACTGATGCGCCAAGAATACAATTGGGAACACTTGCTTATCGCATAGTTTCTTGGTGTATGAAAAGTCTGACTTGGGTTAGAGCGCCACGCCGACTTTTGTTTCTCATTTTTTTTCCCATGCTTGCGCGTTTTATAAACGCTTCCATGTGCTACTAAGAAATAATTGGTACTCTTAGACAATAGGAAAGAAAAATGCTCGGATAGCCCACAGTCACCGGCGGCTTAGAAACATTTATGGCGCTTCAAAAACTTTAGGGCGTTTCGCTCAAACTTTGCGGACGTTTCATGGGATCGTTTCTCTCATACACCGCTCAAATCTTAACATAAAAAAATACACCGCTCAAATATTAAAGTCTAAAAAAAAAAAAATACACCGCTCAAATATTAACATCTAAAAAAAAAAAGAGAATACATCATTACACGGTCGCCAATCAAAAGATATTCCTTTCCCGAGTATACATTGAGGGTTCAATCATTAAGCTTCGCACTAAATTTATAAAGCACCCAGCCATCCCTCATCAAGAGCTTGACAATCCTCTCACCAACCAAGAACTCAAAGGGAAACTGAAGCGGTTCTGTATTTGAAAACAATATTCAAATATTCTTTATTTGGCCTCCAGGATCACAAACACTAAGATTATTTGTTTTTCAATTTGGCACACGGAGGCTGCAGTAAATTATTTTTAAAGTACCCTCCTTCCAGGAGAATAACGTCATATCCGGAGTCATATGGCAGAGTTTTAGGTATCTCCTCTCGCGCGCATTTTCAGCGTCTATAAAAACTATACGCACGCACTCTTGCCTTTTTTCAAAAAAAGAAAAAGTCAGAAAAGGAAGATTTTACCACTTCGGTCAGTGCGGGGCAATACACCTGGCAAGCTTGCAATCGTACGCGCTGCCAATACAAGCGACACGCGCGGCCCAAAGATCTGGTATGACGTAACGACTGGCCGGAGGTTTTTCGTGTTTTCTTGCGTTTAGTTATATATTCGGGAAAGGGAAGGTAATATTCAAATTCGAGGGATAAAAATACCCTAGAATTCACTTCTAACTGTGTTTTTTTTTTTAAAAACCCTCCTCAGCTTCTTATTAAAGAACAATAAAATGTCCCAAAACATTTGTCATCGGAGACAGACCTTATCCATCAGAGCTGAGCGAGTGAAGTAATACCGCAACAATGATTGCAACAAACACTACCGCAAAGCGCAACGAGTGCCAGCCCCTTTTAGAATAGACCAGTGCTGGCGATACCAACGCTACCCTACAGTCAGCTACTGTAGCGTGCACTCAGTCGTCGGCATTCGCCACTGAACGTCCTACCTCGACCCGAAATTCAGTCCGAAGGCGAGGTGGGCGCACGTATATAGATAGGTAAGTACCCCCGAAATACATCACGCTCCCGCAAACAAAATTCCGTGTCCGCCCCGGTGTATAATGGACTCATCCGTCACTTCGGGCCTCCACTCCGACGAAGCATAAGGGAACGTAGCGATCGAGCACTTTTTTTTTCTTCTTCCCAAATCGGCACCACGCTGTCCCCGTCCAAAACCTCGTTACGCAGGGCACGAGGCACGAAGCGCCAAAATCATCGTGATCCCGAGTGCGACCCTCCCCTTGTCGGCGCTCTCCTCTTCGTGTCACGGGCAACTCAGATCACGCACGCATCGCGAAAGCGCAGCGATGGCAGCTTGCTGTCCTTACGCATGGGCCTGCTCGTGTGCGTGCCTCTGCGCGTCCTCATCCTGGTCGTCCATGCGGGGAAGCTTGCGGGGGAGGTTATTCACCCCAACCTGACAATTCGGCGGGAGCTACACGCCCGCCGCACCAACCAACCACCTTCCCCTTCATCACCCGATCATTCTCTCTATGCGTGAGTATATGCGGGAGCGTGAACACGGGGCAAAATATGAAGGTATGACTGGTTCCGACGAATGCATAGCTTCCACCACACTGTCATCTTAGGGGTGAACGTAGCTTGGTGGAACGATGATTCCAAACTCCGTCCGCGCCCCAGTGAAGAGCTACGCGTTCGTGGAACCAATCAATTCTGCCTTGCTTTCGTCACCTGACTCTACTCCGAGCGTGGGTATGGGCGGAAGCGTGATCACGTGGCGAAAAATGTGCGTGCGACTGGTACAACGAGCACATAGCTTCCACCACATTGCCAGCTTACGGGTGAATGGAATCCGTCGGCGCGCTTCGACAGCGACGTGACGTTGGCATGGGAAATGCCGGTCACAGCGAACACCTGCGTCTGCTGCCACGGCGAAGCGACTGGCACGAACGAAGCAGCGCCCGGAGTTTGATCGTTCGTTTCGCCGCCACCGCTGCTGCTGCTGCTTCTGCTACTGCTATACTGCCGCTGATTCTGCTGTTGCTGTTCCTGCTGCCGCCGCCTCCTCGGGGTTTTGATGGAGTGCTGGTCAAGACCGGGTTCCACGTCTTTTGTTTCTGCGAATCGGCAGGTTTTTGGTTGTGGATATCGGCGCGAGTGGGAATTCGGTTACTCGGGGGCATGCTTTCGTTTTCCCGCGCGGTGTCTCCGAGCGTTTCGGGGCTCGTTGTGGCTCTTGCGTTTTCAGTTTTCTATTGTTTGTTTTAACGGCTGCGTTTCGGGAGAGTCTCTCGAGTGGGGATGGTAGCGAGATGGCAGGAGGGAGTGATGACCGATGAGCTTATCGGTTGGGAAAAGATGAAGGCGATGGGGAGAAAAGGGACAGATGAAAAATTCGAGCGTTTTTCTTTTTATCCAGTTTCTTATTAGCAGCGATTAATGGCAATATGGATCGACCCGTTAACGACACATAAACCTATTTTACGCGACATTATATACTCAAATATTAAACCGAATGGGATGTTTGTCAGATAAGCTTATATTTAAGCGCACTCTGAGAAAGGCGCATAGGTCAGTGTTAAGTAGAGCATCATAAATTTGTGACAAGACAGTGAAGGCGATTTGAGAACTGTTCTCTTCTTTCTAATAGATTGAACCGTCAAAGTCTCTACTTTCTAATAGATTGAACCGTCAAAGAAGTTACGGTAATGCGTCCTTTTATACTTTATTTATGCACAGGCAAGGCTAATGGCGCAAGCTCAGAACCCTGGAAGCTGATGTCTCTAGGAGCTAGATCGTTCTCTGGTACGGCTGCTGCATCCCTGAACTCAGCCCGTGTTCATCGGCTGCGGCTGGAAGCTGCTTCTAGAGCTAAATTCCTGCGCACGGATCTTTTGTGCGTTTGATATAGCTTGTTTGGATAATTGGTCTCCCCATGCCACGCGGATATTTGAAAATTTTATTGTGACCTTTAGAAACCATGGATAATAAAACAATAAGCATTTGATGGTTCGTACGGGAAATTTGGTGGGGAAAGGGCCGAAGTAAATTTGTTCTATCAAAGAGACAAAAAAATCTTCAAGAATAACACTCACAACGCACATTTGAATAATCCTAACAATGTTTGGATGTACGAAAATAATGTACTGGGCACGAGAGCAAGGTCCGTTACGTTGTCAAATAATTCCGGTTTTCATTCTGACCCCGGTTTTTTCGGTGAGTGGATTTCGTCATACTTTTTAAGTGTATTTTTGAAATATGTGTAATCTCTGAGCTTACAGGGACGAGCGCTTAATCATGTTGTCTTCAGGAATACCGATAGTGCTCCCGCCTCATTCAGTATCGATCAATCAGTAGTGAATAAAAGTATTAAAAGTTTGAAACCAAAACGTTCAAATGGATCTCATGGCGTACCAGTGTTTATTATTAAGGTTTTTTTTATGTTTTTGTGGCAGCCTTGACTTACCTTTTATTTGAAAATTCAAAGCTGTATTTTTGCCAGAAAAGCGGATGTCAGCCATTGTAGTGCCTACTGTCAAATCAGGGGACTCGGCAGATGTTAGAAATTATAGAACCGTTTCCTTACTGACCACATTCTAGAACTGTTCGAGAACGTAGTAGAAGTGCACCTTTCTAGTAATTTCAAATGAATATTAAATGAATCGCAACGCGGTTTTGTTAAGCCTAAGAGTGTTGAAACTGGCTAAGCAGACTATATTTGAGTTACGTTGGCCCAATTGTTGCCAACCATTGGCAGGTGGACGCCATTTATGTTGACTTAAACAAAGCGTTGAACCTTTTGCACCGTGACCTAGTAGTTCACGAACCATAGAAATATGTTTGTGTTTTCCGTTATGTATGTGGTTTCAGTCATATCTTTCCGGCCACATTAAAGGGCCACCTAAAAGAAGAAAGAAAAAAACAGTTCTTTTTAAACAGCCTGGTTAAGACACGCGTGTCGAGAAATAAATTTTGCGCAAAAAATAAATCTTTTTAGAGCAATATGGACGGCGAGAGATTTATTTGAAATCCTGCAGCGCGCAAAGTCCATGATGTTGCGGAATGGTCATTCGCTCTTTCCACCTCTCCTCCACGCGCCCGAAATGCCGAAAGAGAAAACAAGTGGAAAGGAGGTGACTATACCGACCAAAGCGCGTCTAACGCCGTCAATGTTGCTCGAAAAAACATTTTCCCGCGTAAAAGTAATTTTTTTGACACGGATGTTCAAACAAAAATGTTAAAAAAACGTTGTTTTTTTTTCTTTTCAGGGGCCCTTTAACAACGTACGCA
This sequence comes from Ixodes scapularis, assembly GCF_016920785.2. Taxonomy (NCBI): domain Eukaryota; kingdom Metazoa; phylum Arthropoda; class Arachnida; order Ixodida; family Ixodidae; genus Ixodes; species Ixodes scapularis. The sequence continues at coordinate 182,372,371 of NW_024609846.1, read as the reverse complement.
TTAAGAGTATGTTATCGAGATCATACACATTATCATCTGGCGCTCCTCGGGGTTGTATCCCAGGACCCTGGCTGTTTATCATCTCTGCCAATGACATCTCTGTTTGTGCAAAACATTCTAGTTTGCTTCAGTTCGCTGACGACATTAAGATCTTCGAACAGCTCAATTCGCATGTTGATTTCGAGCTGCTGCAGGAGGACATATCTGCTATCTCATCATGTTGTCTTTAACAGAAATTACGTCTAAACAAGGGTGTAAGATAGGCAGGTGGAGAAACGAGGGCCGATTGGACGACATGATTGTGTCCCCGCTTTCCCCAAGAAGGTTCGCAGTACTCCACATAGAAAGCTCGAGAAAAAGAAGAAACGAAAACAAAATATCATAATTTATTTTTATTGGTAATTTTACTAGAAATTTATTTCAAAAAGCGTGAATGGACCACAGAAGTTTCATCGAGCAAACTAATAATATGTTTAATATATAGGTTTTGTTTCGCCTATAGTTTTACATTACAAGCCAAAAGATTCAAGGTTGCCCGCAGCACGGAAAAATGAAGGCGAGCTGCGGAGTCAGCTAAGCGTGTCCTGAACGCGCCGACGGCGCCGATTCCACTCCGCCTGACGATGTACTCGGTGATCTAGCTTATAAGTTTCCGCCGTGTACGTGCAAGCAAGGTAGGTTTTAGCTCGACGTGATTCGATGCCAGCGCCACGCCGTCGCACTACACTGCGGTCACACTGTGCCCAACAGGAGAGTCCACCGAGCTCATCATCGCCCGCACCAAATATCACCGCTTTTTTTTTCACTATTGCCTTAATTCGGCCAACAGTCCGGAACAAAACAGTATCAGCCCATACCTCAAGAATTTCGCCCGTCCCCAGGCACGAAAGCACGGCGAAAAATGCCAATTTCATCTGCTACCACAAAATTAGTCTGCTCCAGGCGTGTTCGGGAGAAAAAAAATGACCGCATCTCCATGTTGTGAATGATGTTGATTGGGGCGAAGCTCTGGTGGTGCTGATGATACTGGTTTTATTGGTCATAGGTAGTGCCGATGGTGCTGATGTTTTTTTTACTGCTCATTGGTAGTGCTGAGTTCCGGGTTGCGTTTCGACTTCATTATTACTGCTTTATGGTCGGTGCAATGCAGAGCCAGTGGTTCTTCTAGCGGATCAGCTTGGATCCGCTAGAAGCCGTGAGAACGCATCTTCACCGCTTAAGTCAAAGGTCCATGTCAGAAAGAGATTGTGTGGTATGGAACGTGGTTATATACGCATTTGAGCATTTGACTGCAGCACCCTCTCGTATATAAACGTTGAGCCAATCCATGGGAAGTTTAACGCGATTATATACGCACTTGACCGCGGCGCCCTCACGTTGAGCGGCTACATGCAACGTTTCATCCATGATATCCCCAGCTCTTGAGTTACTACCACATCTCAGAGCCGCCTACTCGTCCCGCAGTCGTGGCCGAGTGGTTAAGGCGATGGACTAGAAATCTATTGGCGTCTCCCCGCAGTTTCGAATCCTGTCGACTGCACAAACATTTTTTCTTTTTATGTGAGCACGGACGCCGTCCGGACGGACGGACGGACGGACGGACGGACGGACAAGGCTAGACCCTGAGCTTTGCCCTTAAAACAAACAAAGCAAAGAGCACGTCAGGCGTTTTGCAGACCACTTCACATTGCCAGCCACTCAGGCGGCTTGGAAAGTGCATCAAAGTTCAGGAAGATGTCGATAGTTAATCCTGTGATAGTGTTATTTTTGCCAGGGCTTAGTGACTGCTACTTTAAATTAAAGAATATCGTTGGCACGGCGCGTTCTCTTGCAGAGTTTCATACAAACCCGAGTACTTTGCCGAGTTCATGGGCTTCCGTATGCCGCCGCGCCATCTATGGCAAGCGGAATCCGCCAGGAGCACACAATCCGGTCTCCCCCTGTGACAGGTTTCAGTGATCGTCTCCCCACCAGCCTATTTTATACCCTGGTCTAAACGACGAAAAACAAAAACAACAACACTTGCTTTGTTTTCATCATGAAAGAAACGTGCGCTTAATTCTGTTGTATAAACTACACAAACAACCATTGCCACGCTAATATTGCGTACGTTACTCGGGAGTATATCCTGACTCATCCCTTAGTTTCATTATTTATGTGTCAAATTTAGTTCTTGCTTGCGACTTTTAGGTTTGTTTTCGCATCTAGTCCGTCATTTCAAAGAGCCGTCATGAGTCGTCAAGGCTTTACACCTCTATGTGCCAAGCAACTGAGGGAGAGGAGGAGGCGAGAGGGGACGTCAGAACGCCGAGGTCTGATTGGATTGATTAGTGCGTACACATAAGGCTAGCAGTCTTTGTATCCACTGCACGCGTCGAAAGCGTTCGAATTCGACAGCCAAACTCCGGACGTCGGAGTTCAACTAGTGCAGTAGAGACGAAAACTGCTAGCTTTATGTCTACCCACTAATCGTTCCCACCACAGCTCGGCGTTCTGACGTCCGCTCTTCCCTCCTCCTCTTAAGTTTTTCGCTGCATTGTGTGTTCGAAGCTGGAGTTCGACTCCGTGGTTTGCAAGTGTTGCGGGGTACCCAACTATGACAGCTTAGAACGGGTGCGGAGAAAGTTGGCACGCGTTGTGTTTGACCGTTATTACGGCTGCAGGTCTTTTTTTCTTTTAGTTACGAATTAGTTACTTCGGCTACAGTTGTAAATACAGGTAGCTCGCCGGAGTTTTCGAGGGTATGTATTTTTGTATAAAACTGTACATAGCGGAATATGTTGCCCTAGACTTGTTTCTCTGTTTTCTCTACGTGTCCCTCGAGTGAACTGTCGTCACCACAACCCGGTCTACGGGCAAAACGTGTGTCAATGTCCTCCCATTTTACGAATTCAGAGCAATGTTATTGCCCTGAATGCGGTGGTTGTCATTTCCAGGAGTGAGCGGGATTTTAAAAGTGCACTAGCCATCCACATTCACTAACACCAGTGTCGTTTTTTCTGTACGTTCGGTTATTTTTGTGTTTCTTTTTCTCCTGAAAGTGTATATGTGTTTATAAGTGTGTACCAGTATTAAGGCCTCGGCTGTTTATGCGCAAAAGACATATAAATTTCTTACCTTACCTTTTCTTACCTAATGTAAAAGAAAAATATCCCCGCATTGTTCAATCTATCACTCGAAAATAGTTCACACAAAATTTAATAAAGAATGGTAGCGGGTCAAATTGAAAATTAGAACAAATGCGTCATATTTAACATTTTAAGATAGTATGCAAAAAAAACAAAACAATAGGTGCCATGTAGTGTTGAGAGCGAAGCGTGGTTAAATGTTTCAAAATATTTTTAAATACAATTATTTCATACATCAAACATGAAAAAAATTAAACTTCAGTCGCTGCGGTGACTTGCTGACAACGCCAGAATGCTTTTGATTGCACAAGCTTCCAATTGGCATCAAGTGTCAAAGTCAATACATTCTCATTACTGGGAATAACACTACCTACGTAGCATTTGGCTGCTTGATTACAATATGGTAACACCTACAAAGGCAATACCCATACGTTCGGTGGCGTGTTAGGCACGCATAAGAATCTTGCTGGCATCAATTTTGTCAGTAAATCAGCCTACTCAAGCTTAGGGCGTCGCTTCATAGCCATGGGAGGGCACCATGTCAAAACAGCACACGACAAATTAGCACGCTACAAAAAATTAAGGTGAAAACGGCACGCATAAAAACAACACAGTGTCAAAGCATTACGGCGACAAAACAGCACACAACAAAACCGCACAGCGTAAAAACACGACATTGTCAATAAAACTTGGGTTTGGCGTTTCCGTTTTTTTTTCTTTAATTCGGCGTTGTTTTTTTTTTTTCCAACAGAAGTTTTCGGTTTATTGCGGTGAATATTTGTAGAGTCATAAACTTCTCGGTTCTTTTCGGTTTATTGACGAACGCCGGTATACTGACGAAAATGCAATGTTTAAAAGTGTTTGTTTAAAATGTATAGTGAGTAAACCAGGTACTGGTTTTCCTATTTGTTGCTGTCTGTGGCAGCCGTCGCGACCTGTTCTGCAAGACGCACTGGGGCCCTATCGTGATCTGACATTATCGTCGTGTGCTCGTATTTGTACACAGGACAAACATGAGCCTCACTACGACTTCGGTTGGAAGGGCAAATATCAAAATCCTGAAATTTACAAGCATTGTACTCGGGGCGTTTTTTTACCATTTTCCCGTCTTCGAGAGGTGATAAGTTCGCGCCGACCGCAAAAACGGCAATAAAAAATCGTATTCATGCCCTCCTCTAGATAGACGGAAGTTAGAGGTGTTAAAAAATGTGCTACATTTACGGACGCCCTCGATTTTTTTTGTTCCGTTCCCGATTAAACTCTCTTCTTTGAAAAAAGAATTCGGCGCACAAATTCCCATCAGGTTAAAAACCCAGATTTCGTCCAAAAGAACCCTGCGGCCCTGGAGCTTTTGTTGAAAGTTGAACCGATCCCGGAGACAAGCTAAAACTGCGAAATGAAGTGGTCGTACGGTCAGTAAAGGGTCACATCCCCACCCCCTCCCACCCCTCCAAACGCCCTCGAAAATACTGACCTTTTTTTAGTTAACACCGAATTTGGGAAAATGAATTAGGCGTAATTTTAGCGATTTTATTCGGTTTAAGCCGAAAACGCCGAACCCTTAATATATGGTATAAAGTTAAAAAATTCATGTATCAAAGTAAGCACTATAAAGGACTGAAGAGTCTAGGCCAATTCTTTGAAACCCAACTCGTCGGCGGCCAATTTGTCGAATCAGTTCTCTCGGGAGCAAGTTTTGAGTGGAGAGTATACTCGATTCGCACATGAAGGCTCCCTGGGCAGTACCAAAACCCCCGGTGGTGGGTATTCTAGATATTTCTAGAGTAGTTCTGCTCATTTTGACGCGCAAGTTTGCTGGTGATGTCGTCTACAATAAATGAATCAATGGCACAGCAAGGTCTGTCGTCAGTTGCTAAAAAAATAGAAAGCGTGTGCGGCAACGGTGTGCTCAGCCCATGCTGTACGGCAACAGCATTGAGGCTGTGGCATGTTTCTGCCTCATTGGTTTCCACTTGATTGAGGCCTTCGTCGGTGAAAATTTGTGAATTTAACTCAAAACAACTCCTCGCCTGCAAGCTGCAGCCGAGTGTTTCCGGGACATATTATTCAGGGCGAGTGAACCCCTTGAAATCGGTGCCCATGGTACACTTTGAGTACGCCTGGACATTAAAGTCTCCTTATATTACCGGTTATATCAATGCATCTGTAATAAAATCACCTCCCGTTTTTTTTTTTTTCTTGCCTTTTTTGGTGGGGGGGGGGGGGGGCATGAACCGGACGGTTCGTAACTTGAACTTCTGGATTTCGTTTTTCGAATAACCTCTCCTCTTCCGCTGGTTCTACAAAAAATGCCAGACAACGCGGCCAACATCGACGAGAAGATATCACTTCTAACTACCCAATCTCTTCTGAGATCAGCGTAGTTAAGTTTTAGTAACTACTGACTTTATTTGTTTTTAGCAATCCCACAGCAGCAGCACTCGGGACACTGACTCGAGTGCGATCCCTTCGCCGCCAACGTGTATTTTTTTTTATTGTTTTTTTTTTCCCCACTAGCCGTTAAATAATGCCATGCAATGTCTAATCCTTTTCCTTTACGTTCTGTTTTGTTTTCACAAAACATAACCTATTAAAGCCATTTTAAAGCTCAACACTGACGGATCAAGATAAAAATCGCCTTTTACACCAAACAACTGGTCGGTATAAATTGGAGCAACCACAGCTAAAAAGGAGAATTAACGCAGTTAGCATAATGGCACTAAAAGAAGTTATCAAAACAAACGACATATCAATCAATTCTGGGATTTTCGACCTCGTTTTCATCGTTTATACACCTGTCTAAACGGTGTGATTAAAAAAGAACATTCCTTATTCGAGGCAACGTGTAATATAGACGAAGAAAAAAAGTTGCTACACAAGTTGGGAGCTTTTCGCGACGATGCTGCCAAACAAACGTTGGTTCCGAAATTGAGCTTGTGAACTTATTTAATTACGCGTCACGGCGAACGTTAAACTTTCTTCATTCAAAAGAATATGGACGAAATTCGTAACGAAGTGCCGACCAGATTGCAAAAAAAATTCACAGCTTACTTCCACCGTCGTGAAAAAAAATATAGCTACTCGCGTGAGGCGGGCGAGCCGCCAGCGCGCGCAGTTTCCATTCGCTGCAAGTCAGCGTACGCACCATGTCTTCTTAATAAAGTAAAAAAAAAGAAAACTCTCTACAATATACTAAAACAAAGAAAGTCATAAATTATCTCATTACAGAAGGAGTGATACCAGTGGTCGTGGCAACGCCACGGATATATCCCGCGCGCTATACGGCTCACGCATTCAAGGGCACACGGGTACTGCCCCAAGATGGCGGACTGTCGACAAGTACGCGGATGTAAGTAGACGGCGCTAGAGTCGAACAAAATGGCGCCGCCCAGAGAGCCGTAAGTGGAATGGTGTATAGAAAGATGGGATTTAAAATTTGCTTCAAATGATTATTAGGTCGCTAAGCAATTGGTGTCATCAGTATTTTTGTTTTGTTGTGTATTTCAGTGCAGCTAGCTTCAGCATACATTTTATTATGTGGACTGCTACTAGTACTCATCATTGAAACTGACTCTTGTAACCTCGTAAAAAGCGCAAGCGGGGGTTCTGTCGCTGTGCTGTTTTGACACTGTGCTGTTTTGTCGCGTGCTTTTCTGACGCGTGCTGTTTTGTCGCCGTGCTGTTTAGACACTGTGCTCTTTAGACGCGGGCTGTTTTGACCGTGCTGCTTTGTCGCGTGCCGTTTTGTCGTGTGCTGTTCTGTCGCGTTCCCCGTGGGAGATATGGTTAAAGACGTTTTCTCTTGAACTTTTTTTCTCTATCTGTTAGAAATTGAGGAGCGATCTTGTTTCTTGTGGTTGTCGCCGGCTACAAGTTCAGTGTAGGAAAATAGGACATGAGTTCCCATCTCTTGCTGGACAGTCAATCAATTTAGACAAAATTGTGGAAGCTGTGCCTTTCAGCTGAATCGGTGCACAAATACACTGTCACCGTCGGGGAAACCTCGCGATATATAAAGAGAGTTTCGTAGAATCTCTATATTTTCAGTACAATACAATACAATAAACTTTATTTTTCCAAAAGTACTGGAGGGGTCCCCAGACAAAAAGCTGCTAAAAGCAGCTTGACCGGGCTTGGGTTCCCCTTATACATGGTAGCAGCACGGACAACAAACATATAAAACACTTTACCAGGATGATAAGAAAAATTAATCAGTCACATGACATTGAAGTGGCAGAAGAACAAAATTAGTTATGAATAGTTGAAACAGTAGGTACATGTCTTTTTTGCTATTTGTGTAGATGTTTATGTTCGTGAAACATTTATTTAACACGTACGGTACTTTGTAACGCAATGATTGGAGGTTGTAATTTGTTCGGCACCTAGGAAGGAGCCAAGTGTCTGCACGGCGTGTGTTTATATTATTTTCACGTTTCTCAAGTACAAAGTAAACGATAATTATATGCCCTTTAACGGGAAGTATTTGATATCTAGAAAATAATGGTTCTGTATGGTCTGTATATGAGACACCCGCGATATAACGTAAATTTGTTTGTGCAATAATAGTAGATTTTGAAGGTTTGTCTTAGTTGTCGTAGCCCAAACAAGATGACAGTAACTTAAATTGGACTCAAATAGTGCGTAGTAAAGTTTTAACTTAATACTGATTGGTAAAACATTACGACAGCGGGCAATAATGCCAACAACTTTGGAAAGTTTGGCATTTAGATAGTTAACATGGTAATCCCACATCATATACTCGGAAAAAAGTACTCCTAAAGTTTTATGTTGGCGAACTAACTCCATTTGGGAATCACCAAGTTTGATTTAATTTTTAACCAGAACTGGTTTATTAATAGATCTAAATAAAATAGCTTTGGATTTTTGGGTGCTTACTTTAAGGTCATTAACTTTGGAGCACATGTCAAATTTACTTAAGATGTTATTCGCTTTACATATCAGAAGATCAACATCAGCAGCCGAAATAAAGAGGCTCGTATCATCAGCATAAATGACAAACTGAACTTGGTGATCGATGTTAAAAATATTATTTAGGTATATATTAAATAGAAGAGGTCCAAGTGTGCTTCCTTGTGGTACTCCAGCAATAACATTATGAAAGGAAGAGTAATGACCGTCAATTACTACGCACTGTTTCCTACATTGTAGATATGATGTAAGTAAAGCAAGGGGTAGTCCGCAGACACCATAATTGCCAAGTTTTGCAAGAAGAATGTGGTGATTGAGAACATCGAACGCTTTACTGAAATCTATAAATACGCCTAAAATAAAAAGCCTTTTTTCAATATTTTGCAATATAATTTTTCTAAGTAATAAAGCGGCCTCAGTGGATTTACCTTGTCGAAAACCAAATTGAAAGTCCTTTAGTATAGAATGTTTTGTGAAAAACGAATTTAGGCGCGTGAGTATAGTTTTTTCAAGTGCCTTAGAGAAGACAGGTAATACTGATTTAGGCCTGTAGTTATTCGGGACGTTCTTATCGCCTCCTTTATATAAAGCAGGAACTTTAGCTAAATTCATGTTTGCTGGAAATTTGCCAGATCATAATGCCAATTATATATCTGTGCTAAGCATGGGGCGATTACATCTATTATATATTTAGCCGGCTTTATTTGTAATTGATCAACGTCACTACTTTTGCTGTTTTTTAGTCCTAATAATATATTACATATCTCAATTTCGTCAGTTGGATTTAGAAAAAAATTATCATTATTAGGCTTTACAAATGAAAGGGCACTAGGATTATAAGCAGTGGGTTGTTCATCCGAAAGGTGAGTGTTAAAGCATTCCGCCAGACTTTCATCGGACATAACTTCACCGTCTATTTTTAATTCACCGATAGAGGGGGACACCTTTGCACGATTTATGACTTCATTTATTATTTTCCAAACCACATCGGGGCGCTCTCTAGTGACATTATAGAACATTTGCTTAGAGTGTAAAGATTTGGCTTTTCTAAGTTCAGAAGTTAGATTATTCCTAAATTTCCTAAAAAATGAGAGTTTGTTTGGGTCCCTCGTTTTCAGGAAAGCTGTGTATAGGCGGTCTTTTTTATGCATCATTTTAATATGTACGGCGGTCACCCAGAGTTTCTTTATCTTTTTATTTACGGTTAGGGTTTTGAACGGAAAATGCAAATGATAAAGTTCTTTAAAAACGTCCAAGAAAACATTATAAGAGACAGCGACGTTTAAGCTAGAATAAACAGAGCTCCAGTCACAGTTATAAACTGCATTCCTAAATGCCAGGAGGCAGTCATCGGACATTTTACGGAAGGTGGCGGTGGTTTTTACTTTTTTAGGTGTTTCATAATTTTGTATCGACGAGAAAATGGGAATGTGGTCACTGATACTAAAACTTGAAGTTACGGTGTTATTCAATAGCCATGACCCTCTTTAAATGCATCATATGTGGCGTGACAAATTGTCCAATTACAAAACGTAGATACCATCCCATACAAAAAAAAAGATAAAAAAGAGGAACAAGAAAAGAGATGTCTAGCAAAAGGGTAGAAAACTCCTGAAGCGACCAAGATACATTCCAAAACAGTGTCCACGAAAAAGAAGTAAAAACAACTCGAAGTGTGCAGAAAAAAAAAAAACCCGAAACAAAACAAAATAAGCTGAGGTGTGCGGTCGGAAAGTGGAAAGAAGGAAACGAGAAGGAAAAGAGCTCTGCACATTTGTTCTAATTGAATTTTGCCGGCCGAGAACGGGACGGCGGCGCGTGGCGGAGTGCCGGCGCACTGTTAAGTGAATTAGCGCTGTCTGGCAGGCCTAGGTGGCGCCTCCAGTCATGCCACCGATACCTCTGCCCGTGGCCAGAGAGGGCCGCTCACCTCGCAGAGTGCGTCCTCCCAGATAGCGAGATCGCACCGCGCCCACGGTTAGACGCCTGGCTGCTCGCGCGAGTCTGCGTTTTTTTTTTTTTTCCTTGGTAGGGTGCAGGGGCTGCAAGTCGGGAAAGGTGCACTGCGTGATTACATCTATTAGCGCGCTCTTTGTTTAACCTTCAGTTGATCAATTTCTTTCTTTCATAGTTAATGGCCGACGGTCTTGCTTTTGCATTGACCGTGTTGGTTTCATAAATTGCATGCCTTGATGGGCAGGACAAAATAGGAGATAGTATAATGTAATATGTCCGTGTGTCGTCGCACGTGGATCTTCAAAAGTGAAAAATCTATGCATCCTCAAAATGTTTAGGGAGTTACATTATGTTAAATGACAATGTGTATATTTGTATACTGCAATAAAAATGCAATACTCGTTTAGTCAAATATTAATCTGTATTTTTATTACACTTATTCACCAGATCTTTTGATATTTATATTTTCATACTTCTTTTTATTCTCACTTTCGTTACCAACAGTTTTCGCGTTTGTTTGATAAATCTCGATAGTCAGTAGACTAGAAACTTTATTTTACTTGTTTTTTATTCATGAAGTATAAATCGTGACGCAATTGGTGCTAACCAAAAAATTCCCGTGATTCTGTCACAGATAAACGGACTTTTTTTTTTAAGTTGTGTATTACGCTGCGTTTATGTGAGGTACCAACTCAGGAGATAAAATGCGATGTTTGACACTGAAGCAGTGTTGCGCAAACTTTTAGGCACCTTGACCTCTAAAATACAGAAACGCCCACCGGCAACCCCCCTCCCTCCCCCCCCCCCCCCCCCCCCCCCTCTTTAGAGCAATATCAAAGCTGTCAGCGGCTCATCTATCTTAGGCCCCCGCGACTCCATACTTCGCCTCACGCCCCCACTTTCCGCACCTCTGCAATAGAGTGTAAGAGTAAACCCCGAAAAATGATTGGATACCGCATTCGCGCTAGCTGTGTCGTACGAATCCCGGACAAAAGCTCACCCATTTTTGCACAGACCCAGGAGAAAACTACATGTTGGTCTTAACACGAGTGCGGACAACTTAGGTGCATGAGTGCGACACTCAAACGCAACGATAAATTAAATCTGACAGGCGCATGGTTTGTTAATTAGAGTGGAACCAAGTTTATTTATCGATTGGTTAGAAGCGAATGCAGTCCCCCACTAGCTCCAGCAGTCTTGGTAGATCTGGGTGTACCTGGGATCCCTCGAATATATTTTTCATATGATTCCGCAGGCGCATAGTGGTTTTTTCACACCCGGTTCTCTGGGGGTTCACCTCAGCGGGCTTGTGTCAATGCCGTGGCAACGAACGTCTGATTTTCCTGTGGTCATTCAATCAGCGTCCAGACGCTTGGATGGGCGTGGCCGACAAACTTCTGGAACCCGGTATTCTATCCTCCGCAGGTGTATGTCCGGTCTTTATCTTGAAGAGTGGCGTCGTACATATTCCATCGCTCCGGAGGAAACTCCGGTCGGTGTCAGCACACACTCAGGCAAAGGGTAGATTCCGCTCTGCGTGCCGCCGCAGAAGGAGCAGAAGCATAACGGAAGGGGCCGTTGGCATACGTGCAATCAAAGTTGTCCAGCAGGCCGCCGATGTCACCGGTAGACTTTTCCCTGATGTAGGTTAGTCCTTCGGGCACAGGTTGAGGTGGAAGGAACGCAAGGCTATCCAAAATCCCGCACAGCTTTCTAATTTGGTCATCTGTCCAAAAGGCCACATTCCCGTTCCTTGAAAATATTTTTAAAGCTTCCCAACTCAATGCTTTTTTTTTTATATATATATTACAGGTTTTTTTTAGTTTCCTTTTCACAACACCCTGACATAATCCTTTATTTTAAATACATTTACGACGCTCAATGACGGAAATAATTCAATTTTCCTAGCCACTCAATTCAAATTTTAACCTGAACCCCAAGAAAACCCATGCATTAGTAATGAAGAGACATTGTGCTTAACCTTTATGTGCGGGTTTAGCGTGACATAAGCACAATGAAAAAGCGAGGTCGACAAAGGGTGACTTCACTTCTTCGGTCACACTTCGGGTTAAAAACTTCGTTCACGGAGTTTCATGGGCGTGGCACAAAGGTCGTCCGGCATACCTTGAGTCAAGCAAGCTTGATCTTATCAGCTCCACTCAGTTTCAGTGGCCTAAATTTTGGTCCAAAATTGTTGCTTCTCTGCCTTTTGTGGCTTATCTGTCGACACCTTTGCATAAGATGGGATGGCAGTTCTCCTAAAAATGGTGCAATGTCCATCACGTCCGCACTTTATGCAAGCCCGCGTTTCGCCCAGTGTAGGAAAAAAAATGAGGTGAGGTTTTGCCCGAGTCTAGGAAAAAACGGGTGAGCTTTTTGCCTTGTGAGCTTTTGTCCAGAGAGCTTTTGTCCCTTGAGCTTTCGTCCGGTTACCGTGTCGAATAGCCTACAACAATATTTACGAGTAGTCAGCAGCGTCCATCTGAGCAAAATGTTCGAGAAGACTCCAAAATTATGTTCGAGGGAAAACTAAATCACGCAAGACAATAAAATTCCCCGCCAGCAATCGATAATCTTCTCAGTTTTCTTAAAAGGTATGTAAGCTATTATTGCGAGGTTAGAAAGTTTGTTTCTTAAAATGAAGCTGAAACAATTCTTGAAAAAGAAACGAGTTAGAGATAAATTCTGGCGTATTTTAGTGAGTTTTAGTATTGCGTATACGAGCGAACGCAAGCGCCGTGCGTTTGCGTTAGCGTTTCGTGTTCCACACTGCGCGTGCGCGGAGCCCAAACTGCGCCCTTGGATTGACGCAAGGCAACTTCGCGCATGCGCAGCGTTGAGAACGCAACGCTAACGCAAACGCACAGCGCTTGCGTTTGACACGTATACGGAATACAAAAACTCACTGTTATCCCGTGAATCTGAATATCACGTTCGTTTTGCCTAAAGAGGTAACTAAACGCGAGAGAACACGAAAAACCTCCGACCAGTCGTGACGCCATACTAGGATTCTTGGGCCGCCGAGCCTGTGTCGCTCGTGTGGGCAGCGCGCGCAATTGCAAGCTTGCCAGGTGTATTCCCTCGCACTGACAGCAGTCGGGATGCCTCTTTCTAACCTTCTTGAAAATAGCGAGAGTGCACGTGCGTATAGCTTTGACAAGCGGTGAAAATGAGCGAGAGCAGAGATTGTAAAAACTCCTAATAGGACGTCGCGTCCCAGGAAGGAGAAACTTCCGCAGTACATTGAAAAAAAAAAAAAAAAAAAAAGTTTAAAGCCTCTGTGCATTAAATAAAAAAAAAAAAAAAAAAAAAATATATATATATATATATATATATATATATATATATATATCGAAACTTTGGATGCCAAATGCAGGCAATTTAAATGTCTTTTCCTAAATAAAAAAAATAAAAAAACGCTTCAGTTTCTCTTTAAGAAGCGGATCAGGTCTAAAATAGTGTACTTCGGGCTACTGCGCATTTATACTTGCTGAAAACGGGGATTCCATTTTTTTTTTTACTTCGCGAAAATACCGTTCAGAACGAATCCCAGGCGTTAATGACTTATGAAACACGCGTTCGTTCTTCTCTACACGTAATAGAAGTAAAAAAAACAAAAAAAACTAAAGAAAAACTAGCCGCGTTCATGCCCTCAACTCAGCCAGAGCAAGCAGCCACATGATCTGGAGTCGATTATATGCCGCGAATGTTGATCATAGCCAAACGCTCGGGTTCGCAAAGCACAGAGTGCGCGCTGGGTTCCAGTCAGACGGGAAACGGAACAAGTTGTCCCGGAATACATGGTCCTGGAATAAATAGTCTCGGAACAATAATCCCGGAACTAATGGTCCCAAGTACGAACTAGGAAAAAATGGTCCCAAACAAATATTGCCAATATGGGTTTCGCGTTTTCGAATAAATCATATAATATCCAATAACACTTGCCGGTAAAACATTTTTGCGGTTTCCAATTTATACGAAAAGCTCCCAATTTGGATGCTGCCGGTTGCACGAACTCATCCGGTTTTATATAATTTTCTGTGAAGCTCAAAAATATTTTGCGCAGATTTTTTTTTTTAATTTAAACTTTTGTGCTACAAGCGTCATAACATAATGTATTTTCATCCCATATAAAAAAGAAAAGTTAGGTAGCTTCTCTACGACAATACTCGAATGGGGCTCGCTTATATAAATATACTGCTCAAAAACACTGCTATATAAAAAAGATGCTCAAAAACAACTGCGAGGCATGTAACCGGAGATTCAGCAGCATAGTCGGGCATAGCCATCCAGCGTTATGGGAGGCGATCGACGCTCTACGGGCGGAAGCTTTATCTGTGTCCGTAAAATCTGCTCAGGAGTTTTTACGGAGAAGAAGACAAAAACAGCGCTGGTCCAGATGCTGCGCCGACTGCAAACTCTCCGCCCAGTAGGACCATGAAGCAAAGACGATGGAGGAATTCCTTCGAGGTGTCAGTCGCACTGTTCGGTTTTGAACACCGGAAGTAAGATGTTAAGGCACGTCCATATATGTGTTATCAATAAACTGTATAATTTCTGAACACCTTGTCGTAAAATATGTTTTAACCTAGCTAGTGCAGTTGTTGATCTGGTTAAAGAGACATGGAGGAAAACCAAATGCGCATGGGAAACCTAGTGCACCTATAAAGGAATCGAGCTCCGCTCGTTCTGTGTGCTACCATCACGCGTCATGGCGAGATGGAAGTAATTCGAATTTCAAGGCTTCAACAGAATGACTAAGGGTACTCATTTTTTGTTTCAAAAGAACCCACTGATTATAGAAATATCCTAAAGCCCCTTATATGAAAATAGTAATAACTCCTATAATATCGCATAAGGTCACTAAATTAACAGTTAGGAGGTAGCTGCTGGACAGTATTCATTTTGAAAATAGTCTGACGATTTTGAAGAAAACTAAGTTGAATACCCAACCACTTTCTTCGAAGTAACCGGACTCAAAATATAGACGAGATTCTTCATTCCACCAGGAAATCACTGATTGCATAACGGATGAAGTATATTGTAAATACAATATACTTCATTCGTTATGCAATCAGTGATTATCGTTTAGAAACTAAGATACTTTATCATTTAGAAACTAAGATGCACCTAATGGTGCATCTTAGTTTCTAAACGATATTCTTACTGGACCATTTTTTCCTACCTTGGACTTGGGACCATTAGTTCCGGGACTATTTGTTCCGGGACCATTTATTCCGGGACCATTAGTTACGGGACCTTTAGTTCCGGGACCATTTCTTCCTACACCCCAGTCTTCCAGACATTGGTGTTGTTCGGCCGTTATCGTCATTGCAGCGATTAGACACGGGTCACTACCCGATTGCTCGTCGAGCTATTGATCATCACATACCGAGATCAAGAGCTCACGCAGTGTTGGAGTCCAATCAGTGAGCCGCATTCAAATATCCTCACTGTGGGGTAACTGACAACCCCCTTCTACGTCAGAAAGTGTAGCGAAGGACAGATCGAAAGAAAACGTTCGCTTTTAGAGCGCAGCTCTTAGGCGCCCGTTTCCGGCTTGAGCGGCGTCGGCGTCGCCATCGCCGTTGGCGTAACCAAGGTCACCCCAAGGTCACGTGACCCCCCAGGGTCACGTGACCCCCAGGTCAAGTGACCCCTCCCAAGTTCACGTGACCCCCCAAGGTCCCGTGACCCCTCCCAAGGTCACGTGACCCTCTGAGGTCACGTGACCCTCCGAGGTCACGTGACCCCCTGGGGGTCACGTGACCCCCGAAATCACGTGACTCCCCTGAGGTCACGTGACCCCCCGATGACGTCATCGTCACTGAAGACGTCACCGGCATCCGCATCGTCATCATCATCATCACCGATGACGTCATCGTCGCTGATGACGTTACCGGCATCCGCATTGTCATCGTCACCATCACTGATAACGTCATCAGTGACGTCACTGATGACGACACCGGCATCCGCATCGTCATCATCACTGATGACGTCACCGACATCCGCATCGTCATCGTCATCATCAGTGATGACGTAATCAGTGACGTCACTGATGTCGTCACCGGCATCCGCATCGTCATCGTCACCATCACTGATGACGTCACTGATGACGTCACCGACATCCGCATCGTCATCGTCATCATCACTGGTGACGTCATCAGTGACGTCACTAAGGGCGTCATCGGTATCCGCATCGTCATCGTCACTGATGATGTCATCAGTGACGTCACGTGACGCCCCAAGGTCACGTGACCCCCCCTCCGTTCAGTTGACCCCACCAACCCCAGTACCCTTCCCTCCTCCTCCTGAAGAGCTGCGCTCTAATTCGGCATTACAGGGAGCTGTAAACGGCTTTCACTTTTTTTGTCCTTGAAATTACGCTCTAAGAAATGCCTGCGCATCTACTTACCTGCAAAACACTCGAAGAGCCAATGTCTGCGATCTACGAAATGAGCTCAGCGAATGATGAGGCAGAACATTCGTTTAGACCTAAAAATGAAGTCTGCGCTGTGGCATTACGCAATGCAAAGCGTCATGCTTGCATTGTGTAATGCCACAGCGCAGACTTAATCTTGATGTCTAAACAGATGTTCCTCGTCATCATTCGCTGATCTGATTTCGCAGATCGCAGAAATTGGCTCTTCGAATGTTTTGCGGATAAGTAGACGCGCAGGCATTTTTTAGAGTGTATACCGGAACAAAGCGGTTTCTTGGTCAGTGGCGTTGCGTACGAGTATACTTAGGTCCCACTAGTGCCATTAAGCTGGTGTAAAGTGAAGCACATTCCAAGCGAATATTGTTACATGGCCCCTTTATGTTCTGCATGAAAATGCCAAAGGTTTGAATAAAATAAAGAAAAGGAGCACGGTTAACTCCTCTGTCTTGTTTTGATACCTTTTAATCTACACCTAACTGATAGAATATCTAAATAATAAAAACCAAGAAAAAAACAATTTTTGCAAAAAGAAAAAAAAAGGGGGGGGGGGGGGGGGGTAACGCTTCAAAAGCTATTATGTTCAATAAAAAAAAAATTAACTCCCCTCAGCAAATCTGTTTCCGCGCGAAATAAAATGAGTGCCTAAAATGAGTGCCTTAAAGAAGTCCTCGCATAAGTTTAAATTTCGACCTCGTAAACTCTTTCCAGAGAAGCTCTCGTAACGACGGTCGTCATCACTTGACAACAAAGCATCGAACCCCTTCGAAGTCGCTCCTCATTGCGAGCGAGAGCCAAGTCGCCGTACCAAAGAGCTCACGCTGGCAGATGAACTTCGCTTTCGGACTCGCAGCCTCGTCCACAATTTCGCTTCGTCAAGCCTTCCCGCCTTCCATCTGGCCTTTATTTCGCTGCTGCATCCCCCTCCTCGCCCGCTCCTCCCCTTAGCTTGGAATGCTCGAAATGGGGATAACAGAGACTCCTTTCCACTATGTCCAACCTCCTTTGTCTCTCTCGCAAGCATTCATTTTTTTTTCCTTTCATTTTCGCGCACGCGTAAGCTCTTCTATGCATCATTATCATCTCCCATTTTCCTCCGTACGTCTTTTTCTTGCGCTCCTATCATTCTCTCTATTCTCGGCGTCTCAGTGGCGGCGCGCTGCGCTCCATCTTTGGAAACGAAAGACAATCAGCAGAGGCCCCCCTCTCTTCCTCCAAAAAGAATCCTTTTCCTTCGCGAGTTCGCTAGAATTTCCGCCGTCTCGTCCCGTCTGGAACCTTAATCAAATCTGCGTCTTTTTGTTTATATATCTGCGTATCTTTGGCCCTTAAGGGACAGCTCGGAACGAGAAGACGGCAAACTCGGCGAAGAACCCGTGCCGGCGCGGCAGCAGCTTCTTCTGCCGCAACGCGAAAACGGATGGCACGCGCGCGCTCACACACACACACACACACGACGCGAGCACAGACCGACAGCGTCAAGAGGCTCTCGGACCTTAGCCTGCTTGATGGAGAACTGTGGGGGAGAAAGACGCCTTTTCTTTAAGCCGGCTTTTTTTTTTTTCCTTGTTTTTCGGGCCTCGGTTCTTGGTTGCCGCAGTTCGCGCGCTCATTTCAGTGCGCAGCACGAAACAAAGGCAGTCTGTAATTGGACGATATTTCTTCGCCCGCGTGCATAATGCGGCAAAGCGGTGAGCGCTGTCGCTCTACGGGAGCTCCCCCTCCCCTCCATTCTGGCTCGAAGGCAAACTCTGCGGAGTTGGGGGACCCGCTACTGCCCCCCCCTTCCCCCCCCCCCCCCCCCCCCCCCCCCCCGGTCCGCTGGAGGGCTTGGGAGCGGCAACGGCTGGGGAAACTCGTCATTCCGCCAGCACGCTGATGAGGCATGTGCTGCCTGCTGGTTATTTTGTTTCGAGTATGGCTTGATCGGAACGACGAAAGACGACATCTCGACTAATGATTTGGTGAAACGAGGTTACCGAGCTAACGGTTGCTTTACGGTTGTGATTTTATCGAAGCGAATTGAGCTATCGACCTTTTATACGCAGGTATTCGATAAAGTTAGGGTTAATAAATCTGAGCTATAATTTGTTAACCCTAACTCATGATTAATTTATTAATGATGAACAGAGCCAATTGCGTCGCAAGCTCAATAACAACAAATGCATAGTTCTTGCTGGACGTTTCAATATTGCTACGTAAAATGAGATAAAGCAAGGAGTATTTCACTATCTTAAAACCCTCTCGTCTTTTGGCCTAACAAATGTAATTAATAACTATACGCGGGAGGAACACTATGGTCATAAAATTACGAAATCATGTATAGATCATATAGACACGAGAATCAGTAATTTAAAAATCTTATCCGGAGCTCTTAACAAAAAGGTAGCTGACCATCACATTACTACTATGCTTTTAATACTAGGAGAGTTTGCTGAAAATACAGATAGAAAAACGAGATACAAAGTGATATTGGGAAACAAAAAATTGATAACTTATCTCAAACGTCTGACTGCAATTCTAAGTTACAATACCATCATACTACAGTTTACGATAACATTGTGGAAGCCTTTCAGAACATTTATTCCAAAAGTACCAGAACAGTAAAGTTGACGAAACGGAGGCCCGAGAATATTTGGATCACCGAGGAAATTTAATAATTAGGTTATGATAAGAACAAGCTTTGGAACAGATATAAGTAAAATTCAGGGAACACCCAGCTAAGAAATAAATTTTGTGTAATTCGAAACAAAGGGACAGCAAAAACTACGCTTAGCAAAAAAGAAACATTATTTAATTAAGTTCATTCAATCAAATAAGAAAAATCGAAGAAAACCTGCAACTTTGTAAACTACTTAATTGACAGAAAAACTAAAACTTGTGTGGATGACACAACTCAGAAACATTTCCCGGGTCTAAAGTACGAAACGAAATGGTGCCACCTCTATATGTTCCTTAAAATTGTAAAAGGAATTTATTGAGAATTTTGTATTTTGTATCCTTTGTTCTTCTCTCCTTTTTTGGCCTAGTGTGCTATGTGCCTGAGTGTCTGCCTGGTCCATATTCTTTCTAATTGTGTTTTTGTTTTTAATTTTGTGTAGCTGTAGAATTTCTTTTTTTCGGCATGGAATTCGTTGGTGTATTCATATTCGTTGCATTTTCTTTTGTTTTATCGAGCATACATTCGTTATAGTTGTTTGTTAACATCGAGCATGTATTCCTTGTATTTACTGGTTTACATCGAGCTCATTTGTACATGTATTTTTGCTGGTTGCCTGGCCCTACGCGCAAGCAGGACGTTGCTTTTGTAGACCAGCGCTTGTGTCTTTGTAATTTGTTATTTGAATAAAGTATTAATATTATTACTATTATTATAGAAGCTATTATTATTATTATTATTATAGAAGAAGACGAAGCTGGGGGTCAAAACGTATGTCTCCATCACTCTGCAAAATGTTATCTTGAATTCCCCCTCCCGCGGCCCCTAAACTACTCTCACAGCTTCGCTTCGAGACCCTCGACACCCCTACCCTCAACGGCACAAGGTGAGGCTCCCACCTGAAAGTCTCAGGCCCAGCCATCAACAAGATTCTCGAAACGGCCTCGACTGCCGCCATTTTCCATCCTGCGAGCACTACGCCATTAACAGGCATCTGGCTGCGAACATCGGCGCGTCTGCCTCGTGAACCACTTTGCCGCCACGACAATCACCGCCCTCTTGATGTTACCAGCAAGGCTGGCATCCTCTATTTGAACGGTTCTGGTGAGCGTGTGATTTCTTACTGCAGCCCGAACTTCATCTTCCTTGCCTTTCAAACTGATATCTCGCTGCCTCGTCATGTCTCAATCTCCTGCATGCGGTGTGTGTGGCACATCCCTCCCCACCGACGGTAGATTCATGACGTGTGCTGACTGCCACAAGTCCCATTATTTAGGACAATGTGCCGGCATTGCCGATGCTACCTTTACAACGATGGGAGCAGCAACACGCGAGAAATGGCGCTGCAAGCAATGTCGTGGCAGGGATGGCCACACGAGCGCAGGGGAGGTGGAGGCTGCCTCCCAGAACGATCACATCGCTTTCTCCGCACAGCTGGCATCAGTCAACCAAAAGCTTGATGTGCTCCTGAGCTTAAAGGGAAGCGTCGATACCCTTCTAACACTACCTGCCAAGGTCGACGCTCTATTGGCACTAAAGCCCACTGTGGACTGGCTACAGACTACCGTAAAAGAAGTTGAGGAGTCTGTTACTTTTATCAACGCGCTGTATGACTCTATGGTAGTGGAAGCTGCAGCTCAGAAACAACTCACACAGGACCTCAGAGCGGAAGTCGGGGCACTCCAGGCCACAGTAACCGAGCAAGCACCCACCATACGCCAGCTTCAAGCAGAAATGAACGACGCAGATCGGCAGCGTCGTCTAACAAACTTGGAAATTCAAGGTTTGCCATCAACCCCAAAGGAAAATCTCGGCGAGACTCTATGTGACCTGGCCTCCAAGATCGGCATCTCGCACTTCAAGCCTTCGGATGTTGTCTCTGCTCGGCGTCTGTCATCCAAAAAGGCAGAAAAACCTGACAATGCCCCGTTAATCCAGGTGAGCTTTGCATCGGTTGCTCTGAAGGAGCAGTGGATGGGGTGTCGTGGCCGACTGCGGAGCCTCCACCGTGTCGGCACTCTTCCCAATGTGTTCCTGAATGAAAACCTCACCCGTGCCAACCGCGAGTTGTTTTGGATGGCTAGGAATAGGAGGAAAGAGAAGGAATACAAATTCATCTGGACAAAAAACGCTCAAATCTATGCAAAGAAAAATGCAAACTCAGCTCCCTTACGGATTAATTCTATAGGGGATATCGCCAAGATTGTGTAAGGTATGAGCAGTAACTTTTCGCAGTTTAGTAGTTTTCAAGCATTTAAGTCACTAATAGACAAACCAGAGGGAAAAAGTTTTATTTGCTTACATGTCAACATCCGGAGCATCCGTAAGCACTGGGATCATTTTCGAGTAATTGTTCGCAATGTAATGTTTCATGTCGACGCATTTGTTTTGACAGAAATTAATCTCCCCGAATCTATGCTTGGTCAGTATACCCTCAAAGATTACAACCAATTTTTTTCAATACGACCTAAGCGCAGTGGTGGTGGCATCGCTGCTTTTATCCATCAAAGGTGGCAAGTTTCTCCCCTTGATTTAGTTTTTTCTCATACTGAATTCCTTCCACTCAAACTTGAAAATAACACTTTTTCGCTATCTGTTCTTTGTTTCTACAGGCCACCTTCAGAAAATGCTAGAATGTTTCTAGATGAGCTAGACCTAACTCTCCCCTCTTTATCCTCCATGCAACACCTCTGCATTATAGGCGACCTTAATATAGACGTATTGAAGACAACGACAACAATCGCATGTGACCACTTAAATATTTTATCGAACTTTGGTTTGGAATGCGTTATTGACGCCCCAACTCGAGAAGAATTTCTAGGAACAAACCTCGTCTCTACTTGTATTGACCACATTTGCATACGGGCACCAAGCGATCGTGTTGACAGCGCTGTAATTCTTGAAAAGTTGGCGGGCCACTATTTTGTTTCCTGTCGGATAACACACACTTTGACCTCTGAACCTCAGTCTAACATTATCAGAGAGGTCCAGATTATTGACATTGTCTCTTTCGACAAAGCTGTTGCCTCTTATGATTGGGATGGCTTCTTGGGCTCCGCTAGTGGCGTTGATCTGTATGCAGATTTTGTTCAGGGTTTTAACTCCTTCACTAAAACTGCCAAACGAATTGTTACCTTAAAAAAGCGCAGACCCCATCACGAATGGTTGACTTACGATATCCTTAAGAAAATTAAAGAAAAAAACGTTTTGTGGAGCCGATGTCGGGAGTCTCCTAATAATGCAAATTTGCAAATTGAATTTCGGCAGGTCAGAAATTGCGTCAACGCTGTCATTCGTTCTGCAAAGCGACGATATTTTCAATCAAAGTTTGAAGAATACAAGCTTGACTCGGCCAAAACATGGTCACTGATTAACCAATTTCGAGGTACTGGGGTTAAACAATCTATCGACCAAACTCTTGAAAATAATTTTGTTTCACTCAACTCGTCATTAGCAGATGAATTTAATGCCTTCTTTGGTAAATATACTGGTGTGACTCGAGCCGCTGTTGACAAACGATGTACTCTGACTGATACATCCCTAGCATCAGCTTTTCTTCCTCCGTTAACTGATGCAGAGCTTTACTCTCTTTTGTTTAGTTTCAAAGCCAACAAGTCACCCGGTGCTGATGGTATTCGCAAAAATGACCTTCAACGGAATTTCGCTAAGATTAAGAAGGTTCTCCTGGTCATGTTGAATGACTTCATTACGAGCGGTAAAATACCTGATGGTCTTAAAGGGGCCCTGCAATCATATTTAAGCGTCTACCTTTTTTGCGGTTTCCACGTCTCTTGGGGTTGGGGCAAGCTAGCGGGCACGGAAAGAGTAACTAAATATCAGTGCGTCATATTTTAACCGGACGACGCGGAAACCTCCTCCACCGACGAGGGCGACCCGCGGTACCGAAAGCGCGCAAAATGTGACGTCTTTGGTCCTGGGCTTGTCACTGGTCAAAGCCGCTAAGAGCTTTTTTTTTAATCGAGATACAAAATATAAGTGTCGCGAACCGTTTCAATTATGTATGAAAGTAGTTTTTGTTCACTATTTTAGGTCAGAAAAGAAACAAATGCAGTTTAGAAAGTACGGAAACGAGAAATGACCCGTCGACATACCCGCCACCAAGCGGCGAAAAAAAACGGCGCATACTAGAAAAGGCTAGTGGGATGAGGCTACGACAAACGAGGAGCGTAGAAAGGTCCCGGATGTACGCGGCGGCGCTGTGGTCGTATACCGGCTCAAGAATCCGACCGGTTCCGAGCGTTCCGAAGGCCTTCGGCGCGGGCCCTGTTGGCGATTTGGCCATTTGGCGGTGCGTCTGCAGGAAGTGGCTCCCGTTCTGAACAGATCTTCACCTCGTGTTTGCTGTCGTTTGTGGCCAATGAAATGTTATGCCGAATTAGTGTTTAGTCACGCTGAAAATGCAATACGAGCTGCCCTGGCCGCCCGCTTCATACAGCCTATCCAACACGTGCTTTAGTGGCGCCCTCTCGAGCCGTCGACACGGAGTGCGGCAGCCGTGTACGCTCGATGAGCTCACTACTCCTCCTCTAGTTCAAGGCCACTCAAGGCAGGACCTACGACGTCATGAAGGAGGTTATTTTTTGCTTGTTTTTGTAATTCTAATTTGCCTATAACTTTTAAAATAAAGCGAAATTTGAGAAAAGAAAAGTTGGATTAAGTTACTACGTTCAGTACGCTCTGGTTCAGGGCAAATTAAAAACCAGTCAAAAAGTCATTGCAGGGCCCCTTTAAGGTTGCCATTGTACGACCTCTCTTCAAAGGGGGTGCGCGAACAAAGATTGAAAATTATCGTCCTATTTCGATTTTACCAATCTTAGGGCAAATTCTTGAAAAACACCTTCTTCAGTCGATGAACGGCTTTATAGATAAACATGACATTATTTCACCTACCCAATATGGTTTCGTGGCTGGGAGAGGCACCCAACCGGCTCTTGACGATTTCTCAGATTACCTCTACTCAACGTTTGATAATAATATGTTCGCTTGCGCGCTCTTCCTGGATGTATCTAAGGCCTTTGACACTGTCAGTCATCAATTACTTCTAAAAAATTTACAACGCCTAGGTTTTCGGGGTCAGTTTTATTCTTTACTAGAGAATTTTCTGACTAATCGTTCTCAATTTGTCTTAACTGGGAAATTTAGAAGCTCTCTCCTTTCTTTAAAAGCGGGGGTACCTCAAGGATCTGTTCTTTCACCTCTACTCTTTAATATCTTTGTCAATGATATGTCTCGCGCTATCAATGGCTGCAAGATCTATCAATACGCTGATGACACCCTCCTTACTTCGCGTCATATTAATTTCCCTTTTGCAGTCAACAATCTCCAGACAAATGCCACCCATCTAATGGACTGGTTTGCGGATAACCTTCTTGACATCAACAGCTCCAAAACAAAGCTTGTTTGCTTCCGCAATCCCCTTAAAAGACACCAAGCTACTCTCAAGTTTATTCTCAATTCCTCATGCTGCCATCCGTGTAACTGTGACGCGATCAAATCTGTTAACAACGTGAAATATTTGGGTGTTCATTTTGATTTCGACATGTCCTGGAACACTCATATGTCCTACTTATGCGGTAAACTACGAACTACATCTTGTATGCTATATAACACACGGATGTTTATGCCCGCCAATGTTCGGTTTCTGTTACTCCACGCGCTTGCCCACAGTGTGCTACGGTACGGAATCACAGTGTTTGGTATTTGTTCAGGTCGCTGGCAGGCAAAAGTTAACACTTTATTGAGAAGCATACTGAAGAACATCCCTACAATACGCCTCTTTCTGCCACTGCCGACATTTTTGAAAGCCTTCAACTGCCGAATTTCCGCTCACTTTTTATTGAGACCGTCCTCCTTCGCAATTTTTGGAGCAGTGATTACAAGACACCGCTATATTCGTCCCGAACATTACGCAGCTCTCCTCGTTTTGTAGTGCCACGTTGTTGCACCCGGTATGGTAAAGCCTCGCGCGAATCTTATGTGCCACGTGTCTTCAACGCCCTCCCGGACAATATTTATGATATCACATCACTGAAAACTCTAAAAAAAAGAACTCAAGTGTCTTAACCTTGATAGTATTTAGTGCCTGCTCTGTGTGCGTTTATGACGATCCTGATGGTGCTGGTTGCTATAGCTACCGCAGATTCGAAATGTTGCCTCTTATTTTTCTATTTTATTTTTTGGTCTCCGTGCATTGTGTTACACTTTATTTGGGACTCGCGTCTGCAAGTGTTAATTCTATTTACGTTGTTACATTCATTTGTACATTGCTTTCGTATCCTGTATTTTTTTTTCGTAATTAGTACTCTGTGCTACAATCGGGAAAGGGGAGGGGGGGGGAAGGGGGTTGGGGCGGGGAAAGGGGGTGGGGAAAGTTTTATTATCTTTCAGTTCTCATTTTGAAGGCAATGCCTTTACCTTATCACTTAAGTGGACTTTTCTAATTTTTTTTTTTAGTGTGTCATCCCACAAGCCCTTCGTTGGCTTTGATGTGCCCGCAAACATATCCCTCTTTAATGGTCCCACTGATTCAATAAAATGTATGTATGTATGTATGTATGTATTATTATTAATATTATTTTAACCCCTTGTCAATTATGCTCTATCAATACGTATGATAGAAAATACCCTTCCTTGAAATTTTTACTTTTTAATTGTATTATACAATTTAGGCGATTTAATTTTGAATATAACTAAATAATACTTATATTTACATAAATAACTTGACAACTCTTGTTTTATTCTGGTATTTTGTAAATATGTTGAACAAGTCAGGCATGATTATAATGCAATTAAATGCAAAGGTGCAAGCGAGCTGGACAAGAATGACGAAAATAATCCCTGGAGAAGGGGAACAAGAGGGACAAAGGACAAACACAAATCTTCGAACACAGCTAGGTGACTGGTGTGCGACCGAAAAACTCCGCCTGGTCCGGGTTCGATACCCGGACCAGGTGGATTTTTCGGTCGCACACCAGTCACCTAGCTGTGTTCGGAGATTTGTGCTTGTTATTTGTCCCTCTTGTTCCCTTTCTCCAGGGATTATTTTCGTCAAGTCAGGCATGTTTCCCTGTTTCTAGATTATTTGTCTAATAGACAGAATTTTGTTCGTGTTCTTGGAGAGCACTCCCGGCCTTATGTTTCTTCTTTGGGTGTGCCGCAAGGCTCCATACTTGGGCCGATCTTTTTCAATGTTTTTATTAATGATTTGGGCTCAATTGTTCGCAATTCGGTCATCTTGCAATATGCAGATGATGTAAAGTTGTTTAGGCAGATTATGTCCTTGGAAGCCTGTGAAAAACTTATGGAGGATGTTAGGCGTATGTGAAATTGGTGTCGTCAGAACAGGCTAACGATCAATCCTTCTAAAACCGTTATTATGTCTTTGTCTAGAAAGGTAAAAAAAAAATAAACTTTTGTCACCAGCTTGGCAATGATCCTTTGCGAAGAGTCGAGTGCACGCGTGATCTTGGTGTATACATAGACTCTTTGTTATACATTACTGAACATGTTAACAACCTTATAAATGACTCTTTGCGTTAGCTGGGAGCTATTTCTAGAATCACGCGTGAGTTCTCTACATCAACCTGTATTCCACGGTTATATTTCTCGTTAATCCGGACCTAGTTGGAGTTTTCCCCTTGTTTACGATCGTTACATTGGTCGTACTCTTTATTATTCTTATGCGAGAGTGTTGGAACGATGCAAATGCCATACTTTGAGTTCCAGGCGGCATGAGCGCAATTTTGCTTTCCTGTATGAATGTATTCGTGGATTAATTGATTGCCCAAATCTCACATCTGTTATTTATATTCACGCTCCGAGTCGAGTTTTGCGGGTTTCTCCAACTTTCCATGTTAATCACATCATCAAAACAAGTCCCATGACTCGTATTCAACATTTCTACCATACCCTCAGGGGAGCAGATATTGATGTTTTTAACCCAAATGTTGTAGCTTTTAAGACTTTTGTAACTAACCTGTAAACATTTTGTTGTGCATCATGTTCAAGGCGTCAAGCTGTTCATGAGCAAAGAAAGTAAACAAATGAATTAATGAACGAATGAATGAATGTCAGCTTTTGTGACGACTCCCCTAGACAGCTCTGCTACCTGTTGGTTGCCTGAAAAAAAAACTGATGTTAATTTTGATGATTTACAATAACGGTATGGCTGAATGAATATTTTTTGTGGAATAATGTTTCTAGAAGAAAAAAAAAACTCACTTCCATAAAATTTATATATTCAGGACTATCCAATAGAGAGACCTTCCCAAGGCGATCAAATTCAGAATAATGGATAAGCTAGAAAAGGAAGCAGCTGCTGCAAAAGTAAAAGCAGATATCCTGAAGACAGCCGCGGAATAGCGGGGCGGAGAGCGTTACTTCAATCGGACACTCTATGAAATATCTGAACATCGAGCTCAGAGCACCCGATACTATGTCCTCGACCAGGCTGTTGCTCCCGACGGCCCAGGTCCACAGCTGCCCGAGCATGTTGCTGCGGAAGAATTGAGTGGGGTGACGGACAACTTGATTCGCCGTGATTTGGTCAGCACAGGACTCACCAAGTTTGATGACCATCCTGAGAACTAAAAAGTAGGAAGAGCCCTATTAAAAAGAATGATGCAAATTCTTGATGTAAAATCTAAAGAAGGGCTGGATATACCAATAAAATTGCTTGGCACTGAGTCATCGTGCTACGCAAAAGGGCTGCGGTCCGTGCGCATCGACAGCCCTTTTGCTGGATAGAAGATCGTCTGGAAAAACTGTAAGACAGCTACGTCCGACCGGAATTCATATAAGACAAGCTCTTCAACAAATTAGGAAGCTTTCTTAAGATGTCTAAAAAGGGCACACAGTAGTAACGAGAGCTGGGAGAGTTGTTTCTGGAACTAGAGGCAGCAAAAGCTGACTCTAATTTAACTGGGCTCAGCTATCTGAACACTGCGAGAGAGCGAACTCAATTGTGGAGAAGCTGCCACACAGTTTGCAAAAAATTTGTATCTCTAAAGGGTTCAAAACCCCAAAAAGATCACAATGTCGCATTTGAACCCTTTGCATTTTTTTTAAAGTTTGTTCGGAACCAGGCAAGGACAATGAATTACCCTAGCTGTGCATTCGCTACAACGGGAAATGCCTCTCTAAGGTTTCCCTAGAATGACAGGCCAGCAACAAGAAATGGTCTCAACAGAACACCGGTACCAGTTCAAGCAACCGACGTCAATTCGAGAGCCGTCGATCATTTTTTTGCCAAACACGAACAACCGAATCAATGACACGTACAAACAGTGCCCCTCGCACAACGTGCCCCACCCTATGCGTAAGTGTCGTGGGTTCAAAGGAAATCTGCTTGCTGAAGGCAAGGCTATGCTCAATAAGTTCGGGATCTATTTCAGCTGCCGCTCCTCTATGCATCACCTCGCTTGATATTGCCAGGCCGCAATTCAGTCTGCTGACTGCGGTAGCAATAAACATGCCACAGCACTTCACTCGAGCAGCTCTGAACCCTTGTCTAACCCCTGGAGGTGAACTGAAGACGGCAAGGAAGACCTATCAGAATCTATCACTTGATATGTCTTCAAAGTGCACAGACGTGTGTGAGGAGAACTACAATGAAAAGTCTTGCTCTAAGATATGCTTAGTAAATGTCAGCCACACGAGTCAATCCCCTGAGGATTGTAAAGATGTACGCATTCCCGTCGACCAGAGTAACATATCACTGGTGAAGACAGATTTCTTCAACTTCTTTGACGTCCAGGGAAAAAGCTCTCCTTAAGGCCCGTTTACAGACTCGCAACCGAGTAGGATCGTCTGAGACAAGACTGGTATTTTAAGCTTCTTGCGACGACTTAGGACCGGATGCGCTGCTGCAGAGAAGGTCCGAAGTTGTCGCAAGAGGCTTAAAAACCGGTCCTGTCTCAGCCGGTCCTACTCGGTTGCAAATATGTGAACGGGCCTTTACACTTTGAAGACGTGCGCTGGAACGGCAGATGCAGCTGGCAGAAGAGCTACTAGATTTCTTGTTGAGAGTCTAGACAGCAGCGTGCAACTGCCTCTCCCAACCCTGATAGAGTGAAAAACAGATGTTGAACAACATGGGCGACTCGAGGAGTACTTAAAGCGTTGATTTGACCAGCCACCAAGACTGTCCTTCTTATCCCAAGTAAAGAGTGATTCCAAAATGTGGGATCGTTTCCAAAGTTCTAAATTTTACTTTATTGTGACATAGTGGTATCTGGTGATACCAGACGGGGAGTGTGATGTAACTGCAGTGTAGCTGAAGTTTGACTCCCTCGACTTATAAGCCATACCAATCGTCAACCCAGGGGTCGATCTCCTCAGCCCAGCACGCGCATGTTCGTCGCTTCGGAAAGTGAGCAAATCACGCGCTATACGCACGTACACTGAAAATGGGAGCAGCCAGGTGCCCTTTTTTTAAAATGTCTATTGGAAGTGAGATGTTTTGTTGGCGACTTCATATTGTTCCCTCTCATGACGTCATTACCTTGCGAACAACGAGCTCGATGGTTTTTGTAATGAGCATGGGGGAAGCTTGAAATCATTGCGCTCTGAAGGAAACAGGGCCAGTACCATTTGAATGAAAGTTGTTACGTTACGCTTACTTCCGTCGGTGAGAAATCTTTTGTCGACGTCATAATCAGCATTCGGCCAATCGTGGCAGGCCGATCACTGCGACGCCTTGAACCACTCACGTCGCTAATACTCCGTTCACCCTTAAGCTGGGACTAGATTCTAGATTCAAAGCTACAAGTGCGAGCTAGCCCACGCTTCTGACTTCGAGGCGTGCCTTCTTTGCGCGAGTGCTCGTTCTGCGGATGAACATTTGAAAGCCGAGGTCTCGTGCTCCCGTGCTTGTGGCATCGACTGCAGCCTCAGTTCAAGGGTGAACGGATTATAGCCGGATCGTAGCGGCAACGAACGATCTCCTGCCGCTTTGTTTTCTTCCTTTGTTTTCCGCATCGCGCCAGCAACGAATAAGCTCGTGCCCATTTTTGTTCTTTTTACGCATTTTATTAAGATTTATGTTGTAGCGCTCCTGTAGGAAGCACCATCTTCTACCGTGGTTAAGGTGGAGATAAACGTTAAGTATTTTTTTCTATGACAACTATTTTTTGACTACCTGAAGAGTGGCCACTCGGAGGCGAGCCATGAAATCAGAATACTTGTCATCAAAACTAATAGGAAGCGTTTTGGACTCTGTGTGCACTTTGATCTGAATATCTATAGGTATTACCCGGTCTGAAGCCACTGTAAAGCTTCAACGTTTATGGGGTAATGATTGAAAAGAGAATATTCTATTTTAATTTACATGCATGGCGTCAGTTCCATCTATCGAAACCACTTTTCTTGTTTAACAAAAAAAAAAGAATATTTAGTCAGCATTACATTCTTCTTACTTTACTGGGAAAAAAATAGCCAAAGACCTTGATCTCTAAAGTCCTATAACGGATGAAAAGCTGTATCTAAGGAGCGAGAGTCTAAATTTGTTTAAATGATTTTATACAATTATTTTCGGGGACTGAAGAAACTAGAATGATCCCCTCGTTACATCGGCTGGGAAACTTATTGCTGTATAGATCGCGTGGCGTCAATTTCCACACTTAAATTTGTGGGGAAACTAAATTGGTGTTTAGGTCATGAGACGTCAATTTCCCGTTAAATATAGCGGGAAAACTGAACAGGTGTATAGGTCACAGATGTCGATTTCTCCGCAAAGTTTTGCGGGAAAACGAAATTGGCGTACAGGTCACAATTTCCCGTTCTAACTTTACCTGAGAAATGCAGAGACGGACGGGCAGGCAAACAGACAGACGGAAAAATTCATGAGGTCAGAAGGTTTCGTTAAAAAGCTTTTCACATTTTAAAACGCCAATATTTTGGGTCAGGTTTTATTCTCGCTATTAGGCTGACTGTGATGACTAGACATAAAAATGGCAGATGAACATTTTAACGTAGCAAGCTCCACACGGCTTAAACTTAATACAATATCGAGGAAACCGAAATATGCGACCTTCGCATTGCAACTAAACTCCCGACCCGAGTTATTAACTTCCGCCAGTGCCACAGCACGCCTCAGCTTGGTTCGCGCAATTTGGTTCATGCATTTATTGTCCCCGTGCGCTCTCGTTGTCGTATATTAGAAAAGAGGCACAACACCCCAAGGAATCGCGTTGCAAGAGACCCTAAGTGAGCGAAGCGTGAAATCTGAAACTTTACTCCAAGCTGGCTTCTCTGCACACCAACGTTTGT
Organism: Ixodes scapularis; assembly: GCF_016920785.2. Lineage (NCBI taxonomy): Eukaryota > Metazoa > Arthropoda > Arachnida > Ixodida > Ixodidae > Ixodes > Ixodes scapularis. Next base: position 182,340,972 of record NW_024609846.1, on the reverse strand, counting down.
AGGGGCGCAGCGCACTTTCAGGCATAGGGCTATCACAAGGTTCGTAGTGCGATAGTTTACCGCGATTCGAGGTTCCTTGCACCCAGATAATTTGAAGTTGAAGGCGTTATACTGTAACAGCTATTATATACATTATTTTGTTTGATTCATTGGCACTCAATTATACTCTTTATTTGGCGTAATTCTTTGGTACTTCAAGCTTTATAACAGGGGTCTCAAACACGCGGCACGCGGGCCGCATGCGGCCCGCGACTCGCTGGGATGCGGCCCGCAGGCAACCACCGGCTACAAGTCCCGGTTCCCATGTCTCAAGTGCTAGAAACGGCACGCATGATCTCATCTTGATGATTCATTTTTGCTTGAAAAGTAGCTCCGGTCTTTTAACGAATTCAGATAGTTTTTACTCATCTGTGTTCCTTTGCCCTTTATTTTGCTTTATGTTTTGCTTTTCAGCTTTTTTGAATGTACAACGAGTGGGCGAGGCGATAGCAGCGAGGACAGTATGCTCAACCGCTGTCTGCTTCTTTCGCAGTTCTTCGTGTCCCTCGCTGTTCCTATGGACAATGCTACCGCGGCGCGCGGATACCAGCTACTGCCGGCGCTTCCTGCTTCGTCAACTGTTCCTTGCTGCGTGGTCGACCCGTCTTGTTCGTCCACGGACTTCCTTGCCAGCGGAATTGAGGGTGTTCATGGTTTCCTTGACGGCCTACAAACCGTGATTCTGCAAGTCACCCCCGTCGGTGATGCCCTCCTGGATCGTCCAATCATTGAAAAGTCCAGTTCTGTGACGTCGGTTAACGAGGATAGAAAAGCTTCACCGACATCTTTCCTCTTCAGTGGGCGAGGCGATAGCAGCGAGGACAGTATGCTCAACCGCTGTCTGCTTCTTTCGCAGTTCTTCGTGTCCCTCGCTGTTCCTATGGACAATGCTACCGCGGCGCGCGGATACCAGCTACTGCCGGCGCTTCCTGCTTCGTCAACTGTTCCTTGCTGCGTGGTCGACCCGTCTTGTTCGTCCACGGACTTCCTTGCCAGCGGAATTGAGGGTGTTCATGGTTTCCTTGACGGCCTACAAACCGTGATTCTGCAAGTCACCCCCGTCGGTGATGCCCTCCTGGATCGTCCAATCATTGAAAAGTCCAGTTCTGTGACGTCGGTTAACGAGGATAGAAAAGCTTCACCGACATCTTTCCTCTTCAGTGGGCGAGGCGATAGCAGCGAGGACAGTATGCTCAACCGCTGTCTGCTTCTTTCGCAGTTCTTCGTGTCCCTCGCTGTTCCTATGGACAATGCTACCGCGGCGCGCGGATACCAGCTACTGCCGGCGCTTCCTGCTTCGTCAACTGCTCCTTGCTGCGTGGTCGACCCGTCTTGTTCGTCCACGGACTTCCTTGCCAGCGGAATTGAGGGTGTTCATGGTTTCCTTGACGGCCTACAAACCGTGATTCTGCAAGTCACCCCCGTCGGTGATGCCCTCCTGGATCGTCCAATCATTGAAAGGCCCAGTTCTGTGACGTCGGTTAACGAGGATAGAAAAGCTTCACCGACATCTTTCCTCTTCAGTGGGCGAGGCGATAGCAGCGAGGACAGTATGCTCAACCGCTGTCTGCTTCTTTCGCAGGTATGTTACCTTCAGAACGCTCATTGTGTACGGTCCGATAATCGCTTTTTACTGCTATTTCCTCGCCCACATGGGTACGATCACGGTATTTGTTGTTTTGTTGACCTGTGCTCTCAGCTGGTGTATTGCATCAATAGCCTTCTCCTTAGTGGAGACGTTGAAACGAATCCAGGACCACCAAAAAAAGACAGCAAAAAAACAAAACAAGATAACGTAGTTTCGGTTACAGAGGACTCGAGGGCTGCTAATTCGGGTGAGAGCGATAATGACGGAAGAGATATCGAGAGACAACCCACAGTTTCGGATATGTTTGCTGAATTGCTGGCAGGCCAGAAAAAGATGGCTCAGGACATAGCTGCAATCAAATTATTCCAACAGTCAGTTAACTCCCGATTTGACGCTCTTGAAGCACGAGTGGCTGCCCTCGAGTCGCCTTCTGCCACGCCAAGTGTCCCTTGTACATCTTGTGACAATCTGCTTATAGAGCTTAAGTCATTGTCTGGTGTGGTAGACAGACTCGTCGCGAGGAATGACGACATGGAAAACCGCTCGCGCAGAAATAATCTAATCTTATATGACCTCACCGAAAGCGCAGACGAAACTAGTGAGTCATTACTCTCTAACGTATCAAAAATATTCTCGGATAAACTGATTATTGACTGCCCACGTATTGAAAGGTGCCATAGAATAGGTCGAAAACACGACGATCGTTCACGTCCTGTCATTATGAAACTCCTTGATTTCCGCGAAAAAATGGAAGTATTGAAAAATTCTTTCAAGCTCAAGGGTTCAGATATTCGTATATCGGAAGACTTCTCTGTTCATGTCCGTTCTGTTCGAAAGAGAATATGGGATGCGACGGCCTCTTTCCGTGACAGTGGCTCCTCCGTCCGCCTTTGATATGATCATGTGTTCATCAATAATGAGCGATATAATTGGGATGTTAAAACTAATACTCTGGTTAAGTGTTCCGACTACTCCGCCCAGTCTACTACCACCGCCCCATCTACTGGTGGTCGTTGACTCGGCCGCGGTTTAAAAGACGGTTTAAGTGAAAATCTTTGTGTCTTGAATGTTAACGCCAGAAGTTTAGTAAACAAGTTCCCCGATTTTCTGTCACTAATTTCTTCCCACTCTGCTCACATTATTGGAGTCACTGAAACATGGTTACATGATGGCATATACGACACCGAAATTACACCCTCTGGTTTCTGCGTGGTTAGAGGTGATAGAAAGTACGGGCGTGGCGGTGGCGTCGCACTCTTTTTAAAGTCCAATATTAAATTTTCAGTTATACAGGGTCCTCCCCAGATTGAATCAGTGTGGTGCAAACTTAATGTGGATAATATATCTTTAGTTGTTGGCGTTGTCTACCGCCCTCCCGGCTCTCCCATTGATCAGTTACATGCTTTATGTGACTTTATGTACGAGCATAACCTGTCTTCTTCCAATTTAATATTAATGGGTGATTTCAATTTACCTGGCATCCAGTGGTCGTCTTTGTCGCTATCTGGTCCTGACGTTCAAATATCTAGAGAGTTAGTGAACTTTTCTTTGTCATTTGGTTTAAAACAGATTGTTCAGGAGAGCACGAGAGAGTCGTCAGTTTTAGATTTGGTATTTCTTAGTATACCTCTTCTAGAAAACCATTTTGAATGTGAAGTCGTTGACGGTATATCAGATCACAGGGCAGTCTTTGTTTCTGTTGCTTATCCTGTCCCTAAAACACGTTTTGTTTACCACACTTTTCCTGATTTTAACCGTGCCGATGATGTGTCCATAATTGACTCATTAAGCTATTCCTTTGAAGTGTTTGAACAACTTAGTATCTTCAGTGACGTGAATGTACTCATTACATTTTTTGAAGACTTGGTTAAATCGTGTATCCAGCGATTTGTGCCACTCAAAACTAAAAAAAGTAACATTGTCAAACCTTGGATAACAAGAGAATTATTACATTTATCGCGACGGGTCGGCAGACTGCGGAGTGGAAAACGTTGCGCTGACCCAGTAAAGTCTGCTCAGTTTATTCAAGCTAAGGAGGAACTCCGACTAAAAACTAATTCCGCGAAGGACTTCTATTTTCGTATTACCTTACAAAACTTAATAAAATGCAACCCTCGAAAATTCTGGAAATCTATTTTACCAGGCAGCACAACTTCAAACTCGTTTATAATTAACGACGTAACTACTATGGACGCGCTGACAATCGCTACAGCGTTTAATACGTACTTTCAGTCAGTATTTACAGTTGATAATTTCGAAGTTCCTCCTTTTACTCATGTTTCGCAGTCTGCGGTTGACGACATAGATGTGAACGTTCGGGGCGTACTAAACCTGATCTTGAAGTTAGACACTAAAAAAAGTCCTGGTCCTGATGACATTCCTAATTCATTTATTGTCAGGTACTCCCAATGGTGCAGTCGGTATCTCACGGTTATTTTTCAAAAATCACTGTCAACGGCCACAGTTCCTTCATCATGGAAACTCACAAAAATTATTCCCGTATACAAATCTGGCAACTCACAATCACTGTCAAACTATAGACCAATTTCTATAACGTCACATTCATGCAAATTATTGGAACATATAGTCTACAGGCATGTAATAGAGTTTCTCGATACTAACAATATTTTATGCGATTTCCAACATGGTTTTCGACGCGGTTATAGTACTATGACACAACTAACAGAGTTTGTTCATGATATCGGTCTGTCTCTTGACATCGGTAACCAAGTTGATGCGATATTTATAGATTTGTCAAAGGCTTTCGACACCGTTCCTCATTCTAAACTCCTACACAAGCTTAACCTAATTCTAAATAATCATCACCTTGTGAACTGGATATCCAGTTTTCTTTCCCAACGGTCTCAGTTTGTCTACTTTAACTCATCCAAGTCTAGTACAGTTGACGTATCATCAGGTGTTCCACAAGGGTCAGTTCTTGGACCGCTACTTTTCTTGTTATACATCAATGATTTGCCACGCTGTATTTCCACTAAGGTCCGACTTTACGCTGACGACTGCGTACTATATCATGTGATAAACTCCTCCGATGACCATATAACTCTTAACAATTCTTTCGTGAATTTTTGTACGTGGTGTAAAACCTGGCAAATGAACCTGAACTTTAGTAAAACGGTTTTTATGACCTTTTCTAGGCGTTCATCACCTTCTGTGTTTAATTATTCATTTGACGGGTTATGCATAGAAAGAGTTTTTGAATATAAATATCTTGGCCTCCTTTTCACGCCTGATTTATCTTGGTCTAAGCACATTGATACGACATGTAACAAATCTCTTAAAAGACTTGGATACCTGCGGCGTACCTTACGTGTGGGTGCACCACAAGATACTAAGCCTTTAACTTTTAAAACTTTGATTCGCCCAATCCTCGAATATGGTTCTATTATTTGGTTTCCCTACAAAGATTCCGATATAAATAAGGTCGAATCAGTACAAAAGAAATCGGTACGTTTTATTTGTCGTCGGTATGACAGAAACATTTCTCCTTCTTCTAATCTTTCCGTGTTAGGCCTAAGACTTCTTTCTGAGCGTCGTGGTATCGAGCGCCTAAAATCTCTGTATTTCATGGTTAACTCATCACGTTTTGACTCGTTACATAACTACATAAAGTTTCTCGAGCCAACTGCAACTAGGAGCCACCATGAATTAAACATTTTACCTTTTCATCCTCGTACTGATATGTTTAAATACAGTTTTTTTCCTCACACCATTGAACGCTGGAATTTATTACCAGGAAACATCCGATCACTACAACCAGATGAATTTCTGTGTGCCGTTGACAGTGGTCCACAGTGATGTCCGGACCGTCTGTGTTTACCTCCCACTCCTGCCATAGCCCCAGTGGGGCTGCAGTATGTATAAATAAATAAATAAATAAATAAATAAAATAAATAAAATTCCACTACTAGGTTGCAAGCGCGAGCTCTTTGATGAAGGATCCATCTCGGCTGCGCGAACTCTCAATAAGCAGGAGCAACTGCCGAAGACAAAGCTACCCGCTCGGGATTCTCGCTTTAAAAGAATATCACTAATAAAAGGAAAGTTTGGTGTTGTAATAGAAATCGTCAGGAAAGCAAAAGTTGCCAAATTATCTGATTGTTCTTTAGACATGTTGAGCTAAGTTAAATCATGGGTGAATTGAGCAACGCGGGAATGACAGTGTACTTATCCCTTTGTTATATTAAAAATGCGAGCATGTTGGCGGGGCGGTGTCCTTTTAGTTACTGTTATCAAATCAGGTAAGGGCCCAAAATAGTCACATAAGCAAATAAAATCTAAAAATGCCACTGGCAATACTGAGTTTACAAAAAGCACAAAGCACGAGGTCTCTCTCTTTCAAATGGTTTGACATCGCCCCCCCCCCCCCCCCCCCCCCAATCTGTCTAACGTTGGCCCTCGACCTTCCCAGTGTGGGCTATCTGGCCCTCACACTCAAGTGAGTTTGAGACCACTGCTTTATAACATCAAGTGTAATCCGATTGTTCTTGTTGTAAGTGAAATCGAAGCACAGAAGTGTTTCTAACCCTATTTTATCAAATACCGTCTTAATGCGAGGAACGCAAAATACGAAAGACCCTTGCAACTAAATTTTCCCAACCACTCATTCTTTTTTTTTTTTTTAGTGAGCGGAGCTTACTTTTTACGTGAAGGAGCTCGAGGTCTGGACAATTTGGTAACTAAAATACAAAGACTTCACAACCGGGGGAAGGGGGAGGAGGGGAGCACACTTCAAACTAGCTTATGACTATTCATCGTACACCAGACTATTGGAACAAAAACATATAATATTTCCTTGTATTAGACACCAGGGTCGTATTCCAAATTTCACTCTACCTTACTCCGGGGAAGCGTTTTGCACCTTGCCGCTCGGAAATCTGCCCAAATCCACTCTATCCGTGTTGTCACGTGGCACGACCCGCCAGAGTAACTCGGATCTTTTGGGGTATAATTTAGAAAAGAGTCCATGAGTAAACTTTTTTGTCTTACGTGCATTCATAACATTTGTTACGTCAATGTCTTTCTCAAAGAATGGTTATCACTTCCAGCTCATCACATTTTCTAGACAGCGCCATCTACACAAATCTTTACTCTAAGACAGCAGTACTAATCGTTTTCCAAACTTTCCATTATTGCCCACCACTTCAGACTGGAGCTCATTGGTCCAAAATATAGCAATGACAAAACCTAGAAGGAAAAACATAGAGACCATTATGTTATTATTTTGTGCGTGCTCCGTATTGAAGCTGGTTTCCGCATGTACTTTTTATATTTATAGTAGTAAATATTGTTTTCTATAATGTGCTTTTCAGTGTAACAGTGGTTTCTTATCTTTCATTTTTTTTTGTTTCAGTGATCATTGCTTATGGGTAATACAAAGTGTGTGTGATGCACATAATAGCTAGCCTTATTTTTTGTAGTTGCGATAACGTGGCATTTTTCCTAACGCACTGTCAAGACGCCTTGCGATATAATGTTTTTTTATTCACAAAGCGTCCTGATTTTTTGGATTTTCCCTATCAATGATTTTTTCTGACAGCAAAGAACCATTAACATAGGGCTGATAATTCATATACGTCCTTTAAGATTAAGAAGTCGTTAAAACTCGCTGATGATGCTGACTTTCAAGACAAGAAATATTTCTTTTCTGCATTGGCATTTTGCTTCTGTGCAGTTTTATCCGTTAGCCAGTATTTTGTTGTATGCTGTCTGTGGTCAAAGTAACACTGCTGTATTATGATGCACTGACACTTGTGAAGTAGAACACATCGACTGCTAGGAGTGCGTCATTTTCGGTCTGCAAGGAGATCACGCGCTTGTACTGCGATTGTCTTTGGCTCTGATCAAATCGAGCCTTAGTTGAAACCAGGGTGAAGATTAAAAACCAATATGATTTAAATCGTGAGTTAAATTTATTTGATTTCATATTTCTTGCTTTTTATCTTTGGAATAGAAATGTTCCGATTCACAACTAAGTCCTCACGTAAATTAGCAAGGAAATTACTTTACATTTATTCTAGCAAATATTTAAATCGTCAGTTACAAAAATACTCATGAATGTGAGGGTTTACGAGTAATTATGTTACTTGCAACGTATTACGTAAAAGTATGGGTTCCTGACATCTTCTAGCGAATTGCTGGGGACGTTGTTTTAGAGTAATATCGCCGATAGGTGCCATAAGTGCGTCGCTAGAGGAATCTTCGTCAGTGGACCTACGTACCTCTACCCGTTCAGCGGAAGACTTGACAGACCCGTGCAGACTGTTGTCTGTTGACTGGAGTGGGCAGTGATGCTCTAAAAAATAATCACCACGACGATGCCAACAAGTACAATTACCGAGTTGCACTTTAACAAAGGAAAGACTTGTAGGCTGCACCACAACTCCAGGAATCCACAGAAGACCTGTCATGAAATTTCGGACAAAAATAGTCTGCCTGGGCCGAGGAATTGTTCCCTTGCGTGCTCCTTGATCACAGCTCAGCTGTTCTTTCAACCGCCTCAAAGTGCTCCACTCCGCATTTTCAGATGCACCCGGTTAAGGGCAGTCTTTAGCTTCTTGCCCATGAGGAGCTCGGCTGGACTGTGACCCTTGAGTGAATGCTTCTATGTTCTGTATATGAGGAGCGTTCAATCAATCTTGGTCTGAATGTCTCCAGATAATATTTTTGAAGAATTTCTTTCACCTTTTTTACAACGCGTTCAGCGGCTTCGGTTGATGCTGCGTGGCAAGGCGAAATCAATATACACCAAAGTACGTTGCTGCCAAGAAACTCTTTTTACTCGTCGCTAACAGAAGTTGGACCGTTGTAAGAAACGACGATGCTGGGCAGTTCATGCATTGAAAATACGTTGCGGAGGCACTTGACTGGTGCATCAGTAGATGGTAAGGATACCGAAATAACTTCAACCCACTTTTAAAATGCGTCCACCATGAAGAAAGTAATATCTATTGAAAAGGTCCTCCAAAATTATGGTGTACATGGTGCCATGGTCGTCTTGGGCATGTCCATGTAGTCTACTGTACTTCTGGACCAGAAGAGTGTTATTTTTGGCATTCACGAGAATGTTGCATTGTTACTGTAAGGATGTCGTCTAGTTCATCCCACCAAACATGTTTACGTGGAATTTTCTTCATCTTCTCCCCTCCTGAGTAGGTTCGTACAGTAAATGTGGTACTTTCTTTTGCAGCTTGATCCAAATGATTTATCTAGATCCCCAGGGCACGAAACTTACTTGGAAGTTGAATAGTCGGCTCCACAGAAAACGGAAAACACTGTGGTCCTTCTAGAAAAACGCTGCCAGACCGCACTGTATTCTCACTCGTGACCATACTGGGTCGGTTCCGATATGTTTGGCAACGAATGCCGCAGAGAGAAACCGGGGGTATGTCCCTTTCACCATGAACGCATCAGTTGGTCTCGGAACCTGGAAGTGGTCTACGAGGCAATGGCAGACGACTCAAGGCATCGGTCTTGCCATTGCTTGAGCCGGGCTGATTGATAGGCTTGTACGAGTACATTGCTCATGTTGCTGCCCAACCTATTATTCGAGGCTTCAATCTGATTTCCCCAAAGATACTGATGAAATAGGGTGGTAATTTGGGCCAGTTGGTAAATGTTAAACATGATAAAAATAACCTAAAATAAACAAATAACCCTGTTTATCTGAGGCTGCTTTTCAGCTGTTGGCCTGTCGTATTCCTTACCCGTTCTTCGTCCCTGTTTATCTGAGGCTCTTTTTTCAAAATGCTGGTTTTCATCATGTTTGTACTGATGGAACTTGGTCATTCCAAAGTCTAACGCCAAGGCTTATTTTCCGAGCTAGCTGTAGTTTTACTCAGGTGTTAAAATTCTTCAGGAGGGAAAGGATGTAGGTCCTCTCTCCCCTTGAGTCTCGATGAGGGGAAAAAGTGTTAAAGTACTTGAGAAGAAGTCAATAGCTCTTTGCTTTTCTGAAATAATTTTTTTCTCATTTTCCCGGCATTTTTATTTTGTGTGAGCACTGACCTGGTGATAAAACGGTTCAAGAACTGAGGACAAGTAAGGAAGAAAATGCCGGTAGTAGCTGATTAGCCCAAGGTAGCCTAGAATCTGCATGAGGTAAACTGGCAGCGGAGCATTAATGACCGCTTCCAACTTCTGTGGCCTTGGTTTCAGCCCTCCTCAAGATGACCGAGGAATCAACTTGAGGATCCAGGAAAGTACATTCTATAAACTTGAGTTTGAGACTTACTTCTTCTATGCGCCATAGTACTTGTTGCACATTCTTAAGGTGGTCTTCGGCATCGCTCCCTGTCCCCAGAATATCCTCAAAATACACGACGTGGCTCATGTCCTGCAGCAGGTTTTCTATATCCCCTTGGAATATTGCAAGAGCTGAGGACACTCCGAGTGATAGTCTGGGTGTATTGACGGTGACAAACTTTTTGGACTCGGACTCGAGTTCCACCTGATGAGATACGTGCTTCAGGTCTATACTGGTGAACTTTATACCTTGTAAACGTTTGGCCCATGGATCTGCTAATCTAGCAACTGGATACCGCTTGCGTGAAGGAGTTGGCAATGCACGTGGATGTTCAGCGAAGAAGCGTTGTTCAGCCCATTTTTTTAATATTTTCACTTCTATATATTTTCAGTTTGTTCTCGGTTGTCAACGTGCATTCTGGCTCAAAACATTCCTTAACGTATCGTCTGTATAAATGCAGCGGTAACGCGCTACCTGGAGACAGTCACTCTTCCGTCACTGTTGCAGGATGTACTGTGCCCGTTTCGTTTTACCGTAGCCACAAGTTCTCATTAATAAAATTTTAGTTTAAACTCTAAATATGTGTCTACTATTTTCTACTGAGTATTTTTACTTTTAACTCTACTTTAATGCTAATATTTTATGCCGTATTGAAGTTACTAAATTATTTTTGCTGTACACACTCGCCAGTTTTATGGCGGATGCAAAGAATAGGCAGATTGACTTAACATTTAAAAATCATCGACTTCACTGCTTGGAGTGGGTAGCGTGTAAGATTTGTCAAGAGTGTTAAGTGCATTTTTTGTTTAATTTTATCCGTTATTCAAATCTTAATTCCAAAGGATTTTGTAAGTAGTAGATACAGTCAGCGAAAACCAACCGCGTATATTTGACGCTTCGATGTTTACACGTGGGAATGTCAAGTCAATTTGTCGCACAATGTTTTTTTTTCTCCAATATAACACGCGAGATAGTGCCTCCCAGTTCAAGCACTTATATGAAAACGTTTCGTCGTTGAGGTATTTTTACATTACTTTACGAATACTTCATGTAATCTAGTGATAATGACAACAGGCACAGCGATGTGGCAACACACTCAGACCATTGGCGCTGCCTAGCTATATGCTAGGATGCTCCAACCTTCCACAAACATTGCAAAACATCAGAAACGTGGCACCATCCAGAAAACAAGTGTACTGCCTTTTAAAATATTAATTTATTACTTTCTGTGGGCTAGTAAAACTTTTTGGCATAAATATTTGTGTTCAAAGGCGTCCTTAAGTACACATTTTCATTTTCGGTCATAACTTCGCAGAAAAATATTACTCAAACATGTTTTTTTATTTAATTGTCAACTGTAAGACTGAACATTTTCAATTAGGGATATACCCTTCAGCTCCAAAAACATCAGACTCAAAGGAATGTCTGATCTTAGATTAAAATACGCCAAACCGGGATAATACTTGAAGAATGAAACAATAGAACGTAGACTAGAACCACAAATTGCGAACTGCAAAACTGAATGCGTGTTGACTTAAAAATCAAAAGCTTGAGTCAAAGCTTAAAATGCACGCTACTCCGCACAGCCTATAGATAAACGACAAGAAAACTAGAACAAAAGTATTCGCATCATGCCAATCATCCTTCTTATATTGTTTTTTACCACGATGACACTTGCATAAATAAAAATGTTTGTCTGCTCGTTTTTATAGGCCATCTTTATAAATTAAGAAAATATGAGCGAGTTTGTATTTTATAAAATCAAATGCAAGCACCTGTGGGAACCGCGATGACTGCTCTCGTTGGGGGCACTTAAAAGACACTTTATCCTCATACAAGGAGACTTGTCACTTGAATGTTTTCAAAAACGACCACGAAGACATTCCCTCTATTGTTTCCGGGTTACGGAGGGCGGGCAACATGAAGCTGACGTTTAGGCCCTACCTTAGACCTCCCTCTTTCTCGTTCTTAGCCTCCTTTTAGGCACCAACACACTTCTCTTTCCTCTCCTTTATTTCCCTCTCCGACTGGTCTCTCATAAATCAAAATGATTTACGATGTTCGAAGAACGCGGATTTTATGCGCTGGCTCCATCGTTTACCGCTTTGCTTTCGTACTCGCCGTGACGCCATCCATGTTCGGGACCATTTTTGCTCTTTGACGCGCGGTGAGATTACAAGAGCGTTCCTCCATACCGCCCCCTCCCCCTAGATGTGGGGCTTTCTTATTTTCGTGGGTGGCGGCCGGTGGCGCGTACGAAGCAGGAGGGGAAAGAAGCTGGTATTTTCGGATGTATATAAAAATGTGCTTCCGGAATATAAACACGCCCACACCCCCGCGCCTGTGTGGCGAGCAAACGAAAATCAAAACGGAGGTCTGTACACTTTTAGGCGCAGCTTTTGCGAGAAGTGGGTTGTGATAAACGATCCTTTAATACATTCCAGTCGAACCGAGAACTGGTGGTCCCCCTACTACTCATCCGATCAGGCTAAGGACGCGTATTATGACGTATACTGTAGCCAATATACTATACTGACATCGTGCTTATGAAGCTAATCTACGAAACTTTCTTGATGTCATATTTTTGTGTAATGTACTGGATCTTTATTGTAGAAATTTTTGGCATTTAATAAATTGGTCTTAAGGTACATGTTTTCCTTTAAGTCAGGAACTATATGAGTTTACGATTCTTGCTAATCAGTGAAAGTTTAACTTGTTTTCTCTTAGTTTATACCAAGCCGCGTCAAATTAAACTTGAATAACGTATAAAGTTAACTGGAAAAGACGTCTAATATTCGGTTTATGAGATTGCTATATTATAGCAATCGACTCAAACTGTCTGCAATCAAATCATCTACCCTCTTATTTTCTTTTTATATTGGCAGTATTTTTGCTGTATTCGACCCGGTATGATCCCACCTCTTTATGCTATCTTTATCGGTTATGTGATTAACCTTAAATTTTAATGAAAAATAAAATATTTTCTCGATTTTCTAGTTATATTCAACGTTTAGCATAATTTAAGGAAACTAAGAAAGGTCAGTTTATTTTGTTAGGCATGCATTTGCAAAGCCAGTAAACTGCAGAGAAAGTACTCAATGTATTAAACAAAGCAGAGCTTTTACGCGTGATATTTCAGATATAATATTTCAAAGAAAGAAATGACAGTGCAACCGGCGCATTTATTTCGTTGCACCAGCCAACAACTCCGAAGCTCCACGGCGGACGTCTCGACGTAAACAGAAGGCCCAAAAAACGGGCACCCAAAGGAATTGATGCCCTGATGCAGTCTCTTCTTTCTACCCAACAAGGTAAACATACCAAAGCACGAAATAAAAGTCAAAAAAATAATTCGCGAGTGTGTAAAGCAGTTATGTTTTCACGTCTCAGCGACCAGTGGCGCTAGCCTCGGAGCCTACTTTGAGGCGTACATTGTTCACGTCATGGTCTGGTTTTGTTTTTTATTTATTTCTAGCTAGACAGAAAAAAATGTGGGGGAGTAGTAACCCTCCGAACATAAGGGAAACAAAACTAATGAAACAGCAGCGCGCTCCTTTCTTGGTCTCTCTTCCAGGGTGTAGCGTCCCCACAAAAAAAAAAAAAAAAAAAAAAACGCTCCGTGGGCAGGGGTGTTTCTTTTTCTTCTTTGGATAAGAATAGAAGAAAAAGAACCGAGTAATGAGGACGAGGGAGATACGTGGATGTCTTCAAAAAGGACGTGTATTAATGAGACGATACGGTCAGGTCCGGTCCCATTGTGGGCATCAGCGGAGGCATCTGTGTGTATACGTGTGTGCGTGGGTGTGAGAGGCTTGTGCTTGTACCGTCAGGAGGACCGACAGACACCTGCCAGGCCGCTTCCGAGGGCAGGGAAGCTCCACCAAGGAGCATGATTTATGTGTGTGCAGCATGCTTCGTCGCAACATTGCCTCTTTTTTTTCTGCCGCGTTTTGTTATTTGTTGTATTGCCAGATATCTTGTACTGCCGTATAAGAGATCGCTCTAAGTGTTAGCTCTCCGGAAGTTGGAGTATAATTGATGCTGTGTGTGTAGTAGGGTGATTTCAGATAAGATCGACCAAAGGGTGGCTGGTCGACATTTTTAAATCAACTGATGTTTTTATATGCTATTTTCTAGTGTCTGGTATAAACGAATCCATACTTAGTTTTGACCAGAAAAAATATTTGGGGACAGGAAAAATCGTAAGGCACGAAGACGTGGACAGTTGCATTAACGCGCACTGATGGAGGGGGCACGCTTGAGAGTGAATAACTAAAACAATAACATCAGTAGAATGCTAATACTTTTTAGACGCAAACTATGGGTACAGCTTGCTTGTAGTGTAAAGTAATAATGTTTATTTAGCTTTTGTTCATTTTTTTTTTATTTCCAAACATGCCTGCTCGAACGACAAATGGCAAAATTTAGAGGCCTGTATCCCATGAAATAATTTAATCATTATCATATAATTTGCAGGTAGTATTCTAATTATGCATGGATATTATTTAAAAAATAATTAAGGTATCTGAGCGAGACGATGGTCGGGATATATTTAGGCAAAATGGGAAAAAAAAATGAAACAACAAAACATTCCCATGCAAAAAAAAAAAAAAAAAACACGTCGCCTTCGATTTTTTAAAAATTTGGGTACCCTGTCAAACTCTATTTCGGCATTCATTTCTATTCAAAACATGTTGCAGTATTTTATTGAGAAAGAAGACACAACTCCCCAAAGTAGGGTCCTTTTTCAAAGCCTAAACTTAGCAGCGCCCTATACGAGCAGAAGAGAGTCTGAGTTTCAGTTTCAGGAAACTAGCACACATCTTTCATATATTTTTATTCAGATGAGGTCATTGACAACTAGAGCAATCGGTCACACACAAAAAGTGAGGAGAAACTATATACAGCATTTTACATACAGCGTACAAAGAGGTATCATATTAGAGACTAGTGATTCGAAAAAAATGATGCGGTGTGAAGTTTTACTTTCTGGTATAATTTATATTTAAAATGAAAGACACAACTTTATTTTCACACAAAAAAATAAAAATAAAATACTAAAATTGTTTAGGTTAGTTATGTATTTCTGGGGACAAACCATTTCAGGTAAGCGGTGCCGCCGTGCCGGACTGTAAGAGCTTCGATATTCTCGGTGTGCGAATGGATCATGGGAAGTCGAAGTATTTTATCCTGCTCAAGAATAACGTTTCGTGATTCTCATATGGTGATCAGATAAAGTTTATAAGCTATCACCAAGCAAAATAGTAGGCTAGATACCCCGCGAAGAAAACTGTGATAAATAAGATGTCCCTGCATTCAAAATGAGCAGTCTTTGGGCCATGAATTCGGCACTTCGCACCAAGGCTTTCCTCGATGTACCCATTACAAAGTTTCTTGTAACCAGATCCGACAGTCCGTGCTAGATATATGTCACAGGTTCCTTCTGTTGACGACTTGCACAGCCGTTATGCATGTCAAGACTCAATGCCAGGGAAGATGGGCACCGTCAGCCACTCTTGTTTTTTTGTGTTTTTTTTTTTTCGCGATACCGAACTTTTTTTTTATGTCCAGATACTCAAGGTGCAAGCCTTTCAGTTTCTTGGATAGAACGCTCACCATTGTCCTGGCCGTCTGAATGGTGTTTATTAAACTTCCTCTCAGGTTGTTCAGCGTGGCCTGGTGCTTCACGAGTTCGCCAACTCCGTCTCATGCATTTTTACCATGTCCAGATGCAGAAAATAACCACTGGGCTTGTGGGCAGTTGTTCTGCGCAAACTGGTGAAGCTGGTAGCTATTCGACTGGCAGCTCCGTCACTTACGTACGTCACGTGCGAGTATACCGCAACGTTGTCTTAAACCCACTCCTTCACTTTTTCTATAGCCAAGCACATGGAGCGACGTCGTCAAACAGGTCCTCACTGATGATAGCAACGCTGTTTATAGATTTTCTTGTTGTCACTACACATGTAAATATCGTATTTTTTTTTCTTCAGTGGTATCCTTTAACTTCGTCAGAAAGCACGATGGTTCAGTTTTCAACATGTCAAAATGAAAGACGATGCTCCCGCTTTATCGCTTTATCGCTTTATCGCTTTATTACTTTATCGCTTTATCTTGCGTTTTATCAGATATGGTTGTGAAATATCTAACTTTCAACCGTTACTTGAACGACTTCGGACTCACATGTTTTAAACACAATCTCTTCATCCTCTGGGGTATGAAGTTCCTCACGTGTAAGGTACTGGCATTTTGGGCAGAGATCACAGTCTCCTTAAAGACATAGACTTGTTAGTGGGTTGCACAGAAATGCTGAGTTCATTTTACCGGTGTTAAATATTGAGCCTGTAACGTTCTCTACAGCGGCAATACAAAGGTAATAATTGGCGCAGCGGAGACAAACGCACACTTCCTGGTGTGGAATACATTTGACCCATCTAGGGAGCAAGGAATAAAACTTCGTTAGCCCAACACCGGGACCAGGATGCTTGTCTGTATACACGAAAGGCCTCTCGCATTGAGCGTGTCATGACTCGCTTTGGCACGAACGTTTTCTTCCCATCGAGCATGACAGAGATCACGTCCTTCTGGTTGGGACCTTGGCGCGAACATTGTAGCTCGTCTTTCACGAAGTATTCTACGGCAGCAGACAGGCTCTCAGGGCTGACCTTGCACCTCGTGTAAGGATCCGGCTCATACCACGCGCCATGCTTTTCCTTACCTAAAACGTAAACAATGTCGCCATGTTAACTTTTCCTAGGTTAACATGGCGACAGTGTTTACGCTCGATTATATTTAGGCGGGGCTCGAGTATTTGAGGGCTCTGCTCTCTGTCGGTGTGCCTCTTTGTCCCTGATATTATCGCCCTCGAAGACAGCGAGTGGGATGGCGACAGGTACGAATGCTCAGTGAACAGACATCGGTGGCCATATTTTGCTGGTTGAAGCGAACCCTTCATCCTTGACAGCGAGCGGGGAAATGCGAAAAAAGATTGTATCGGACGTCTTGCCAGAACTAGCGACGAGTGTCGCCCGCTACTTCTGTCAACTATTACGCCATAATCATGATCTTCGCGAGGAAATGAATGTTGGTAGCCACAGAACGCTATCACGCAGAAAGGGAATGCTTGAATATGTTTTTATTCTATATATAGGTCAGGGATGTATATAAGAGATAGAGAGAGAGAGAGAGAGGAGCATATAAGGCCGTAGGAAAATAAAGTAAACAAAGTTCCCAGTGGCCGATGGCTGCAGGATCTTTTCTCGGATCACTGGTTCGTAATATGATAGCACTTTGTACACAGTAGTTTCTCCTCAATTTTAGTGTGTGAACGATTTCTATAGTTATCAATTGTCTCATCTGAATAAAGATATGTACAATATGTGTGTTAGTTTCATGAAACTGGAGCTCAGAGTCACTTCTGGTATGGGGCACTGCTAAGTGTAGTCTCTGAAAAAGGACCCTACTTTGCGGAGGTGTTTCTTCATTCTGGATGAAATAATGCAACATGTTTTTAATAAAAATGAATGCCGAAATAGAGTATAACAGGGTATCCAACTTAAAAAAAAATTCGAAGGGGGCGTGTTTTTTTTTTTATTCGCATCGGAATTTTTCGTTGTTTGATTTTTCCCATGTTTGCCTAGATATATCCCGACTATCGTATCACTGAGATACCTTATTTATTATTTGAATAATAGCACTATATAAGCAGAATACCACCTGCAAATTATATAATTATGATCTAACTATTTCATGAGATAGAGGCCTCCAGATTTTGCCATTTGTCGTTCGAGCAGGTATGTTTGGCAGTTTTTAAAAATTAAACAAAATTTAAATAAATATTATTATTTTATATTACAAGCAAGCTGTACCAGTAGTTTACGTCTAAAAAGTATTCGCATTCTCTTGATGTTATCGATGTAGTTATTCACTCTCAAACGTGCCCCCTCCACCAGTGCGCGTTAATGCAACTGTCCACCTCTTCACGCCCGTACGATTTTTCGTGCCCCCAAATATTTTTTTCTGGACAAAACAAAGTGTGGATTCGTTTATACCAGACGCTAGGAAATAGCATATAAAAACATCAGTTGACTTAAAAATGTCGACCAGCCACCCTTTGGTCGATTTTATCTGAAATCACCCAGTCGCTGATTTAATGGAGGCACGTTAGAGGAGATCTTAGAAATAAACCTCCTACACTCTGAAAAAGGCCAGTGTGCATACGTTCCCGCACAACACTCAGAGAGCCAATCACCGCAACTTACGGAAGCAGCTCAGCGAATGACAATGCTAAAACATATGTTTAATAAAAAAAAACAGTCCGAGTTGTGATTTTAAGTAATGCAAGCGGGACGTTTTGCATTGCTTAATGTATCAACTCACACTGCGTCTTTTTGTCTAAACATATGTTTCGGCACCGTCATTTGCTGAGCTGCCTCCTTGAGCTGCGTTGATTGGCTCTCCGAGTGTTGTGCGGGAAAGTAGACGCACGGGCTTTTTTTAGAATGTATAGCAAATTAAAAAAAAAGTCTAGATCAAATGCGTTTCTGAAATTCTAAACGTTAAGATTTCCTTATAAATTGCGAAGAAAAAATTTCCAAGTAAAAGGAAGTTTAAATCACTGCCAATACCGGTGATTTACTTTTAAAATTAATACACTCTAAAAAAAAAAAAAAAGGCCGTTCGTCTACTTTCCCGCACAACACTGGAGAGCTAATCACCGCAGCTTACGGAGACAGCTCAGCGAATGACAATGCCGAAAGGTATGTTTAGACCAAAAAGCGCAGTTTGAGTTGTGACATTAAGCAATGCAAGCGTGACGTTTTGCATTGCTTAATGTCACAACTCAGATTGCGCTTTTTGGTCTAAACATATGTTTCGGCATTGTCATTCGCTGAGCTGCCTCCGTAAGCTGTGGTGATTGGCTCTCCGAGTAGTGTGTGGGAAAGTACACGCGCGGGATTTTTTTTTTTAGAGTGTAGGGTAATTTTTTTCTGCTCAAATACGAAATACGGAGGACATGATTATGTTGAAGCCTTGAATTCGGTTGACGTTGTCTGTTTCATTTTATTTTATTTGTTACGCTTTAAAGACTTGTCGATAATTATGAATGCGAGGAAAGAGTTTACATCACGCAAGTAAATCAAAACGCAAAACTACAAAGTAAACTGAGATTTAATACATTCTTCACAACTCAGTAAACCTTAATAAAATAAAATACTAGTGTTCATAACTGAAGTTATTCACATAGATTAAAAAATGTTTGGTCTCATTCGCTAGAGGAACAATAAAACGTTCAAAATTCTTCCAGTCGCTCATGACTTAAAAAAAAAATAGATAGAAACTGCTAGTAGAGCCACGAATATTTTTAATGTAGTGGGAATTGTTAAGTAAAAAAATAAGTCTTGCAACGGTGTGAATGAAGAGTTTAAAGTCAAGACTGTGATTGTAGAATTTAGAAAGAAAGAATGGCCGAGGGACCAATTTGTGTAGCTGCAAATGAGGACAAATATATTTGACTGTTATAAGCGGGAGTGGTGGCAACCTGCTCGCACGTGAACCATGCAAAATTATCATTCCCATCTGTACTGACTCTTGGCAATTTGTGAATTAAGCTTGCCATTAATTTAGGATGGAGGCGGGATACTCAAACTAATATAGTATGCAGGTGTCATACGCCATCTTCAGGAAAAGGGATGGCAGTTAGTAGACTTCTTCTGATGAGTCTGAGTACGAGTTTTCAATAACTCTTCATAGGTGAGTGTGATATCATTAATTGAGAAAAGGCTTGAGTTTTGTCTCAAGCAAACTACTTATACTTAAGAACAACATAAGACCAATGGTTTTTAAAAAAAATTGATAGAAATACTCAAATTTACCAATACATTATTTGTCAATGCTTAAGAAGTCATCATCTAGGCCATTTTTATTATGCTCACATATTTTACCATATCCCAGCTATCTGCACAAGACCTATTTAAGAGTAAATGGGGCTATCGATTTTACTAAAAAGTAGCTCTTTAATTTGAGTTGCAGATACGTTTACTAAAAAGTAGCGCTTTGAATTAAATTGCAGATGCGTTAAAACCGTATCCGTAATTTTTGCAGAATAAATACTCGCGCCTAGTTTTTAGCTATCTCAATGGCGTTGAACTATTTTATCGTGTTCCGAATATTGTAGATTTTTAGTTGAGCTTTCGCACATGTGTTCCAGCCGTAAGCCGCCAGCTGCAACGCGGCAAACGAAAGAAACGAAAACATCCGAAGACGTGTCTTTGGCTGAGCCGCGTCAAATGGCGTCGTAACATCGCTCGCGAGACAGAAAATACGGGAAATTGACTCTACAGGAAACCGTTTCTGGGTTGCATTATTCGCAATTCAATACATCACGCTTACTATTCAACGTAGACAAAAAATAAAAAAAATTCAATGCTAGGCTTACCTTTTGCTCCTCCTCCCTCCTCCATTTGGCCAGGCCTCTCCCTCACCAACTCTCGTTCCCTCAGGTGCCGGAACCTCCGATCGACCAAACTTCATTAGTTCTCGGTGCGATACAAGATGTACTACATGGCAGGCTTACCTGAGACGAGATAAGCCTAACGGGACCGGCGCGCCCCTCATAGCTGACGGCCATACATTAAGATTTCTGCGCTCGCTTGGCCCAGCGGCGGCAGCCCTACTCATAAACACGAGAACAAATAAACACACACACACACACCTGCCGATCTCAAGCGTCTTTCATCGTAAATTCTGGATAGCTCTGCCGCGCGTGGCTTCGCAGAGTTTATGAATGAGGCTATCAGGGCTCAGCGGTAATCCAGGGGGCGCACTGTTCTTATCTTGCGGTTCGAGAGAACCGCTGGCTCTGATAAAACCGACGGAAGCTCTGTGATCCAGATTCTTTTTGGGAGATTAACTAACTGATAATCTGGATGGGTACTTTGTTTGGGTCAATAATCGAGAAGTCGTGAGCGTTTTATTGAGTTAGAAAGTTTGGTGATTTAGCCGCAAACTTTGGTACCGAATTTAATGCAATTTTTGTTTTGGGGGCTCTTCTTTACACTACATTACGAACAAAAAATAGGGTTATAATGAAACATTTAAAAAATGAATCGAAAAAATTGCAGCGGCTTAGCTCGGTTATGCCAGGATATACGTAGCTTGAGCTTATGCGCACGAAAGGAGAGGCGCTATCAAGCGGCTCCGGTGCAGCGTCAGACTTGGCTACTGCGCAATGGAGGCGCACAGCTGGGCACGCGGTGGCGCCAGTGCGTCTGCCGCGACTATGACGTCACTCCTCTGGAAGGCGCGCTTTCCGGCAGCGGCGGAGCGCGCGGCGGTGGCGGCTCCGGCGCGCGGCGGTGGCGGTACCGAATTTTGGGGACTCTTCTGTGCGCCTGCTGTGCGCCGTGTGACATCACTGCTCCTATCTCGCGATGGCGCAGCACGGAGCACGGCTTATTATGCGAGCCAAGCGAAACTGCTCAACCTCGGCCAGTGTAGCTCACGCTACAAAAGAAAATGTCCGTTTTTTTTTTAGTAATAAGTACAGCATGTCCAGAGCAAGACGACGAAAATTTAGGAAATAAATTAAGGAAGATATGTATAAATGAAGTTGCTGAAAACTTATGAAACGAAGGGCTGCCTTTTTATACCCTCGCTTCTTGTTTTTAATGCGAAAGCAGTAGCTGTCCCGTGGAGCGAAGCCGGCGTTTTCCGTAACCGTCTGTATCTGTATATAGCAGCGAAACGGCACCCGGTTTCCCATTGACTGCGACTCGTCACATCGGATGCTTCGTCACAGTAGCTGGCGGAGCCCCTCAAAGTCTAAGCGGACATGCCTCAGAAGTAAAACACAAAGAAAAGCGCAGCAACGCAGATGAATCGTCACGGAAGCCGTGGAGACGGCGGGGCTTGCCGCGCCTGCGCAGAGAGAAAGCGTGATGTCACCGTTGGAGCACAAGTGGCTCTACAGCAACGGCGTCATCGTTGCTGACGAGCCAGCCGATCTGCTGGCAGCGCAGCGGGAAGGGGCGACGCCGGTGCGCCGTGTGCGAAAAGAAGACGTGGCGCGCTGCTAGTAGGAATGTCATGCATGTAGGAATGCTTTGGCATTCCTACACGTGAGAAGTTTTAAGTTTCTTTACATCGTTCTTAGGTTGTTAGGTGTTTTCTAATGTCGTAATTTAATTGGCTGAGATTCTAAGATGCTTCAGGGCTTGCCTCGTCCTGAGTTTCTTCAGCTGCCCGTGTCTATAGGTGGGCGTGATGTCCGTGATGCCCGCGTATAGATACAGACAAGAAGCGGTGAGTGCTGTGAAGTATTTTATTGATAGGCAACCAAGCTGCTTCCCTGGCTGCGTGCATCGGGTGTGTCGCCTTTTGTGGCATGTATGATAACGTTATAGCTTGTGAAGTCAGTGGCGGCAACGGCGGCCTCTAGAACTTTCTACACCGCAATCTGAGAAGTCATCGGGCTTGATGGTGCTCGGGAGGTCTTCGGCCCATTGAGCTGGTGCCGTCGAGTGGAGACGCTGCTGGTGCTGGCGGGCGCAAGTGAACTCGCGGAGAATGGCAGCCGAAGCCGGTCTCTCGTCTCCGGATGCCGGGTACAAGGCGTTGGCATCTTCCTCCCTCACAAATGATATCGCCGCCACCGGGGCGGATGCGCGTAGCAAGTGGTGCTCGTGTCTTTTCTGTGTACAGGTCCCATGCGGTGTTCGCACCTTGACCTCGTAGAGTACTGGCCCCGTTCGCTTAAGTACTGTAGCCTGAAGCCAGCTTGGTCCGCTCTATCAATATTAAGAAGGTTGCCGTTGAAGGCGATTTTTTATTTGGCTTGAAGTCCTCTTCAGCGTGCCTCGAGTTCCTCGTGGCTGGTGCCAGGTGGAGAACCATCAAACGGCTTGTGCACAGCGCAGATGTGGGGCAAGGCGAAGTGGAGGCTGACGAGCTACTCGCGACCTAGAAGTGCCGGTCCGCTGCCTTCCACGATGAAGAGCGGTAAGACTTTCGCTCTGCCTTCGCCACACTGTACGGGCGTATGGACAACACCGCAGGGCTGAAGAACTTCCCAGGCGTAGGTCTTTAGACACAACTCTGTTGGTTCGATCTTCAAAGGAGGTCGAAGTTCACGGAAATTCTGCCTTGGAATCACGGACACAAAGGCACCCGCGTCGAACTCTATGTTCGAAATCATACCTTGAACTTGCACGTGGAGGGTGATTAGATTTCGAGCTTCTGGTGACAGCATCTTCACGTTGCCGGTGTCGTCGCTCCATAGAGGGCGGAACCATGCCCTCCCGCCGACTCGATTTGTATTGCTGCTCCCGCATGCACGCTGACTGTGACACTTTTTGCGGCAGTTTGCGCAGCTATCTGCATTGTTCGGACACGCCCGGGGCGAAGTGCTTATGAGAGCCGCAGTGATAGCATTCATACAGCTGCTTCTTTTTCGCGGGCTTAGCTGTGCCATGACTGTGTAAGTCATCACTCGCTTCTTTTGCGTGCGTTTTCTTCACATATTTATTGACTTCTTCCAAAACGAGTGCGCGTTCAATCGTCTCTTTCTTTGGAAGATTAATGTTTGGTTTTCAGCAAATAAGTACCATGGTATGTCCGTACAAAAAGAAAACGCATTCAAACATGTCCCTCATTTATTCGTCCAAACTGGCACCAAATTAGAAGGTCACAGCGAGATCGTTTTGCTCTGCTACATACTGTGCTATGATTTCATGCTCCAGCTAACTTCTTCTATGAAATTTAGTTGATACCCTTATCACTGACACTCCTGGCGTCAGGTGATAGTATAAATTTGATCAGTTGCTTGAGCGTTAGTTTTGGCGGCTTAGTTTGTGCCGTCAAAAACTCTGGCAGTCCCTATGTCTTGGGTCCCATTACGCTGAAAAACGCATGCACCTTGAGGTCGTTCTTGATTTTCTTCACAAGAAAAACAGAACAAAACAAGTCAACCTCTCTTGGTACGAGAGTTAGGCATTCACAGTTTCGTTTAAAGCTTCTATTTGACCAATGTGACTGGAGGCTGCCACCGTCAGAAGCGTGCTTTTCATTTGCCGAGTATCCAGTTGGTATCTAGGTTTAGAACAGCGTGACAAGACAAGGACAAAGTAATGACGTGACAGACGACAGCGCTGTTGTGTCCGGCGGTGCTACGCTGCTCATATCATCGGAGCTTCACGGCTCGTTTTCCGAGTCTTGTCTCTGCTTTGTCTACCTCCTTGCCAGATATAGTGTTCGTGTGCAGATACAGGCAAGACTGTGTGAGTGCTGCGAAGTACTTTATTCGCAACTTCCACGGCCTAGAGGGAGCGTAATACTTTCTATAAAAATGGCCGTCATCGGGATGATTGTCGTAGAAGTGCACTACGAGTTGGGACTGCGACGTGTAAATAATTCTAGTTTTCCAAAATACGAGTGATATAAGAGCCTTACCTAATGCTTTCACGTCAATCAACGCAACAAAAAGCGAGACCCTCGATGCCTATAGCGCGCATCGAGGGTCTCGCTTTTTCTTGCCTGTCTGATGAGGTCATAGCTTGTGACGTCAGTGGCAACAGCGGCAGCCTCTGGCATGTAAGTGTAAAGCGCGGTCAGCTTTATTGAAAGAAATTTTTGAACAAGTATGTGCTCCAGAATCAATCAAATGTATGTGGAAACCACGTATATTATGAATAATCTCGGGTCACATTTAAAGCCGATATGAACTCATTTAACTAAAGCCTCACCCTATTAAAATTTATATTCAAGTAAATTATTCTCGTGGTCACAAAAGTCTAAGCAATTAAAATACGTGAAAAATAAAAGCACGATTAAAAAACTTTTAAAATGACGCGAAAAGATACAAATCAGTCTTTAGAACATCGAGTTTGGTCGATGACTGAAGCAACAGGCAGATTGCAATCCGAATACACATTTGGGGATGACACTTTTTAATCCAAAGTAAACAGGAGTAAGGCACCTTTGGAGTATTCTATGGAAATATTTAGAAAGCACTTACGAATGATTTTTTTTTTCAACCCCAATAGGTTTCATCATACGTTTACGAAGTTCACAGAGTATTATCAAAATGAAAATGCTCGACATTTCTGCGAATCTAGTCACAAACCTTTCTGCTCCCAACTCTCCGTTAAGTGAAGTGAGTGAACAAAAAAAAAAGTAGGAAATAAAATTTAAAAGCGTTCTAAACAAATGGACTCGACGCCAAGAATTCATGATATGCCAGCCCCTCGGAATTACCAAAAGCGACCTCCGAGCCCGAGACCCACACACGCTAGAGGAAAAGCCATGCTTTTCATCACATCGAAACGCGATGCACAGGTCAGGCCCATATACTTCTTCAGAAATGCAGAAACTCTAGAAAACGCTCTCGGCGCAATATTCCTCAGTGGCAAAAGACGCCGCAGCGGCACTCGAGGCAAGAGAAAGCTTCTATAATTCATCGACACTCCCGGACGCCGAAAGATGCCCCAAAGCATCCGAACGAAGGGACAAGTGAGAACCATGCCTGCTTTCTAAAACCTTAAAACAAAAAAAAGCGGCTAGGCAAACGGAAGCGACAGAGTGCCAGTTCTCAAACGAAACAATCCATTTACGCTATTCATCACCGCGTGTATTCAAATGTGCTGGAAACGGAAGTCGACGCTGCCGCCATCCATCGAGCGTGACGTGAAGTAAAAACGTCGAAATACCCGCGTCGGTCGAGGAGTCTGGAGCTTGCGAATATTGGAAAGCCGTAATATTTATGGCCAACTGGGCGAAATGGAACACTCTCTTCTTTCGCGCCATCCACTCGTCGGCGTATCATCGCCCGCCCACCGCACACGGCAATATTTTAGCGACTTTTCGAGCCTCCATTGCGGCGTCCCGGTGTGTATTAGGTTTTTGTGTTGGATCATCACCTTTCAGCCTAAACTTGATCATAGGTTCTCAAAATGGCTCTTTCCGAACGAAGTCCATGCTGGAATGTTTTATTTCTTTTTTTTTCCAAAGTAATGATTATGTTTGCGTGAAGGAAAATGTACTTGACATTTAATTATGTTTCTTAAGATGAAGGGCTTGGCTGAAAGATTTTTGAAGCAGGTGTTTATAGAGGACTAAGTTAACAATAATTGTTCAGAAGTAACTCTTTAAGAAAGCCTTTGTCCGCGTCTAAAAAAAAAGTCAGTATTGGATGCGCGCGATCCCAGATTATTATTTGTATTCTTGTTCGAGATTTGGAAATAAAGATAAGTTTTATAATTACGAACTCGAGTGTTTCTTGTGCCAAAAGAAATAGCCTTTTTGTTCCTGCGTCTTTGTCGAACCAAACCGTGCTTGCGGTTTTGCGTGCGCACGCAATTTGTCAAAAATATCATCGATACCCACACTGGCCCCTAAAGACATTTGCGTTTCTTGCTTCCAGGAAGCGCTGTAAGTTGTGAAAAGACTAAAGCCAACATGAGCCATGATCGAAGCCGGTGCCAAGTATGGAATGGCGGCTCCCAGGAGTGCGGCCGCCATGATAGCGACGTTGGCGACGTCTTCACGACTGCGATTTTTAATACAGGACGGCATTGGATTCCTACAGGATATGTATGACACAAACGATTTTGAAGATCCCAGCAAGGTGACAACGAGTGCTAGCAACGTGCTTCTTGCGACTAACAAACGCTTCTCGGCGAAGGTCAGTACGAGACCGAAGTTTATGAGGTGACGTGGAATAAATTAAATTAAAAAAAACACATAGAATGTTATTTAGGACAGTTTCTTTTTTAGACGGCAGCGTCTGATGTGTGCAATAAAAGGTATGACTAATTTTCGATGGTGTGGCAAGCGCGAGAGGTTCGGGTGTTGCGTGGCGGTAAAATAATGCTATTCTGAAATTTTCTTGTATTACCTGCACCAAATCTAGAGCAATATTTTAGGGATAGCGCGTGCTAAACTTGGGTACGCCGTTCAAGCGATTTTAAAGTCTATGGAGTAGACTAAGATTCCCTGCGCCAGTCCTTCTTCGTAACGTATTGGCTTGCGTTTGGGCACCTGGCTTAAAGATTAACCAGGAGGTAGAGTTGCGTGACTGAAAAAAGCGCACTTAACACTAGTGCTGAAGTTTCCACGTTGTTATCGCTCGAACCCTATACCCAGTCATCAACGGAATTTTTTTTATCAGCATACGCCTCGTGAGGCCCAGGGAACCCCACAGATTCGTTGAGTGGGTCTTCGCTAACGCTGACAATGCCCGTAACGACAAAGTCGGTTGGAATTTTGGGCGAATTCTCTCACAGCAGAGCTCAGCGGGTGTCTCCTTGTATCGAGTACCGAAAGGAGTCGAAATTCGAGGTTACGGACGCACACTCTTGAGCACCCCAGAATAGCGCTTGGGGGGAGGTGATGCAACTGAAAGGGGGGGGGGGGGGTTACGAGGGGTGCTGGTAAGATGTAACGAAGTCGTTTTCAGAGGTGGGGAAGAGGCACCGCATTTTCTCTGAACGGCATGATAAGGGCTGGCAGGAGGTGAAACAGCCACGACTTGTTGCAGATTTGGGAAGCTGCACGAGTTGGCCAAAGATCGTGGCTTGGGGCGCAGCGGTGAGCAAGTAAGCGCATGTCGAGGCCCAGGGTGCAGATGGAATTTTGTCAGCAGGTGTCGAAAATATTGCGGGAATAGCAGTTGACACCAGGAACGCTGGCGGACGAGATTGTCAGCGGGTGTCAGAACAATTGTGGGAACAGCAGTTGACACCAGAAGCGCTGGCGGACGAGTTTGTTAGCGGGTGTCGGAAAAATTGCTGGGATAGCAGTTGACACCGAAAACGCTGGCAGGCGAGTTTATAATAAGCACTTTGATTCGTATTGGCTTTGCCAAGACGGCTTGTTGCTTCGCGTCATCTCAACGAACGACGAAAGGCAGAGGGAAGATTCTCCCTTCAGGGTTGTGGTTTCTAGAAAGCTACGGAGACGATTTATAGGATACTTTTTCGACTTCATCCTGGCTTGTCGTGAAAGTGACAGCAATACTTTCCATTACTTATGTCGCGTCACAACCTGGCCGGGGCTGAGGCAGGAGACCTTTAGGTGGGCTTATAAACGGTCAGCATGCCTTGAGGTGCGAACGGTTCAAGTGGGCTTGCTCGCTGAGCTGCCGTCACTCCGAGGGCCGACGAGCGTCATGTCTTGTTTCTAGGCTCACTCGGCGTGATACAAACCAGGAGTCTGGTCCGGTTCACATCGCTGACTTGAAGGGATACCACCGACGCGGCAGGGAAAGTGATTAACATGAGTTTGCGGTAGGACACAGGAAATTCCTCATTCCTGGCGACCATGGTGCGAGCTCCGAAATGCGGACACGCTGAATTAGCCACACGGTACACGAATCCGTTGGCAAACGATTTTGCAGTAGAAGCTGTGGCCGCTGCCACAATCTACGGCCATGTTTGTTCGTCGAGTGTTGTTTTAAAAACTTCTTTCTGCTAAAAATGGCTTCTTGGAAAGACAGCCATAGACGGCGATATTTAGGAAGTGCATCAGGAGGAAACACGGGCCTATCCGTTTTCCCAGATGCTCAGGATGCTTGACACTTGTTCGGCCTTGCAAACGGTTAAAGCGGGCAGTCCTACGCCCGCGGCGACCTCCAAGCGGAGCGGGGCAGGTCTGTCCGCGTCGGGGGGACTAGCTTAAAGCAGGTTCCCTGCTACATCGTGGTAAATGGGACAGACAGCGACGGACAGGTCGACATTGCCTGCCGGTTTCGCTAGAAGACCAAGCTGGGGCCGGCACCAAGAAAGACCAACGCCGAGCGTCCCACCACAACCTACGCCGCTTTCGGACGCTATAACTTGGCCATTCCGGCAACATGAGTAGCAGCCGCCTCTCCCGACAGCTCGCAAGGCCCCGACCAGAGCGTTTACCTCTCTCCCCAGTCCATCGACGTGAAAAACTCCTAATATTCATAAAATCTCGAGTACCGGAAGTCCTCCGAAGTCTGGACCTTGAGTGGGGGACTGTGGAAGACGAGGGTGGAAGACGGCGGAGGAGAGGGCACGTGACAGGCGGTCGGCCGAAAGAGACGAGCTGGCGTGTGACAGAGCGTGCTGCCCGAGGCTGGGGGCCGGGCAGGAATGACGGAGCCAGTCTGGCTGGTCCGGCACATGACGATCCCTGGAGCGGTCCACCAGTGAGGTTTGGAGCAGGACCGGTGGAAATGGCGAGCCCTGGCCATACCGGCCTGGGCCATGACGATGCCGGAGTGGTTCCGCAGCGAGACTTAGGCTGTGATAGCTTGGGATAGCTAGACTACGCAGCGCTGGCGTGGGAAGGACGATCCACAGGTCTGTACACGGACTCCGACTACGAGCGCTGAACGACAGGCGACAACGAGGGTTGGTGTGCCTGGACTTCCGGCTCTCGAGGACAGACAACCGGGAGGTAGAGTAAACCTATTCGGTGTCTTCTCGTTGAGTTGTGTCACCCCCAGGGAGGCGAGTGAAGCACAGGCCGATCGGGCAGTGAATATTATAGAGTGACCCCACAGCCTTTAGGACGGTTCATACAACACTGTTTTTTTACGTTTTCTAACGTTACGTACAACTGCCCGAAACATTTCTGTTTGGAATGTCACGCGCAAGGCCATCTTCCTGAAGTGGTAACTACGCTTAATATGAAGCACAGCTGTCCCGGTGACTTGTATGTAAGCTTTGGTAACGTAATGTAACGTAAAACAACGGGACTGAGTGAACCAGCCTTTAAGCTTGATTTCCACTAAAGCGAGAAGCAGAATGATTCGAGACACCGATAAGCCTCGAGCACGAGCAGCATACACGCGAAGGTAGCTTCTGGCAGCTGCTCCCAGTCTCTCAACGCTCATGAAGTATAATTACGAATGGCATTGCGAGTCTTCCAAGGATACCTTCGCGCGCATGCTGCAGGTGCTTGAGGTTTCAGGCTTGAGGCTTGTCGGTGTCGATTGGTTCTGTTTGTCTCTCTAGCGAAAAGAACTAATGCGATCTTCCGTCCGCTACATCTGGCTCCACTGCATTCTCACGGAACGCTTACACTTTTCTTTTACGAATACGCAACATAAAGTTGCGTGTCAACTTGTGGAAACTGCTTGCGGCGTTTCCCTCACCAATGCGGGCCACGCGTTTGGGTCTTGTAGGTGACACTGAACATTAAGCACTGCGGCTTTCATATCTAAGATGTGTTGGGCTGACGGCCGTTAAAACTGAATCCCATGGAATGAATTATGTGACGAATAACTGGCGAACGCCGCCCGACGGCACGCTCGTTTTGCGCGCGACGTAGCAGCCACTGTGTTGATTCCACGCGCAGAGCAAATGCCGCCGGCCAAAATTCGTCGGTTATTCGCAACATATTCGTCCCATGGAGTTCAGCCTTTAGTAGCAGGAGATCTTCGGCTGCGCTCAAAAAAAGACTGGACGTGGCCCGAGGTGGTCCACCGGTGATCTCCCGCGAGCGGTCCCCTGGATCTCTCAGCTCGCTCCACCGCAGTGCGTTTTTGGGAAGTCCTGTTTCCCAACAGACGACGTTCGACCGGGGCTGTCATTTTGATCTGGCATTGACGAACCGGATGCGGCGACCACTTTGGAGGTGGTCTATTGACGCGCACTGGGATGACCGGTTTCGCTGGGAATAGGATATATTTTACCACCGGCTCCGCATACGTTTAGGTACGTCAACCCAGATCTTTTGAAAGTGGCCACAAGCTACGCACGTTTAAAAGGTCGTGATTTTTAGGAGTATCAGGATACTTTCCGAACAACCCGCTTCATTAACTAAAAATGGGTGAGTGATGAAGACGCCAATAGTCTCGTGCGTGTTTAACGTAACATATTAGTGCCCTTCCTAATAACGCTTATTATTGACCACAGTATCAATGTACCGTGTGTTTCAGCGAAGATTTTTAAAGATGCCTAGGAAATAGGGTGTATGAGAAATAAATAACTCTTTCCGGTAACATACTGCCAGCCTTGGAGGACGTCATGGATAGCGGAAAATATAGTAATTAGATAAATATTTACCTAAGGGTTGCTAGTTATCTTCTTAATGTGAAAATAAATAAATGGTTCTAATTAGAAACTCGCTAAGCATATTCAAAAACCAGTAAGTGAACCCTTCTTTTTTTAATATGAGATACGTAGAGCATTTTATGGCTTTCTGATAAAACGCTGAATTTGGACGCGTTTCTAGGTTTCGCTTTCCTATTAGAGCGCATCTTTGCGAAAGCGGCCCCGACCCTACGTGGCTGAGGCGAGCAGCTGCCGCATTGCCTGCCTCGTAGGATGGAAGGAAGTGTAGCGCACGTGCGTTGCCGTGCCTCGGCCACGGAACCGCAGGACCGCTGGAGCAAAAATCCGCTCCGAGATAAAAACAAAACCTAAAAACGCGTTCAAATCTAGCGTTTTTTTTTTTTTTTGGAACGCCATAAAATACTTTACGTGCCTTATATACTTCTAAAATGAGCTGATATTGGGGTTTTTGATGATGCTCAGAAAGTTTCTAACTGGAACCGTATGCTTATTTGACTAATAAATATATTTGGAACCTAGGTAATTATTCAGCTAATCAGTATGTTTGTGCAGAACTTGACCTCCACCATGGTAGTCAGTTTGTTCCCGTAAGGAGTTTTGTTTTCTTTTTTTTCTAAGCCACCCTATTTTTAGGGATGCAACATTTTATTATTCGAGTATTCTTCAAGCACAAGACGCCGAACATTCTTCATAACGAGTCTGTTTTCGGAGAAGTGGCCGGGCGGAAAGGATGCATTAGAACAAGCATAGACAGTTAGATGGATGGGCTGGATTTCCGTATTCCTTTTTTGCCGGAACCGGCACAGACAAATCGCGACGATCGTAACAAGCGCGCGAGCACGCGAGGCCAGCTTCGAAGACCCGCGGGAGCAGCAATTAGAGAAATCCAAAGCGGGGAATCAGAGTCAAATTGGAGTCGGCGACGCACGCTCCCCAATCTAAAAGTGGTAACCAGCAAATCCCCGGCACTGGGAGAGATATTGTAGCACCGGCACTGTATCAGCCGGCCGATTAAAGCGAAGCAAATTCATTCGCGGTACCGCGCCATGTCTAGGCGTTCGAGTGAAATGACCCCAGTCGGAAAAGCAGGCGAGCCAAAGGTTTTGCGAGAAGAGCACTCGCTGAGCGAAAAACAATCCCGGCCGATACGAGAAAGCGGGGAGCAAAAACAAATTGTGTAGCGGGAAAGGTATAGAGCCGCGGGCAGAGCGCGCCCGTCAGGCAATTTTGTCAGGGCTAATTTGTTTGTTGGCGTAATGAGGTTTTCGGTAATTAAGCCGTCCGTCTTGTCGCTTCCCCCTGCCACGCCTCCCCTCGCACGCGTCGCGCACGTGCAGGGGAGGGTTCGCTGTCGCCTCGGTCAACGGGATCGGCCGCGCGGAGCGCCGTGACACACCGAAGGCTTGTGCTGGCGTTCCCGGAGCAGGTCATTTGCATGTTGTGCTCCATCGTCCCTCGAGCCACGGGTTCAGCGTCCCCTGTGGCGGCGGCGTTGTTGAGACAAACTTTCCATCGCCTCCTTTTTCTCCCGATGGCTTGAGTTTGTTGCTCATCATTTTTCTTCTTTCTAGTGGGTGGTTTCGGTGGTTTGTATGGTTGGCTGAATTGTGCTATAGAAAGTCAGCGTGCTTAAGATTGGGGTCCTCAAGGTTGGTGGCAGTTCTTGATGTTCCTGCATTAGTTATTTGTATATTTACTAGTACCGCCATCTCGGATAAGGCCAAAGAAGCGATTGAATGATGCCAGCAAAGTTGGCCGACCTTTTAATGATGCAGGGGGAAACAACAATATTATTGCGGACGTCCTCGTTTTGCTCAATATCACCTTCGATTTCACAGAGCCATCACGTGTGTTATTACGTGCAGATAAAAATAATACGCAGGCATGACCGTCCTTTCCAGTATTATGACTAATTTTGTGCTCCCACTGGACCCACAATTTAACACACAAAGTACGATTAAATTTCTAAAAAAACTGCAGCTGCCTTGGAAGTTTTGTATTGTTAGACATAAAGTGATGAGCACCACATTTTTGTTGTCAAAATGATACTTTAGTTCTAGGAGCACTCTTTAAAGGAACAGTTGTTAAAGTAAGAAAGTTCTCCACAATATTGACAACATGCAAGATCAATTTAATGAAAATTTGGCGATAATGAATTTACATAGCTGAAAACCGGAGACACAGTTGTAGTTTGGACAACGTTTTGCATTGCCTTTGTTATACACAGGGCTCCCGAAAAAAGAGAACCGCGTTTTTTAGCCCGGGTGAATAAAATATGAATCGCAGAAAGCACAAAATTCATGACAATAAGAGCCTAGCGGTTAGGATAGAACGCGAAAGTTTGAAAACATAACGTTACCTGATTAAAAACATAACTGAAAAAAAAAACACGAAACTTCTTAATTTTCCGACGTACACCTAAACCTAATACCATCAAAACTAGAAATGACATTGGTGGCGCCTGTAGCATCTATTTCAGTGAAAACATCTTCTCAGCAAGAAAGAAAACAATATCCTAATTTTTGGAGGCAAGTATTTTCCACTTATATAAATCCGACTAACATCCGGAATATCCTGTTGTGTTTTGACAATATTAGGCCTAGGTAAACGTCGACTCAGAGAAATTTTATTTTTATCAATTATCTTTTCATTCAGGTAATTTCATGTTCTCATAATTTCGCGTTCTATCCTAATTGCTAGCGTCATATTCTCACGGAGTTTCAGTTTTCTGCAATGAATAGTTTTCTTTTTTTACCCGGGCCGAAGAATACCGTTCTTTTTTGTGGGGAACTACCTCTATCCATCTAAGACCACATTACTCTGTTGAGATGTGCAGGCCTACATTAGCACCAGATAGGAAAAGGTACCGATTTATTATTATTAACGCTTTCATTCGAAAGCACAACAAATTTATAATGTTCTCGGTGAAACTTATGTTACAGGTATATGGGGCTTACTTATATAAATGAAAAATCCGTTGGAGAAGGTTGACACGAATTGACAAACAGAATATTTGGACAAACTTTCAAACCCAATGACATACGGAATTGATACCTGCAAAATTTATTCAGGAGCGTCCTCGTAAATCGTGCTACCTATGAACCCACAAACGATGGTCAACCTAGTTTATCTTGAAAGGTGGAAAAAAGACATAAACACTCAACCCAGAAACACGATTCTGTTTTTTATTTTGTGTTCTATGGTGAATATAATTTCTCAGGGCATTTAAAAATGCATTGTATTATTTTTTTGGAACAAAAACAAAGAAATGGAAGCTTGCGTGGTGAGTCCGTGAGCGACAGTACAAATGCAACTGGAATGTTTGTTCCATATTATGTTGATCTTTTTACGGCACCATACACTCAGCCGTGTCAATCTACAAAGTTTTTAACCGTCGAAAATATTTGACCACACAGAATATCCGAACTGCATGGATATTTACCGCCCACAACATGAAATTCAAGGAGTCTCATCAATCGAACAGCATATATTGTACGTACCCCACGGTGCAGCGTTATTCCAAACAGGATTTGAGAAAGGTCTCAAATCACACAGCGTATCCATTATACATTGTCGACCATAGTCACTTCATGACGATCGGACGGAATCTGGCGTGTTTTAGGGCACATGTAAAATAGAGCTGTTTTTTTGCACAGCTTCAAAGCAAATGAACGAACGTGTCTATTCCGTCCCAACACACCGGACCCGACCCTATCAGCTATTTTTCGCGAAACCGGGAACATAGCCGGGAAGGCTTTTTGGAGATTATCGCAACTAAAATAATCCTCCAAGAACGTTGAACTTCCTGCGCCTCGTGCTGCTTGGCGTTCGCTCCCTTCGTTCGTTTCCTGCGAAGGCGTTCAGGCAACGAGCCCTGGTATTCCCTGGTTCTTACAGTGGAAGATAACACACAAAGGTTAAGCATCCTAAACTGGCAAATAAAGTAAAAACTTCCAAGAAAAGCCGGCGAACTCCAAATTCACAATACAGGTGGGGAGCCACGCTGATCATCCTTCCACAGCTCAGGCGAGTGGCAAAAATTTATGGTTGATAGGGGTCGCTCGGTTAGCAAAATGGTGGCGGCCTGAGAGCTCTTTTCGCGAAGGTCTATATGCAAAGGTAAAATATTCCAATAAATGTGTTATTAAATGTGTCGCCTGAAGCTATCTTTATTAGGCATCGAATAAAACCGGTGATAAAACTGTATTGATTTTTTTTTTTTTTTACGTTGAATAAAGTATAAGGGAAGTTCAAGTACTTTCCAGCGTTGCAAGAATGCGTTACCCGAAAATTGCAAAATATTGTGGCCGAGACGTGGCGCATCAAATTTGAAAGATTTTGTTGACTTGGTAGATATCGAACTTTGGGGGACAGAACATTGGTGTTACTGCCGCAGCAGGACTCCCTTGGGAGTGGCGCCTCACAACCATTGGCAGGCGTCAGCGACCATGAGGCCAAGTGTGCAAAACATTGGCGTTCTCGTCGACAGTCGCGGTATGAGTCTTGGTAGTTGAACAATCGGATCGAGGTTTCCCATACCACGAAATTGTTCGACGTTTGACAATTTGGTCAGACATTGCCCACATACTGCTACAATTTTTGTTTCTTTTCTTTTTAGCTCGGTGAGTCATACTTCGTCCAAACAATAATTAGGATATTCGAATAAGTTTTTCGTCCTTAAATATTATGAAAATATTTGAAATGGTGTACAGATTATCTTGCTTGGTGAACGAAACTACACAAACTTACAAAAAATGTTTTTAATATTTTTTTTTTATATTACAGTTATATTACTTAATGGGATATTTGTTCACTGATGAGAATGCATATTTGAAACGGAAAAGAACGTTTGTGATCGTTTGTATTTCCAACTCCGAAAACTGGGCAATGAAGCCAGTACTTCATCATGCGTGGATCTTAATAATACGCGAGCCTATCCTTTTCTCTTACGAATTTCCTCCAGTCATTACTCACGCACAAATTGAAGCTTACACTCGCGGTGTGATGTATTACGACTGACCGTCATCCTTTTTCGTAAAGTTTGCGCATAGCCCGTCTAGCGAGCGTTCGCTGTATTTTATATTTAATCACTGGAACAAAATAAAAAAAGTGCAGTTTGGGCTAATTAATTATATTTCGGTCCGGAAACAAATCGTTTCGTTGAATTTCAACTTTATACTTACGGTTACATGGATCTTTGTTTCTTGCACTTTTTTATGTCTCTCGCTTCGCTCTTTTTTTTTTTTTTTTGTGGGGAGAGGGGGGATGAGATTAACGTTATTCATCTGAATCAACTGTTGTACGCATTCTTTAAGACACATCCCTGTGCATATCTTTAAAAAAAATGCAGGAGGAAAATATAGAAGCTGCCTTCGCTAGCCTTGTACGCGAAAAAATATCTGGGTAACATTAAGACGTATGAGTCAATTAGCAGAACCTGGCGTGCCAAAATGATTAACTCGTCTTAGAGTAAAATCTAATTAATCACCAGAAAGAATGGATCCCCTTCAGTCTACGCCCAAAGTTTAACGGTCGAAATATAAATGTAAAGTGGCTGGCTTCTCTTACTTATATCTCCGTCTTCTTTTTTTTTTTCTTAGTATAACATATAATATTCGTAATAAATATGTCAAAAATAACAGCGATGCACCTTGGCAAATAAGCTCGTAGAGTATATTAATTCAAGTTAGCTTTCCTTGTGATGCCTTCCAGGTCAAGAGAAATTTTCTATTTTGCGCTGCTTGAGGACTTTATACGGATCGGACACCAAGCGATGCTT
This sequence comes from Ixodes scapularis, assembly GCF_016920785.2. Lineage (NCBI taxonomy): Eukaryota > Metazoa > Arthropoda > Arachnida > Ixodida > Ixodidae > Ixodes > Ixodes scapularis. The sequence continues at coordinate 182,304,262 of NW_024609846.1, read as the reverse complement.
GGTTTGTTACGCGCCTTTACAAGGATGCTTTACAAAAATTACTAATATAAAAATACCTTCAATTTAAGCCACGATTTTTCGCAGAAAAGGTATTCGGTTAATCCTAATTCATACATATCCTCAAACAAAACAAATATTGACAAAAATAGACATTGGTATCAGCCTTATTTTATTCACAAAGAACATGTATTGTTTACGATTCTAGAAAATTGAACTGTAGAAATCTGGCCTTCAAGTACTCGTTTTTCTCGTGTACAGGTGAAGATTGGATCGAATAAACTGAAATAATGTTTCAATGCTTTCAAATGAATTTTTGTTTTAGAGCGCAGCTCTTAAGGCCGGTTCATACACTTGCGTTTGAGTGCGTTTAACTGCGTTGCGTCGAGAAGCGAAAGAGAGTCACCGGCACATCTCTGCTTCGTATGAAGCGTAGAATCCAATCCAATGAATCATCTTGGCACGCGATATAAGCAGCAGGAATGTCCTGGTTTCTCGCAGCCGCATAGCAGTCAAGCGCAGTCAAACGCTGTCAAACGCAACTGTCTGAACCAGGCTATAGGCGCCCGTTTCCGGTTTGAGCAGCGTCGGCGTCGCCGTCGGCGTAACCGCGCGGTGCATTATGGGAAATATCCCATAATGCACCGCGCGGGGAGGAGGAGGGAGGAGAAGGGGAAGGAGGACGAGGGGGAGGGGAGGAGGGGGAGAGAGGAGGAAGGACGTGGGGGAGGGGAGGGGAGGAGGGGGAGAAAGAGGAGGGGAGGAAGGAGGAGAGGGGTGCAACGAAGCTGGATGGGAGGAGGAGGGAGGAGGGGTCTACCCTCCCCTCAGTACCCTTCCCTCCTTCTCCTCAAGAGCTGCGCTGCAATTCGGCGTTACAGGGTATTGTAAACGTCTTTGATTGTTTTATCTTTGACTAAAAAAAGTGAGTCATGCTTTCCATTAGGTTCTACATTTGTTTGTTGATAGTTAAGTTTTTTTTTTTTTATGACAATACACTTGCGTGTAAATATTTGTGTATATTTAGGTGTATGCTTGAGAACTAGTCCATTTGTCCATGTCCCTTTCCTCCTATAATACCTCTGAGCTCTGCAAATTAAATTAAATAAAAAGATCATTTTAACCTGTTCTGTTTTACCTTTAGAAGCTACGTTGTGCTCCAGCAAGTATATCATATGACCACAGCACCAACATCTTATCTTCGAGCGCATCGAGCTCTTTCATGTAGTGGCCGCCGCAACTGTCGCCCGGCTATTCACAGCCCGACTAGCCACTTGGTAGCCGACGGCTTCCGCGAGCTGCTAGACCAGATCCCCTGCCGCCGTCACAACGTCGAGGCCGCGGTAACCGGCAGCCTTCAAACTACGGAAAGCGCATTGCGCCCAAATCCTCAACACAGACAGAAAATCCCCCCAAATGAATCAGCTCTTCCCTTTGGGTCTGTTGAATATTTTCAACAGCGATCGGTCAGAGAGAAGACGACGATCACGAAAGCCGCCTTGGAAGCACGCATCAATTAATTTTTTTTTACTTATCCGCCACGGTGTGAGCCAGAAACGGGCATCGTCCCATTAAACCCATTTCCATGCTTTAACCAATAATATCGTTTAGTTATTTTACAAGAGATTTGGTGCCGCAACCCGGGAACTCGTCGCCTCATTAGCGACGAGTTCCCGGGAATCGGATTTGCCCTTGGAGGGGAACGCTGGACGGGCATACGGTACCCCGCACCTCCACCAAAATATCACGAATGACAATTGATGAGGCAAAGATAAGTGAAGAAACTAAACGTTTAATGGGGCGAACTTGTGCCCAAATTAATAGAAGAAAAAGGAAACAGGACAAAGCAGGAGAGCGTCGCGGGCGTCCATGTCGGCGAGACCGCAGGATCGAGCGCAGGGGCGAGACTGACTCTGGCTCGCCACGCGAAGCCCCTTATGTACACGCGTGGGCTTCTGGAATAATCGGCATAGAAGGTTCGATGCGTAGAACATTCGGGCCTGTAACAAGCCCAATATGATTCTCTAACTTTCCAGAACACTAAATTGCAGAAATAAACAAAAGACAGGTCGCTCCCAGGAACCGAACCCTAGCTTTCCGCGAGGGAGACAAGCGCGATAACCATGAGGCCTCGCGCGCGCTGCCTACGTGGCCAGCTGCGCGCGCGGCAATATGTCGAAACTCCTTTCTTGGCAAAATCATGGAACGTCTTTTGAACTCTAGAATCTACTACCATTTATATAAAAAATAACCTATTGCATCCAATACAATACGGATCCACAGATCATAAGGGAACAACAAATCCACCATGCGAAATAAAAAAATAGAATACTAGAAAATAAAATTGAGAACAAACACAGCAATAATATCACTAAATTTTCAAGGCGCATTTGACTCCTTATGATTTCTATTTTTTTCTAAAAAGCTAAAAGATTATAAATGTCTTTCAAATCTATACAAGCTTGTACGATAACTTTTTAAAAACTACAACTATATCATATACCACATCCAGCAAATATATTAAATTATCCCGTAGAGCTTGGCTGCCTTCAAGGCTCGCCATTAAGTCCACTAATCTGGAATATATTGATCTCAAGTCTGTTAGACATAGACATTCCCTCAACAACCTACATACACGCATTGAAGCGTATCCTGATGATGTCGTTATCATGATATCCGGAACAACAAGACGAGCATTAGGAACCCCAGTAAACAACTTTTTAAAGTAGCACAGTGGGCGAAAGATCATACACTCATCCTAAATTACTCAACACATTTTGTATGCTCATAGTATCAAATAAGCGATTATCATGAGACAGACCACCAAGAGTGAAAATGAATAATACCAGCCTAAAATGTGTTTAAACCCTACGTAGACCAGGGGCTCCAAACTCGTCATGCACAAAGTTGGGACCGAAGTTCACGGAGTGCACCGATTGGACCATTACGACGATGACTTCGCGCTTTTGTTACCGGCGTCCAATCGGCGCGCTCCGCGAACTTTCGCCTCCAACTTTGTGTTTGACGAGTTTAGGGACCCTGGGGTCATATTCGATAGAAAGTTTAATTTCCTCCCACACGTCGGTTATGTAAGAAAAAACATATTCAAACATACTATTAGTTCATTTACAGTTTTAAAATTAATAGAAAAGACAAATAACTATATTTGAGATCAGTAAAGATGTACAAGGCATACGGAGCTATTATATGGTGGGAGAAAACAAACACCCACCTATACAAAAAAGTTGTAGCTCTACAACGTATACATTCTTCAACATCTCCAGAGCTTACTGCACCCAAGCAACATCACTCTTTTAATAATATGTTACGTTCTGCCACTTCATCTTACATTAGGCAAGGAAACAAAACAATTTCTTTTATTGCAAAAAAATAAAGAAATCCTATGTCACTGGGAGGAATCCAAGTTACATAATACTAGCGACAAATTCGACTCATGGATATCCCGCCGTTCCTCTCAACACAAATTAAACTATGAAACAAATATAATTATCCCAACAAACTACCATACATACACAGACGGTTCCAGGTCACCAGGAAAATTTGGTGCAACCTTTATTATATTATCACCTCAAAATGAAATAGAATAGGTAGCACAATATAAACTACCTGATTATGCTACAATCTTTGAAGCAGAAAAATAGCTTTCGAAGAAGCTCCTAAATATATCCAAATAATATAAATAATTCTGCAAAAATAACAATATATACGGATATTCTCTCTCCTGCAAAACATTGCAAATATACGAACAAAAACTAAAGGAATTTATGAAATAAAACAACTCATAGAACAGATACACACAAATCGCACCATTCATTTCGTACATGATACAGCACAAGCCAGTAATATTGGAAATGAACTTACCGACTACCACTCAAGAAACGCACACTCCTGTGGACAGGTAATTAAATGTTTATATTCTAAAGATATGTTGAACTACTACTACTAAACAAAGAAGCAAGAAAAAATTGGGACCGGGAATGGAAGGAACCGGGACGAGGTAAGGAGTTAATATCATGAATCCCAAGTATAAGGAGCATTCCAAATTGTTGTCCACCATCTCACCGGTTAACACAAAAAATGACTGGCCATGTAAAATTTCAATTCTATTTGTTTTTTCAGATTTCAGATTATGAACACCAACAAATGTTTCTGTGGAACAGAAAAAAGACGACTTCGGTCACTACAACACCTGTCCCTGGACGTTGGGTTTTCGTAATAAACTTATCCAACTAACATACACAAACCGCAGTAATACAACTAAATATGCAATAATGTCAAACATAAAAGAAATCAACATACTCGAGGAGATGATGAACTTGATACATGCAGAGGTAATGCTTTTATAAGAACGCTAAGGAACAACATATGCAGCAGAACTTGATAGATAGTGGATGTGAATGTGGTTGATTGCGTGCCTTCCAAACTAGGGTTGGTAGCGGATTACTTGGTGAAATATCCCAGACTAACAACTGCTCGGTCTTGCGGACTCGACCTTAACAACAAACAAACATCATATATCGTATAGTGGGTTCTGCATGGCGACGTGACTGGAACAAGTGAACACCAAAAAATCAAGTTTCCTGCTGACAAAACTTAGCAAAAACCTCTATTCATCAACTCAAGAACCAGCTGAAATTGCTTAAGGAAAATAATTGCAGAGATAAAAAATAGCGACCAAATAATACAATATAATGACAAGAACAACAAAAGTGACAGAGGTATGAGACAAAAACACATGCAATGACTGCACCTGAAAAAAGAGAAAGAACAAGACAATGTTTTTAAATACATCCCGAAAGAAAAAAAAAGGGGGGGGGGGCAGAAACCTCCTCCCAGTTGCAAAAGACATATGCAAAGGTAATTTTCCAATAACAGTGCCAGAATAAATATTGTAAAAAGTAAACATGTAAACAAATGCCAAGAGAGATAAAATGGTATATAAACACTAACGAAAAGAAGTGCTTCTGTAACTTAAAATTGTTGTTTACTCATTTATCACAAGCGAGTGCTCTAACAGATACCTTATGTTATATAACACCTTGTAAATGTTGTGGGCTGGGGTGGAAGTGTGAGGTTGTCTGAAGTTGCTGACGGATCCCCATGTGGCGGGTTCGAATCCCGGCAGAGGTGCCCGCAATCTGAAGGAGGCTTATTGCGGAGAAGGCGCAGTGTAACCGAGCTTTCGGTTGCACGTCAAGAGATCCCCAGGTGGTCGAAATTAATCCTCAGTTCGGTGGGGCGTGCAGATGCCCGTCGTTGGTTTGGCACGTAAAGCCCCTAAATTTGACTTCTGAAGTTACTGGAATTCCTGGAATGGCTGGAATGCCCATGACTTCGAGTGCTTTGTTATAGGGTAGGCTGGATTTTGAAATAAGGGGAGGGGGGGGGGCAAGCCCCATATATTGCCCCCCCTTCCCCTCCCGCCACCGAAAAAAAATGTAGTGTATTAAATTGTTTCTTTTTAACATATATGACGATAAGGTGGTTTTATGGCTAGAAGGCAGACAGATGGGTAATTTAATAGACCGATCTCGCCACCCAATTTGTCTAGCCACCGCTGCCATGATTCATCGATGGAACTTCAGTCTTTACAAGCGTGCGGCAACCTCGCTGGAGCTCTGCGCTTGCGAGCATGAGAAGACACGAGCTGTCTCGGGAACTGCCACCTGCTTTTTGAGGGCTAAAGTTAGGGCGGCTTCACGCATGCGCCGAACGATTGGTGAGATCGGTCTATTGAGCTTGTATTTCGGAATATTTTGACGTCGTACGGGTTCACTAGCAGCGTTGGTAGCGAGTTCCACTTTGTCTCGCCTGCTCATGCAAGCATTCTAAAAACACACCGGCCCACCTGCTATCCTGCAGAGCCACCAAGACCCGATCGATAAATGAATTTGACGGCACCGACTGCTCTCCGTGCGACATGTTTACAGTGGCGCCATACTTTTATAGAGCGTGGGTCCACTACTCTGTGTGTGCGACGTATTTCCGTCACTGACGGCCATCCTTCTGCAAGAAGTGGTACGATCGTTGGCTGGAAGAGCGTGGTAAGCAAACCAGCTCAGACATTGGCAGCGACAGTAATGGGATCCAGGCAAGTAGCAAGGGGGGGGGGGGGGGGGGGGGCCATGGGGCCCGGTCCCCCCCCCCCCCGAAATCTTCCATTTTGCTGGTACCTCCTCTCCCCTTTCTCCCTGATACAGCATTTTGTCATGGGCGCCCCCCCCCCCCCCCCCCCCCGGGCCGGAAACAAAATCCTGGCTACGTGCCTGATGTCACCTATAGGCCGCATTTTCTTCCGGTAGGCGTAGACGCGATAGATGTTGACCTTCGCTGTGTTCTCTTTGATAGAACATCTCCGAGTGTCACTCTTGTGGGCGTTGACACGGTAAACAATCGAGCTTACCTGCATGACCCTAAACCCGGGGTCACATGGCTCCTACATTGTACAAAAGGCACAATGTTCACTGCCAACATGATGTCAGAGTTACATGCGCACACGCCTCAAGCATCTTCGAAGCATGTTTCCTTCGTACATATGTGTCTGCTTCGAACATATCTGCAGCTGGCTTCTTTGTAATCAATGGGAAAGGTCCGTCATACAAGGAAGAACCACGCGTCAGGCAGTAAACAGTTTTAGGGAGCCGTTTTTGCGCTCATCATACGGTATAACGGGCCCTCCGGTATTAACTGTGCATAAGCGAATCTTCTATGGTAGCTCATGCGCAGTTCGCACCGGAGCGTCCGTCATTCCGTATCGAATGTGCAAAAACGGTTCCCTAAAACGCCGTATTGTTTGCAGACGGTTTCTTTAAGCTTTATTAGCGGTGTAATGGCCGCTATATGCTATCATATGTAAGTGGGTCATCGTCGAGAACAAAAACATCAGTATAGGTAAAGTAATAGCCTCTTTTTGTTGCCATCTGTCGTTCAATCCGCAGATAACTTTTTTTTTTTCCAAATAAAATGGGAGCGCTTTTTTTTCATACTTTCATAGCCAATAAGATCATAAGAAACGCAGGGCGTGAAGAGTCCTGAGCATGTTGTTAAATTGTTTAAGTATACTTCAAAGAACGAGCGGCGAAGCAAGAAATGGGAACATAAAATAGTAAGTCACACCGAGCGTTTCTCAGGCTGAAAGTGACTTGAGCTTAATTTTTGCAATAAACTCGAAGATAAAGCTATCATCTACTGGAATTCACATAGGTTGATCGCACTTTACGAACAAACTTAACTCAAAATTATTGGTTTCGGAAACCCGTAAACCTAGAGCCGAAGATATTGACCATTACGTACAAGTAAGACGATCATCCTCATTAGAAAGCGAGACTTGCCTCAGGGCGCGCGGAATCTTGACGTCCGAGCTATAGAACTAACAGAGTTTCTACCCTCGGCGGTCCCTTTGTTACGTAGGCGCCGCACAAACCATCGCAGGCTGATTGGACGAAACAGTGCTTCCCTCTTCCTTGGCGCCCTTTCTATCTTATCCGTGTGATTAAATTTTATTTTTAGTTTCTTTTGCTTGGCTTCTAAGGCTGAGGCGTACGCCCGGGAACTTTAGCCCGTGGTGAATTCAGGAGGCGTTCACGGACGCCATCCAATGAGGGTTCGTTAAAATTAATCCTGGATTTAAGCGCGCGCTACTCTTCTTTCCTTCCTCTACTTTCGGGCCCCTCCTACAGATGGCGGCACACACAAAAAAAATATGTGGTACAAGAAGCTCAAGTCGCAAGATCGCGGCCAGAGGCAATGAGATACGCCAGCTAGAAATTCGAGACTTTCGCTCGCAGCGTTTCGTTTGTAATGACAGCGTTGCTAAGTGGCGGCTTCACCAATAAAAGACCAGCAAGTGCGGCAGCAAAGAATGAACTCAGTCAAGTCGGTCGGAGCGGAGCGGCTACGCAGCTTAGAAGCGCACGTGACCGCTTCTTTAACTAAGCCGATCGGACGCCGGCACTCCAATCAATTCGAGGGGAATCCTCATCCCATGCTCGGCGCGTACCTGTGTGGGTTCGCTCGCTCGTCAGAGAAATGATTTTCCGCTCCTTAATTCTTCCCGCGCTACACCTTGTTCAGCCCAATAATGTCCTCCTCTTTTCTTTTTTTTTTTTCTCGACTACCTATCATTGTATTGGCGGATCTTAAGCGAAGCCAGATACAGACTTTCGCGGTTCTTTCGACTTTCAGTTTTTGCTAAGCTCGGGGATTAATCCAATTGTTCTCGGACAAATTCTGCAAATTTTGATATGCTTAATACTCCATTGCTCATAGCTCATTACCTTTCCTGTTTCTTGTTTCTCTGATTTTTATCTTCATTGCTTTCTTTGAAAGACCCACGCAATTGATCGCAGCCAGTATCCGTGTAGGAATGTGAGAGAATTCTGATGGAATTGTTTTCTTGAAGTCTCTCTGCCTCGCAATAGCAAGACACACACAAAGGCTAACCTAATAAATGTATGGCGTACACAAAAGACAAAACTCAAACCCAGCAACCATCGCAAGTCCACTGGATCTGCGCTATAGTTGAGGAAGGTAAAGAGAGAGCAAAAGAGAGAGAATGACGATCCGTTTCCAACTTGAGGCGGAAAACTTCGATAAGAAGCAAAACCCGCGATGCGTGCTTCGTCTGACAAGTAATGGACGAGCAGACAATGAAGACTTCGAATACCGCTGACGACATGAAGACTCAGAAGAAGCGACGACACAAAGAGAGGCGCGCTTTTCACGCCTCCAGGGGAGGTTCTTCGGATGATGCCGCGTTTGAAGCAAGCAGCGCGCCCCGCTAATTCTGCTTCACTCGCCCCAAAGAGATCGCGGGAAGAGCACTGTCTTTGGCGGGCGGGAAAAGTTGCAGTGCTAGCAGAACAAACAGCCGAGTACCGCAGAGATCAGGGAGGTAAGAGAGCTCGATAAAGGAGAGCGTCGATTTCTTTGTACCGCCATGCGAATGACTGAAGCACGCCAGGTAAAGACGCGGGCGTACTCTTGCGCTGAATTGCACACTTGTGGTAAACAACCCCGATGACGAAAGCACGCCTCTGTGTTTATTGGCTACTTAGAACTAAGATTTGAAGCATGAAACTGAATGTTTAAGAAAAAACGATTTTCAGTAAAAAAGCGGGGGAAAGAAACGTTTTTTTTTTTTTCCGAAATCAGAATGTTTATGGGATATTTTTAAAGCGAATTCACGTAACGTATTTTGCTGCTTATATTTTCGCCGTAATTCATGTTGTTGAACTAGCTTTTTTTTTTCTTTTTTGTGCCATGAGGCTGCGTTTTCCAGCTCCTTGGAGTTATTTTCTATTGCGATCGACTGTGCCAGTCATCATGAAACGATATGGAACTAAATTCTTATGCATATAGACCTTTATTCTAGTTGAGAGTAGCCGGTGCTCGAGAAGTTGATCGGTCGGTGGCCAAAATATTTACAGCGGATGCTGCCAGACCTACTAAAAAAAAAAAACAAGAAAACAAAAACACATTTGAATACGCAGAGGATTATGCGACCCAAATATGCCTCCGATCGTACGTCTCGAGTTCTGTCGTCAGCAGAGTTGGTTAACAGCCGTGCTTCGGCGTTTTACCAACACCAGAAATTATGCCAATGCAAAACGGCTTGCATACGAACGAAGAAGAGAAATCGCGTGAAGGGTTCACCGGTGTGCTGGTGAACCACGGGTTCAAAGTGAAGTGGTCTTTTATGAAACAGTCCTCTGCACAATTTTGATATCTTAAAATCCTCCGCCCAATGACAATTCACCATGACCCGTTGCCCAGCAAGATTGTATTCGTGGCTTGGGAAAGCCAGCAAAGCACGCTCCGTACTCATGAACACTGGTGATGGGCCGAACTTTTGCCGAATCGAAAATTCTTAGCCGAATCTTTGGATTCGGCAAAGCCGAATTTTCGCCAAACTTTTCTAAAGATTTGGCAAAGATTCGGCAAAAACGCACTGTTCTAGGCCTAAAAGTTTATATATCGTTTTTCTAGTGCAAAAGAAAAAAAAAAAAAAGGTTTTGTTAAAATGCATATTGATACAGTTATTACTACTTAAGCTGACTTCCTACAAGATTGGTGTAATTTTTACACCAATACAAATTACACCAATACAAGATTGTATTGGTGTAATTTTTTGTGTGCTTACTCGTAATTTTAAAGTGACTTTTTTGCAGAAGTGGTTTGACAATGGGGTTGGGTAGTAGTGATCGCAGTCACGATACGCGAGTTTCGGTTTTGAAGCCTCATCTGCGCAAGCCTGTAATTCTGTACTGTTGAAAGAAAAGGCGGTAACACTGTGTTCTATACTTCATCTGCAAGTCACGTTTCGTGCACGAAAATGAATGCAACGGCTGTTGAGCCTTCACCAAAAGAGATAACAATATTATTGTAAATATGCATATTTTTTTCCATCTAAGTCACTTCAGCTTTGCATGAAAGTGTGGGTCCCATATTCGCAACGTCTCGTTTTTAACTTTTATAGTGCCACTTTCTAGTGTTAGGACCATATAGTAGGACACGGCAGACGTTTAAGAAGATGGGAAGTGCTAGGAATGGTCGCATGTGCAACATCGAGAATGATAGTTCTGTGTTTCGTTTCATGCGGATAGATGAAAACTGCGAAATAACGCTAATTAAAAAGCAATATTACTTTGTTTTGTGACAAAATACCTGTGAGCCGAAAACAGCATTGCTATTATGGCAAGGAAGTGCTTTAAAATACTTGTCAATCAATGTTGAAACTACCTCGTTGCTTTACTGGAAATATCAAATGAAAATCACGCTATCCCGAATGTGCCGCATCATTTGTTACTTGCGCAGTGGGTAGCGTCATTTTTTCGTCAATTTCTGGTCGATATAGTGTTTTTGAGGCGGCAAAGATTGAAGAGAACCACACTCAGAAAGCCTGACAAACACACAGTTACCATGTCGCCAACTTCGCACCTCGCCGAAACCGCTCGTAGAGCTAGACTTCGATGGTAACCAGCCGCACTACCGCATGGCGTCCATTTACCCATGGCGCCGTCGCGTTCTCGCTCGTGCTCTTATGTTTGCCGACTTTTCGCCGAATCTTTGCCGAACTTATCTTCAAAAGTTCGGCATGTACCGAACTTTGCCCAATCTGAAGTTCGGCAGATTCGGTCCATCACTAGAACGCTAAAACGTTTAGCGGCCAAAAGCTCTTTGAAGGAACAGGTCTAAAGTCTACAAAATGTGCTACGTAAGAGAGTGAGGAGGAATAAAATAAGAAAAATGTACCACCATAGTTGCGCGGCATGCTAACGGGCATAATCTGAAACGCAACACGTTCACGCTGATTAGTACTTTGTAACTTGATATCGACGCTTTTGCGCATGAGCGGTAGAAGCCCTCGGAAAACACATGAGCACGCCCTTACGACATTTGCTTCAAAGAACGACGAGTTGTCACGGGCCCTTGGCATCTTGCTCGTCGCAACGCAGTCCTCTGACAGTGTTGTTTAAACGAGACAATTTATACAAGTTTAATGAGCGACTGTAAGCTTATACTATATGCTCTAAAGTGTTACTACTTAGCGTGATTGCTCGCCCTATTCAACTAGGTTTGATATCAGTGCGTGCGATTAATTATACTTCACTGCTGTACCAGAAAGAAATGGTTTAAATTACAGCCTCATGCACGTCAATGGGTGGTTGATGAAAACAAATAACGGCATGTCCACAGGATGACAAGGACGAAGAACAGACGGTGGAAAGAAAAACATTGGTATAGAACGCTTTGAGTTATAGCGCTGCCCACATATCAAATAATGCAATTGAGTATTCTTACAGCCCCTGGTACGTCAGAATTTAAAAGGGCGAGTGCCACGCGAAAAGTTCGTAATTGGCGCTTGGGGAGTCATGGCCGCGAACACGTGACTTTAGGGTATGCTTTCTCTGTGCGGGGCTTGAGCAAACAATATGCCATCTTTGGAAATTGCCAACTATTGCATTTTATAAACGGGGCACTTAAGGTGCGCAAACGCACGCGCTCCCATGCCTTTGACTGCATTAAGCGAGCGTGAGCACCACACTTGAAGGAATGCCCTCATCGAACGTGTGCTCGCACAGTGGCACCGGAGGTAATATAGACTTTTAGCAAACCGTTAGCGTGTTCCTCGTACCACACTACCGGACCCATTCAAGCAAGCTTTTAAGCGAGCGCCCGGGTGGTACTGTGACCGTGGGATGCGCGCTTAAAAGCATGCTTTAAAGCTCCGGTAGTGCGGTACGCGGAACACGACAACGGTTTGCTAAAAATCCTTGCTAACAGCTCTCGTCGGTGATCGACGATGAAGATATTTGGGGGTGGGACATTTGAAGCAATTGGCGTTGCGGCATAAGAACGTGAGCCACAGATTGAGTGTAGTAATGCTAACATCCCCGATTATGCTGGAAGAATCGCAACTAAAACAGCAATAAGCTGAAGCGTCCGCTTCAGGAAGAATTGCGCAGAAAAACCGTGCCACTGACGCCGTAGAGCACCCACGCGTTATAAGATCAATAGTTCGTCTTTTTTCACTCAGCGTTTTGTCCTTCTCGGTTTTAGTTTGGTTAAATCCGGAGTTTTCGGGGTTAATGTTTCCCGCAGATTCAGTTTCATTCTTTTTTTCTTTATTGGGTGTTTGACAAAACGTCGCTGTAATTGGTGCCTAGGTGGAAGAAAACAAGACACGGGCATGGGATTTTAGAACCTCCAGAGAACATACGCACTACTTTAACACTTGACAAAGACTTGAACACATGAAACCAATAAGAGAAGAAAACAAAATAAGGAGTTTCGTTTCCGAGTAAAGAAGCAGGCTAGTGGAGAGTTCAAAGGCAGTTGTGTTCGGGGTGTAGACTAAATAAAACGGTAAATAGACTTTTCTTTTTTCTTAGCGATGTTGCATTTTGTGGCTTTGCGAACTCCGGTCCAACAAAAGGGTAAACATTTCCTGCCATAGTACCGATCCTTGCAACGTTCATCAAATATATCACGACCAGTTCTTGAGCTGATTAGCCAAAGGATCAGTTGGCGAGGGATTTGTTGGAGATTGTTTAATATTCCCGTAAGACGACCTATGCCCTCTTGAATGTTGAATAGCATAACAAGTTCTCTAAATCCCCAAACATTGTGATTTCTGTGGAACTTCATCGTCCTAGAAATTATGACATGAACAGGCTCGGAAGACATGCCGAAATGGACCAATCAAAAGACTTTGTGAAACAAGATAGGCTTGCGTTTGAAAAAAAAGAAATATTTATAAAGATTATTTCGGAAGCTTGGGTGTTTTGTCACTCAAGGACAGCTCTAATTTGAGGGTTTCTGGCTTCTACCGGTTTTGATCAAACAGGCTCTGGGGTTGTTTTTTTCAAAATATATTGGCACATGCCGAAAACACGGAACCCGATAGGTAATATACTCTGATAACCACTGCGACATGTCATAAAAAGCGGCTTGACCGCAAGCAGTTCTGAGCGTTCCACCTCTTCTACCCTTCGCCTTTGTTATTACCGGCCTTTCAGGGCACTCATTCGCGTGCAAGGGTCTCGGGCGGAAAGTGGCTTCGTTACCAGGCCTCCCTCACATACACACACGCCAGTTCCGGCGACAGAGGGTCATCGAGTGGCTGCCCCGTGGCCCTCCCGGCGCGTCCGCCGTGAGGCCGCAGAGAGCATCGCCTTCTATCGGCAGTGGGAGCGCACCGCCTGATTGGATTTGCGTGTGGCCAGCTGATGCGCATCGCCCGTGGCCAAGGGGAAGCAGCGGGCGCGCTGCTGTTACCGCGGCGCGGTGGCCCAGGGCGCCGCGGGACCGTGGCTGCAAAAGGCTGTTTCCGGGAGGAAGTGGGACTGCTCCCTTCTGGACCGGAGGGGGGGTGTCAGCAGTCTGTCCAGGGTCGGAGGGAGCTGTGCCCGTCGGGACAAAGGGGAGAAGGGGGTAAGACAAAGAGGAGGAGGGGAGGAAACTTGCAAGTGCGATCAATGAAGTTCGCTGGTTGGCTGGTGAAGACGATGGAATCGAGAGAATGCATGTCCCCCAGAGTGCCAATGTGCAATCTCGTGTAAAATGTAGCAGTTTTACACGAAGAGACTTGATCGGGCGCTAGAGACGCGCTGGACTCTGACGTCCTTCCTTTAGAAAGAAATATAGCTTTGATAACGACCAGGAAGTTGTCTTTGCGTCCTCCGACATGTTTGTTTTTATTAAATGTGTAAAGGAAAAAAATAACTCGACATTGGGTGCTGCCTTGGAGTCTATGGCGTCTGCTACACCTTCGCGCTTCAAAAAAAAACAAAAAAAACCATAAGCTTCGCACTATAAATGCAAGCTATATATACATTAGAAGGACACCACTATATGCTTCAATGCAAAGATGTGAAGTTTCATTATGTGCACTTTCAAGCCAAATAAAGCTTCCTATAGTGTTTGAAATTTGTATATTCATCTTGTAAAGCAAACACAAAAGAGATAAAACCGTTTTATTACCTTGTTGTCGGAAGGGATTTCTCAAAGAAGAACTCTGTTCAGGTAGTTGCTTCCTTTGACCACTAAGGAGAGAGCTCATCAAGCTGATTTCTAGCTTTTTCCCCAAGGTCCTCATCGTCGTGACCAGAAAGAAAGGGTGAATTAAATCAGTCCTGCGAAATATCTGAAAATGCATTAGGGGAAGAATATTTTGTTTTTTTTAGATCTTGGTCATGCGTGGAATTGATTGGTATTGCCTGCAGCCGTAGATTTCAACATCGAACAATACTCTCACTATGCTTCTGTCGCAGCATCGAAAGAAGCCTGCACGCAACAAAGACAAGATTGAAGGACACACTCTGCTGTTGTAAACCTACCTGTCAGACTGTATGCGGGAAAGCGGAGTCTAGCTGCGAGACGTCGCCAAATTTTAAATGGGCCTATAAATTCCCAAACCATAGGTAATAACAGCAAGACGTGGGGGAATTGTTTTTTTTAATATGTATTTTGGTTTGCATGTTTTTTTTTTCAAAGTGCGAACCACGTTTCGGACGACTTGAAAAATAATATTTGCCAATGAGAGCGGCCTCTTATGACAAACCCTTCTGAATACAACGGTGCAACATAAATTTAAATAAGAAACAAAATGGATCAATCGCGGGCCAAGTTACATAGCCAAGCACACGAAAGACCCTTCTCGGCGGCTGCCCTAAGCCATTGTTAGGTGCAGCCACATTAATTTGC
This sequence comes from Ixodes scapularis, assembly GCF_016920785.2. Lineage (NCBI taxonomy): Eukaryota > Metazoa > Arthropoda > Arachnida > Ixodida > Ixodidae > Ixodes > Ixodes scapularis. Next base: position 182,289,037 of record NW_024609846.1, on the reverse strand, counting down.
GAGGACTAGAAGACGCGGTCCCTCGAGAGCCAGGAACTGCCTCCCCTCCCCTCGGGAAGGTTGAGCGTCGGCGGTCTCGAAGATGGCGACCCGATAAGCCTCCACGTCCTTCCTTAATACCTCCGGGGAGAGGAGGACGGTCCGTCGGTGCCGTGCCGGGAGAAAGTTGGACTCCGTGAAGCGGGTTGTCCGTCCCATACTCCTTCCACCACCCACCTGACGGTGCAGTTGAAGCTACCTGCGCGTCGGACCACTCATGCGTTTGCCTTTTCACCTCGTGATCCCTCCCCCTCCCACTCCCACGCGCAGATAGAGCGGTTGGGTGATGAAATGGAGGAGGTGGATTGGTCCGGGTGAGCACGTAGGTTTTTCTGCACTGTCAGCTTAGCGGCGAGCTGAGTATAGCTGCTTGGCATGCCAGGCACGGCACGGATCGCCCTGACTGCTCTCGACCAACCGACCCTGTTGTTTTTTTAGGCGTCCCGCTCCGACCGCTGTGGTCGCCGCACGCGGGGAGGACGCGAACCTATTGTTTCGGTCTAGCGTGATTAATAGACGCCATGAGTCGAAGCCGCGGGGATCGAATTCAAACAGGGCATCTTCGTTGGAAGCCCGCATTCTCTGACTCTCTTCTAACTGTAAGCAGGTCGGCACTGCGTGCAGTGTGAACCGGGTATTTGCGCAGAATGCAAACGAGTGGTCGGTCGACGGTGTTCTTTACGAGCATCACCGATTCCGTTCTTGAATTAGATGTCACAGGGACCAAAAGCACTCTGGGGGCTGGTTCACACATCTTTATTTGACTGACTGTGGTCAACTGCTATACAACCGCGTGCAACGGCTCATGACGAGATAACACACAGACGCCATCTATTGGGTAGTCATAGAACACTTCAGATAAACGTATATTTTAAGCCTCAATCATTCGCAATAGCCCCGAAATAATTCCGACAACATTATAAGAGACCGTTTCACACAGATTGTGCGTAGATTAAATTTCATAGTTAGTTACAAAACCTTCCCTCGAAGTTGTTCCCTCGAAGTTGAGAATGGAAAGGGTTACATGACAGTCTAATGGATGACGTCTGTGTGTTCTATACTGTTCCTCTCACGTCATAAACTGTCACACGCTGTCGTGGCACAATTTATCGTAGTGCAGTCAAAAGTAAATATGTCAACCAGCCGCGACACATTCATAGAACCTCTAACGTTGGCACGATGAGAGTGTGCCTGCAAAACTCATGACCGACGATAGTCTTTATTCGTTCAGTTTTCCTTGGCTGCATTGAAACCGAGCTAGCGCCGCGTTTTAATTGAGTTGTTGATGCTGTTGTACTGTACACAAAGCTAAAAAAAGCAATGCCCACGTTGGTATAAAAACTCAAATGGGTGCAGTAGAGGAGAGATAAATAGGGGAATAGTTTTACCATGTCGGATTGCAAGGGGTTTCTGATTAGCTGATTCTGAAGGGTATGCGCATTGTATGAAGATAAGGTGATTGTATCAGTTTTGGAATCCGTTATGTATCACGTCATCCTGGACCGGCCCATGAAGATTACTAACTCTCCCAATCACTTTTTTTCTTTTCGTTTGTAACAGCACTCATCAACTATGTCCATGAATATAGGTATGCAAGCAGGAAACAAAAAGTGCATTGTCGCACAAGGTTTGCAGGGGTGCTTTTGACTGGTGTTGGGGTCTCGACGTACGTATAACAGCCGGAACAGCTTTTTCAAGTGGAATTGTTTATCAAGGAGACGATTAGGTTACAGTACGACTCGCCCAGAAATTGACAGTATATATGTTCAACCAGATAAAATCAAATATACTTAATACACACATCACAATTAGACTAACCCAACACCATACGAATTGCGCCACATGCAATACCGCCAGTGAAGAGCAGGAACACACTATGGTACACAAAGCATGTCTCATCAATTTTCACACCTTTTATACACCACGCCAGAAAATATGTCAATGAGTCGTAAATCAAAAACAAAACAGACATTTAAAACCATTTCAGAAACACATATCTGAGCTTCAGCATAATATATTAAATTAATCAGCAGGTTGGAAATGCTACATACAAACAGGGTGTCTTTTTTTAATATTACACATTTGTTAAAAAAAAAACGTGAAAGCTACACTAATGCGGTTTGTGCAGGTGGGTTATACGCCCAGGCGGACATTATGCGGGTGGCTAATCTTTGTGATAAGTCGGCTAATTATTTAAAATTCGTTAATTAACGTTTTAATTAGTGAAAATAGACATATAGTTCTAGTTAGAAACTTGCTGAGCATCATCGAAAACCCCTAAATCAACTATATTTAGCAGTATATAACGCCGGGGCAGCACTTTACGGCGTTCTGTAAAAACGCTTTATTTGGATGCTTTTCTAGATTTCGGTTTCTTATCGGAGCGCATCTTTGCACTCATGGTCCTGCTCCCCGGTGATCACGGCGCGAAGCCACCTCGTCGCCTCCCTCATGGAATAGAGGGAAGTACGGCGCACGTGTGTTGCGCGTCTCAGCCACTGGGGAGCAGGACCGCGGGCGCGGTGATGCGCTCCGATAAGAAACCGAAATCTAGAAACGCGTCCAAATGGAACGCTTTTACAGAACGCCGTAAAATGCTTCCCCGACGTTATATCCTTCCAAAAATAGTTGATTTAGTCGTTTTAGATGATGCTCTACAAGTTTCTAATTGAAACCATATGTTTATTTGCAATAATAAAAAAGTTAATTAACAAATTTTAATTAATTAGCCGACTTATCGCAAATATTAGTCACCCAGATAATGTGCGCCTGGCCGTATAACTCACCTGCACAAACCGCATTAGTGTAGCTTTCACGTTTTCTTTTTTTAAACAAATGTGTAAGAATAAAAAAAAAACATCCTGTATAGAGTAATATATAGTACAATATTAGACAGCATTTTATATCTTAAAATTTATATGAAGGGTCGACTATGATTTTGCTCGTGGTCATAGGTGGAACAAATTACGCGAGAGACTCTGTATCGTTAGGGAAATATTCGCTGCACATTAAAAGAGAGGAATAGAAACACGTATTTACACAGGACTATAGACAGGAATCAGATAAATAATTTATAATGGGGCGACTGTACTCAATATTCGATTCGCAGGAGCTCGAGGGCTGGAAGTTTAGAGCCCCGGTTGAAAGGTGTTGCCAGCTGGCTGGGTGTGAATGACGGCAACTTCAGAAAGGTGTCATAGAAGTCAGTCGGCGGGCAGTCGATCAGCTGCAGAGAGATAAAGTGAAGGAGACTGTTAGAGGTGGTGGCTTTCGTTGCTAATGGCCTCCCGCGCAGTCGAGTCGACCTCGGACAGGTCAGCTCCTAGACCGCTTGCGAGCTGCAGCACTGAGCTCCTCTGGGCCCGGACACCCCGATGGAAGTCAGCGCTGCTGCTTCGGGTTTTGTCGCTGCCTGTCCCAATACTTCGGCGCGCCGCCCCCGCTGACGCGCAATTCTCTCGTGGAATTTTTTTCTGCCACTTCTTCTGTAATCCTTCGGGAACCACCACGGCACCGACTAACAAGCAGAAAATAAGGAAACTATCCCTCAATTACTACTTTTCATTCAAGAAAAAGGAAGACCCTCCTCCATTCTGCGTGGCGCAGCTCAGACACCGGCTCCTCTAGGGAGAGATGGTGAGAAGAGTGCGAAAAAAAATGGACCGAAGGAAACCGGGAACCGGATTTCTTCCCTGCAGATGTTCTATAAGCCAGCCTTTACATATATGTGTTGTTGCTTTTTTTTTTTTTTTTTTACTGCTATGCTGCTGAACTGTACAGGAAGATTGGGTCATGCAAAATGAGTTGCTTCTTGCACCATCCTCCTACACGTTTGTCGGAATAATGTTTTTGTTTGATTTCCCATTGATTTGATTCTTACGTCCAGATTACATCTGAGTTGCAAAGTGGCCTTTTCTAAGAAATTCAAGAAGAGCTCTGGAAGTAAGTGCAACACAGTGCTTTTCTCCGGCCGGTAAGATTAGCTTCTGAGGAGTGATAATATCTGTCGGTGACCAATTAAAAGTCTGTTCAAGCAAACAACACAGTGTTAACGAGGCGCTATATGCACAGCGCTGACTTTGTGCTACATCTGCGCCGTATCAGCACTTCACTGCATGAAAGGGGGCCATTTGCTCTTCAAATACACAATGCAGCGCTAACTTGGCGCTGTGTCGGCGTTGACAGGAGCGCTGATGCAACGCTAACTTGGTGCTTTCTCAGTGCCGAGATGCATGTGTAAACCGGCACTAAGAATGCTGTAGATGTTAGTCTCCAGCGCGTGCACATTACGTTCCGCCAGGCTTTGACTGCGCGTGCACCGACGTACGTGTAAAGGCAGAAAGTTTGTGATAGTGGCTAAGCATCCACTGCAGTCTTCACATATGACCGACTATACTGTGTATGCTTTGCCTCTTCTGGGGACTCATAGGTATGGCAGTTAGGATTTTTTGCGCGTGAAATCGTGAGAAGGAAAAAGGGACATCGCGCTCGCAAAGGGATGAAATTCCGGGATTCCCTGGATGTGTGCTTGGACTCAGCTATGAGACAGTTTTTCGTGGAGGTGCTGCATCATCCAAGTCAAATCGAACAGTTTTCTTTCATTGCTTAATTTAGAATAAATTAAAAAATACTGGTCCTTTATGATGTTGAGTCTTGGCAGTAAAAAGACGTAGCTTGCTTTGATGCCATGGTGTGGGACGATTGGTTTAAAGGCTATAGTTGCCACATTTCTGCGTCAACCTTGATAGTTATTTGGGCGGCCTCTGGTAGAAAAAAGTTGAGGGCGCTGCGCTAATATGAAGTAATAAGAGCAGCCCCCGACTGGAGTTCAAATAACGCCTTCAAAGTATTGCAGATAGCTACCACCTCTTTCATTTTTTGGTGAAGTTCAAAATTTATATTCTTTCGTTTTCTGAACTCCAATGAATCTAATCCCATATCTGCTTTGAACACCGCCATAACGCGGTTGATTAGCTCCTCCGTAAGAGCTTACAACCTCTCGTTTCTGGTGTAGATATAGTGTGTTGCGATTGACTGCGCCATGAGTTAAGGGCGGTAGATTTTGAGGGGGAAAATGGTCCTGCGAAAGGCCCAGCTGCTCAACGTATTATTCTCCTTTATTGTTTATTGTTATTTGTTTTAATTTAGAATTGCTAAGGTTGAGAAGTTTGGGAGCCAAAGTCTCGTAGACGTTTGTCAAAGCCCCAAGATGAAGATACTTCACATTTTCTCCCCCTTGCAAGCAAGAGCGAAGCTGGTACGAGTTCAAGCTCCCGGTCAATAAGAAAATAAATATACAAAATTAAAGCGTTTACAGTTCTCTGTAATGCCAAATTAGAGCGCAGCTCACGATCAGGAAGAGGGGACGGTACGGAGGGGAGGGTAGGCCCCTCTTCCCCCTCCGTAGCCTCTCCTCCTCCTCGGCTGCTGTTCTCCCATTTAGCAGGAAATTTTCGCTAGATTTCCTGCTAGATTAAGCGAAAATATCTCCGCTAAGTTTAGTGGGTAAATATTCCCGCTAATTTAGCTAACATTTTCCCGCTAAACATAGCGGGGAAACTGAATTGGTGTTGAGATCATGTGACGTCAATGTCTCTGCTAAATCTAGCGGGGAAAGTTAACCCGTTAAATTTTGAGGGGGAAATTTTCGCTAAATTTAGCGAGAAATTTAGTGAAAATTTCCCGCTAAATGGAAGATGAGCAGGAGAGGAGGAGGGGAGAGTACGGAAGAAGAGGAGCGGCATACCCTAGCTTCCGCACTCTCCCCTCTTCCTCCTCCTCAAGAGCTGCACTCTAATTCGACATTATAGAGAATCCTAAACATCTTTCATTTTTTGCGTCTTCGATTACCGCTGCATGAAACTTGCTAAACAGTGTACGAAACATTTTGTATACACTGGGATTGTGTTACTACTGCGCCGTATCTCGGAGCACGCGTGGGGCGGAAGCTCCAGCTGCAGAACCCGAGGATCCAAAATTCGATCGATACCACCTATAGAGGCCAAGGTTTATGCCTCTTCTACTCAAACGTCATCACCGGTGGATCCACGCAGCGCGGCCTAGGCTATCAGCATCGCCGCAAGTGCGTCCTGCAGCATCTCACAGCGAGCAAGCTGTGACGCCAAGGCGGATGCTTCTGCCCTTTTGCGGCGACTCTTGCGAAGCTTCAGCGTCTTTGCCGTTTGGAAAGGAACTCTTCATCTACACCGTTAACCAGTGTCGCCGTACATCAAAGGCAGGCCGTCCGCACACGCTGTCTAAACACGCACATCAAATACGATTCCGTACATCGACATCTCATCATTGAGTGTGGTCAGCCTCCCGTTGACACCTCTCTCTTTCTCTCTTTTCTCTCTCAGGCCAATGACGGGTTCTCTGACAGTAGAGCGCGTGTCCGCACACACGTATCCGCAGCGGTCATTGCATATGGATGCTGAAGCCAATGGTCCCGGAGTCAACGAGAAGAGGAGCCGGGTCAACAGTTTGCCCAAACGCGAAAGTCGTGTTCGGGCCGACGCTTAGGCGATGATGGTCGCCCCGATGCTTATCGGCACTAATCATAGGTCTGGTCCCTGCGGACTCCGCGGGCACGCAACAGGCGCCTCTCGGCTCGACGAGATCGCATGCTCGTGCTGTGTGTGTGTGCCGAGGCGAACACCTCGGCGAATTATATATACCAGTTTAAACCCGCGAAACGATCGTGGCGGCGGATGCGCGATGGAATAAAGATGTGGGGAGAGAAGGTGCTTTACTTCGCTCTAGCTTTCTCCCCCTCCCCTGTTTTTTCCAAAGAGAAAAGTAAGCGAGAGGGAATGTGGGTGCCTCACTAGGAGGATGAAACGGGCTGTGTGGTTTTAACAGAGCGCTAAAAGCTTAAGCGGGTGAAAGTTTCCATAAAACATTAAATTAGCGTAGGGTAAGGTACTGAAAAAAAAATAGGAAATAAGAAACCTTGGGATTCATTTGAGTTGATGGATGAAAGAGAGATGAGTTAGCCTCAACGTTTGCCTTATCCGGTTACTGTGTACGCAGGTGAAGGAAAGAAAAAGAATAAAATAAGAAATAAGAGAGTCCGAGGAAATTATAATGTGATGATGATTAAAGATCCTGACACTTCGAGACCCGGATACTTACGGATTATGATCATGGTACTTCGAGACTCTTACGGATACACACACTCCCTTACCACTAAGAAGCAGTACTAAAACCGTGGATGAATATATAGATTGGCGCATCGTATTTTAGGCCTCAGGCAGCTTGAGGTTTTTAAGAGGCCCTGCAGCTATTTGTTGAAATTTGTCTTCTGTAGACCAGAAGGTTCGACGTTTTAACGCGCGGCCATATTTTGCCGACTGATGCGCGACAGGTGGCGTTTCGCGGGACTGCGGTTTTCCAGACATTTTTGACGTTTTCGGATATTTCCAGATGAATAGTTCTTGTACATCCGCTGTTAAAACCGCATACAACAAAACAAAATATTACGGCACGGCCAAAGAACTTGTGTAGGATATGCGTACTACGACGTACAACCACGATTTTCGCACTCCCCTGCGCCTGAAGCCCAGTCCCGTGTCGAGAGTAGAGCGCCACTCGCATCTGCTAGCGAGGGTAAAAAAAAAATCTGGTCTATAGCTTGTTGCTTATCTCGGCAGTTAGGACTCACACATGATGTGTTATCCTGGTCCTTGTATATCACTACCGATACAACTCCGGACATCGCTGCAGTTAATTAAACGGAAGGCGTCTCTATTGTCAATTCAAAAGAGAGTGTTTAACGTTAATAAATAATTTATTTAGCGTGAGTCTTTCTTGTCTTACGACCAGCCCGATAGTAAAAAAAAAATATATGCTTTATTTTGTTACACTAAGATTATAAGAGACCACAGCGCCCGTTGTATTACATCTTCTTAAGAACGACTACCTTTTGAGTGCGTACCTTCCACGTGTAATAAAATACTTTGGGCGTTAAATATCATCAGAGCTTTTGCTGATAAGGCTTCGCGCTGGGAACACGAGACACCAGAAAACCTATTTTTCAACAGTCCGTATACGCACCCGGTCCAAGAATGGTACAAGCATACGATAAAGGCTGCTACACATCACTGTCTAGAAAGGCTTAAATGTAGTTGTGAGCAATGCATTTGTGCACAAGTAACGAAATAATTCTGAATTTACGAAGTTGAGAATGCACAATTTCGCTGAATGAGCGCTCTTATTTCCGATATAAAAAAGGAGAGGTTAGGATTTTTTTCGATTTCTATTAAGTCAAATTTAAACAGTCTGTCTGTGCTGGAACGCCAACTACATGATGTAGAAAACTGCATCCGGCACTGATTGGCTTTTCTCTCGGGTCACGTGACATGACGTTGAAATGTAGTTTTTCCCTATGCAGTTCGAGCTATGCTCGTAAAATGATGCAGTTAGCGGTGACGTCAAAATGTCGTCACGATGCACTTTGACGATGCAGTTGACGATGACGCCAGCGGATCGAGTTTTTAGAGATCACCGGGATGCTTTCGAGACGAGCTATGCGAGGTTTGTGGCCGAATACCAACTGACCAAAGGGGTGACTCGCTGGTTGTGTGACAACTTCGCGGAAAGCTCCAGCGTTGTCTTGAAGGGCCCCGTGTGCTGACGGTCGAACAACAAGTCTTCGCAGCTCTACGCTTTTACGCCGCTCACGGCTTCCAGGGAACCGTCGGGAGCGACGAAAACATTGGTGTTCTCCAGTACTCTGTGAGTCACGTACTTGGTGATGTCACCAACGCTATCATTGATTGCCTCGGATCGAAGTGGCTGTGTTTCCAACAAACTCAAGCAGAGAAGGCGCTCACAAAAAGGAAGTTCTTCGAGCGATGCAAGTTCAGCGGCGTGATCGATAAATATTCTAAATACTCTTACACGAATTAACACGATTGTGTTTTCGTTTGAATGCACCCCATATAAGCGATTTGTCTGAGCGAAAAGCCAAGCAAGCAACGGTAACAGGCTTAAGTTGAACTAGTTCGTTCATACTTCAGGTAGAGAGAGAGAGCGAGGTATGCTTTATTTGAAAGCAACTACTTCAGGTCAGACCAGCTGAACTAGAATAAACAAACCCATAAAGAAAAGACCATACACACCGTGGGACTAACAACTGATTTTCTTCTTCGCCCTCTTCTACTACGAGCCCAACTTGAGGGAAATATTCTCTTTTCTTATTTTTTGCTTCCTACTTCACCGAAAACTTAACCCCCGAAGGAACATTTTGTTATTTCTCGTGCAGCACGAGAGAAGTTGCACTAACGCAGTCAAACATAGTCAAAAAGTAAAATTTGTCGTTAGTTGTTTATACAGCAGGAGGTTAGCCTGCCTGAACTAAATAAACATGGCGACATTGTTACCACCTGTAGATAAGCAATTTAGCCAGTGCAGTACGACTGCTAGCCCGGGGTCTTTAACTTGCATCACACAGTACACGACCTCACGCCGGTACGATGCTCATCCAGCAGATCGAAACGCTCAGGAGCGGGGATTGAACCCACGATCCCTGGGTTCTGCAGCGCGAGCTTTTGCTCCACGTGCTCCCAGCTGGTGTGTGCTAGCCTACTCGGCGATTCTCCGAAATTCCCTGTAGGGAAAAAAAGAACGATGTAGTTTCAACTGAATCGCCACTGTTCGGCGACGTCACCGGACACGTCACGGTGCAGTTCTCTTCCGATGTAGTTTGTTGGTGATGGAGATTAGGCTCCTCCCACCGGCGACGTCACGATGCAGTTTCTCCACCACTTTTTCCAGCATAGACAGACAGATGTCACGAACCTTTTCACCTAATATCCCTCCCACAGAAATGAAGAGGCATGGTGGCATCATCTTTATCACATGCACACTAATAAATAAAAAAACAAGCGCGTAAAAAAGAACATAACTTTTGCGGCGTTGTTGCGATCAAAATATTTTCTAGAGCGCCCTTGCTGTCAAAAATGGCGTCTAGCCGTTCTTCTGACAGCGCTGGAGACCGCTCGTGAGATGGATCCCTGTCCAGCTCATTGTCCGGCAAATATCGAACGTTCCACTCCCACCTCTCCCAAAGCGAAATAAAAAACGGTACAAAAACTCGTCACATTTATCCCTTTTATGCAATGTTGAGAAAATGTAAGAAAAGTATCGAGAGGGAGCTGTGTTTCCTTTCACCATTGACCTTTGTCCGCTGCGAACACTTCGCGCACTATTGACGACAACACAAATGGCCGTTCAAGTTGCTGGTGGAGCGCCGAAACGCGATTTGCTTGGTTGTCAAGCTGTGGGGCAAGGACGCCATTGTTCGCCTTGAAGCGCTCACAATAGAGGAATGGATATCAAGGTACGCCCTTCAAAGCCTCCAGGTATGGTTTCAGGCGAGTAAAATGTTATTGTCTGGTTTTGTTTTTATTTTGCGCGCGTGGATATCTTTATGCAGCCGAAGAACGGAATGTCTAGACATGCACATCGATGTATGTGCGATTTTTTGTACAAACAGAAGACGTAACAAGCCAGAAGTTCGTCAAACCTTTTTGAGACATTGAGATATACACCCGCCTCCTTTCCCGAATTATAAAGGTAACAGGCGATTAGGCATTGCGCCACGTTTATGAAGGCAACACGCTGTGCTGTTGCTCGATCTGATTGGTTGCAGAGCTTAAAAAAATATAATAGTCATTTATATCGGCAAACTGGGGAAGAAGCCAGGGGAATACTCGCGGATGAGAGAGTTACGACACGGAAACCTTCCGTTCTCGCTCGTAGTAGCTACGGTAGCCCACGAAAAGGCAATACAATGCAAATAAATCGGCGCTTCGAATCTGAAAAAGTCTCTTCTTTTAAGTTAATTCCGGATGCACAGTGTTATATCTAGTGAGCTGCTTGAAATACACTCAGACGTTTTGAATTCTCACACCAACAGATCGTAGCACCACTAACGGATGCAGTCTCACTTATATGAATAAACATTTTTTAGTCCTCTGTTCCAAATTGTTTGTGTTAAGAAAAAATATATATATACAATTTATAAGCCGGTTAGGTGCCTCCCCTTTAAGATACCGCTAGTTTTAACCATTAAGCTTTCTTCTTTTTGTTCACATTGACAGTGGCATAAAAAAAGGAATCTCGCTTCACCTCAAATAAAAAAGAGGTGCTGTGCAAAACATTTTTTTTCTATTTTATTATTTTAAAGTTGGAAATAATATTTTTGCAGGGATTCTACCCTGCTAAAAGGAAAAGCTTGGAAACTTTTCCTGCAGGACTAATTTTCAGCTCCTTTTAAAGGGACACTGAAGGCGATATGGAGGTTTTATGTGACAATTGAAATAAGCAGCAGGCACGTATCCAGGGGAGGGAGGCCCTTGAAGCCAGGCCCCCCCCCCCCCCCCCCCTCCCTCCCCCCTCCGAAATCTTTCATTTTGCTGGGTCCTCCAACCCCCCACCGCCTCATAAAGCATTTCGTCATGCCTCTTAGTTTTAGGCGTCACCTAAAAAAGGCCAAGGCACTGATTAATTGGGATTCCTGGCCGAACCCGGACGCAGCAGTCCTGTACATTCTGTTACCGCGTTAGGCCTTCTTTAGGTGACGGCCAAATACTCAGCACATACGGCTTTGCCACTTAGGTGGCATTGCCGACACTCGCTACTTTCCAGTGAGGAACTGGAAAGAACACACGAGGGGAATGGAGAGAAGGAGATTGGGAAAGGGTATTCGGCCAGGCAGAAAGCGCTGTCTGGGTGTCATCCCTTGAAGGTTGACGTGCACTTCGCATTTCGTACTTTTTTCCGCCTCATCCTTTTTTATATCCTCTTCGCTGTTTACCCTGCCCCAGAGCGACACCCCCCCCCCTTGCAGTTCTGGAGAAGAGGACGCTGGGAGGATTATCTTCTGTGCATAAAATCGAGGCTGTTCGTCGGCCTTTAAGCTCAAAAGAGCTGGTTTGGCAAACATGGAGGACTATTTCCAAACGAACCTGCAGCCCGTAGCTAGCACGTGAAGCGAAAGTTTGGGTTCCGAAACGGAGGGATGTTGGCGAAATCCCCGCCCCTACCGGTTTCGATATGTTGGGCCGGTGTGTGGTCGTATAATCACTGGCGCGTGATTCAGGTTAAAAAAATTTGGAGCGCAGTTATACTGCTCCAGCATAGTTTACTTTCGGCAGCAAAGACACTAGACACCGTTTTAAAGCCAACTACCGCTCTCGAAACCTTAATAGAACGTATTCTCAGGAAACCATGGTATGAAAAATGCTCTCCGTGTCCCTGCCAGGCTCAAAAATAATTATTACAACGGCACCTCATTATGCACCTTTTATCGGGGCTGTAATGTTGGACGGATAAATATAGCTGTGCATACCTCGTCGCGGTTTTTTTTTTTAAATATCTGCCGTGTAGTTTAATTTTTTTTTTTATATATATTGTAAACGTCTTATTTTTCGCGGGCTCATTATTTTGCGATATAGGTTAAAGCTGAAATTTTTGAATAATTCGCGATTTCTAATTTTTGCGACGCATTGGGATCTCAATATAGATTCCAATGTGCTTACATTTTACCGGAGGACCTATGCGAATTTCGCGAAAATTAGGTCCTCCCGGAACTTAAGTTAAAACTTTTCTTTTTTTTTTTTTTTTTTTTGGGGGGGGGGGGAGTGTTTAAAGCAAAAGAGTTCAAGAATCGTGACGGGTGAATTTTAAGGGCACTTTTGTGACTGAGAGTTAAAGCCTAAATAGCAGGGGTGTTTTCTTACTGGCTCACATTGATGGGTAGACAAATCTTAAATGGGAAGTGTTTGCCCCATTTGAGTTAGGTAGAGAAAGAGAAAGCCTAAAGGGCTTGTGGGAACCAGAAGTAAAGTTTCACACATAAATATATTTACAAGTATTTACAAGCGGAATGAGACTGGAGTTCGCATGGCCCGATGCCGCCGTCGAGCCGTTCCGTTGGTGTCTCGAGAAACATCTGCCGAGCGTGCCCCGAGCTCAGCGCTTGCGCGTGCCGACCTCTTCGTCGTCTCTGTGGCAAAACCACCACAGGCTCGTTCACATTCTTGCAACTGAGTAAGACTGGCTGAGACGAGACCGTTTTTTAAGCCTCTTGCGATGGCTTAGGACCTGCCCCGCCGCAGCGCATCTGGTTCTACGTTGTCGCAAGACGCTTAAAAACCGGTCTTGCCTCACTCGGGCGTACTTGGTTGCAAATGTGTGAACGGACCTTAACACATGTGCAAAATTTAAGAGACTTTACTGAGTTACGTGCACTATATAGTTTATATAATTCGGTTATTAAATAATCTTGATTTCGCCTGGCTATATGGATATAAAAATATCTCAAAAATATTTCACCCTATTGGAAGCGTTCGTCATGAGAGATAAGCAATGCTCAATTTATGCCATGAGCATGAGACGATAGATCTATATATCACATCTGAGCTTCGGATGCACGTGTACAATGAAGGTATCCATCAACAACGGGTTTTATACTGTTGTAATATTAGGTACAAACAGTATCAATTGCAGCTATGTGTAGCAAAACATGGTTTCCCATTTTTCGGTATTCCGGAGCAGACTGACCAACCAGTCTGCATTTTCTGCAGCAATTCTATCATCACATTCGTTGTTAGGGAACAATATTTTTTTTAAGAGCGTGACATACAGTCATGTAGCAAATTATTTACAATTCGAAAACGTTGCGGTAGATTGTTGCTTTCATTCGAAAACGTGAAATTCACAAAAAGGAAAAGAACCGTCGCATTCCCCCAAATATGAGGCAACGCCAGTCATGTGTTCTTGATGAAATGGCAAAACACGCACATTGTTAAGCTTTTAATAGAAAATGTGCGTCAAATGTCGTTTTTTTTACGTTGGTAAACAGACAAAAAGAAAGCTCGAGGTACATCTAAGCACTTCTTATGAGTTGTGAATGCGGAAGCATGCAAGCCGCTCGTCCGCTTCCTTTTTCGTCTGCTGCGTACTTTTCGTCGCCGGTCAGCGTGCGTGCTCCCCTGGTGACCTTGGACGCTCCGTGTTAACGGCGCGCTGATGAACACGGAGCGCCATGGGGTGAGTGGTCGTAGAAGCTGACGAGCGCAGCAACCAATGGGAACCCCGTCGACGCGCACCAGCCAATGGAAGCGGAGGCGATCGCGGGAATTAGGTGCCGTTTTCGCGCTTCAAACAGATGACGTCAGCTCGCTTCATGGGACATTTAATGCTTTCGCATTAACTTTCAGGCAGACAAGCACGTTTAAAATGTGTCGTCCCTAGCGCCGACGCCGATGATTTATTTTAATGTTCCCAATCGTGGGTTATTTCTAGGAGTCCCAACAACTCTGCTACGTTTCAAAAACCACATATTACACACTACACATATTACAGATAGTACACATGCTATGAAGGCACACACAAAAGCACTAGGTTCGGGATAATTGCCTTTTAGCATCCTTGGCCGTCCTCAGAAAGATGGAAGCGGGGAACCCACACTACCAACAAAAGCCCCTGCTAAACACGCACGCTGTAGCGCTGCTGGCGCACTTTTTTTCAGTCCACTCAAAACAATATTTTTTCCTACAGCGCTACTAAGCGATATCACAGCGATATTAGAGCTATGGCTGTTAGTGGGACACTTCGCGGTTTCGAACCGTCGACCGCGCTTCATATCGATGCGGGCCGTTTTCAGCACACCGCCAAACATTCCAAGGGCCGCTGATAACAAGATAACATACATGGTCGTGCATGGTAGCGAGGTAACCTGCATTCTCAGTAAAACAGTCCCCGCCGGGCAATCTGGCATTACACTGGTATAGGTGCTCCTGTGGCCCAGAATTAGCGCAAACAACAATACTCGGGAGATACCCAGATAAAACTGCCTTAGAATTTTACGAAGCATTCTGTATCACAAAGCAAGAGGAAAGCAAGTGCGTTAGTGCCATGTCAATTCACCTGAGAAATACAGAGTTTTATTTTCTAAACGAATTATCAGAAAGACGTGATTAATAGTCTGTGTTCGTTTCAATCAACCTTCATTTGAGAGTGCACTTCGTCTTGCCTATAGACTTCTTTGTTCCGGTTTTTTCGGCGGTTTTCCTTTAGCACGTTTTGACTATTTGTATCAAAGTGGGGTACGAAAACACACTTCCTTTTACGCAGACAGCTGAAATTTTCTCTACTTAATACACCCTCATCGGTTCCAAAGCGCTATGTAATTTTCGTTAGGTGTGTTACTCGGTTTAAAGGAGCTGTGCAACGATATTCAGTTGGAATGGCACTAGTGGGAGTCAAGGATACTCGCACGAAACTCCGCTGGCCAAGAAACTCCTTTGTTGCGGTCTAATTTCAAGGACAAAACCAATCACTTTCATTCAATCTCTCCTTTGGAAAATTCCATGACGCAACGTGGGGATCGCAGTACACCCATATGACGATATTCGAATGCTGTTCATAGATTGGACCCGAGCATTGCGTGGGCACTCGATCTGAGCTCGTGATAATTACTAGCTCGAGAAGCATTTGGGTAGTGGCCCGTGTCCAATCGCTGCAACGACGACTATAGCCGAGCCATAACAATATCTGAAACTCATCGCGTGCCCTGTACTTTGCGAACCCCAGCGCGTGGCTATGATCAACACTGGCGGCATATAATCGGCTCCAGATCACGTGGCCGCTTGTTCTGGCTGCGAGTTGAGGGAGTCAACGCTGCTCATTTTTCTTTAATTTTTTTCTGGGACTTCTATTGCGTGGGGTGAAAAACGAACGCGTGTTTCATAGGTCATTAATGTCAGGGATCCGTTCTAAGCGGTATTTGCGCAAAGTACAAAAATTGTTGCATCGCCCCTTTAATACGAAACGGGACCTATACGGACTCTATGGTGCGCGCTCGCACCTTTACCGTTCCTTGAGTCTAACTGCCCAAGCTGACACCCTAGCGGCGTCGACATCACACCTCAGCAGTCGCTGTGTTCCACCTTACGAGTTTCGTAAGTGTTTACAATTTTTAACAGACTGTTTTCCTTGCAACAGTCCATGGCATGAGCTGACGGCTTCTTTAAGAACCTCAAGTAGGAGAGTCGCTTTCCTCAACGCACCATTTACGGATCTCGGCTTGGAGAGTCACTGTTTCCTGAACACAACATAGTATAGTTGTTGCTACTCTGACAAACCCGTTCACACCACAGTACAACATCGTCTGCAGGGGCGATGACTGTACTTCTAGAGACCAACAGCTATGACCATACTTTTAGATAACCTATATTCATAGATTGAACAAGCTGTGCAAGAAAAAAAAATGCAAATGCGTAGAACCCGCAGTTTTATAAACTACTGTAGCAAAATTAGGACTGTATCCAGCTTGCTATTCCTGGTTTCCTGGCATTTACAGGAACCTGAAAAGATAAAACGTTTTGCAAAAACAAAAACGAAAAAACAAGCATTTCACATAAATAGCGCAGAGTCACTGGGAGCAAACTTTTGTTGTCGGAATTGATGCTTCCCAACCACTGATCTCTACTATAGGGGGCTGGATGGCGCTTAGCTGCTCCCCGATCTTGGCGCAAGTGAAGCCACCGGAAGTTCGATGCTTGTCCCGGAAGTTGGGCGTCCGCTGGGCTTCCTAGTGCATTCAGTTGATATTTTGGACCATGTTTTTTTGTGTGTTTGATTGTGTTTTAATACTCCCGTTCTGAATTAAATTCCGAGAATGAGGCAATTGAACTTGGGACATATTCACAACTTGATCAACTAGAATCTCGAAATGTTTACATTGAAGGGCTTCCCACGATAATTCTCGGGTCCGCATGCGCTCTTACTGCGCAACAAGCAGGCTCTCTTGAGGGAACAAGCGAAAATCCAGCGCCCTCGATACTTTTCGAACCAGCACTCGGAAGGGTTACAAAGCCTGCCAAGCGCTCACTTCCAAGACAAGCATCTCACTTCCGGTGGCTTAATACCTGTTTGATCAATGCGCCATCCAGCCCCCTCTAGTGGAGATCAGTGTTCCCAACGTGCGTCTAGAGCAGGCGATACCGCAGATATCCGCGCAAGCGTCCTTTTCACAATTTCAGCCGGACGCTGGCAACGCGATTTGGTTTCCACTAAGGCACCATATAGCGCCGCATCATTTTCCGCTAAAATTATTCTCGAAGCGATACCATGCCACGAAAGAAACGAAAAATGCTACGGCTTTTCGCGTTTGAACGCGGTAAGTCCATAGGGTGGCCATATTTTTTTTACGCAATAGAATGATGATGATGATACCACGAGCATAGAGTAATATACACAAGGTAAAGAGCGGACGCTACCGTAGACCGCAGCGGCCCAAACAGACGAGTGACAGCTAGCGCTCCTAGCGGGCGGCATTAAACACAATCTAGTTCCGCTTCCGGTCAAGTTAGTTTCGGTTTCGGTTTGGGCGTTTCTGTTCCGGTTCTTCGGTACCCTTCTTCTTCTCTTTCTCCCCATCTTTCCTTCTTGCGTCGCTCCTCGCTACACTCTCGGGAGCTCTTGGGCTCCCGGAGCCGCTGTTTCTTTTTTTTTTTTTTAATGTTGACGCAGTTTTATTTTAATTTTTACGATACAATCCGTGCAAAATGTGTAAAACAAAGTTTCTATTTCACAGAACAGATGCGTATATCTTGTTTGTTTTTTTTTGTTTTTTTTTACTGTAAAATGTTAAAGTCACACAACCTCCACATTGACTCCTGACAGGTGGAGCATTTTGAGGTCAACAACAGTAAGTGGTTCGAAAATATTTTATTGGGCCACATTCGTATATACATGATTTGCTTCAGACGCTCTGTATGTTTTATAAGAAACAGACACTCACAACTATGCTTCACAAACTCACAATACTCACATACTCACAATAAATACTCACAAAAATAAATGAATATGAAGGAGTTCGGCATATCGTAGACTTCGTAATAGATTTTTAGTGGAACCAAGTTAACAAAACTTTTCCACAGGGAACATGCTGAATGGTCCATTCGCTTTCACGCCGACTCGGGCTCGGGAAGTAAGTCCAGAAATAAATAAGACATCGCTATCATTACCAGTCATAAGAGTATAATAAGAGTGCAAAGCACAAAGCGAGGGGCACGAATTCCCGATTTCCGGCTATTATAAAACATACAAATTGGCATAGCCTGAAACACGCTGCGGGCGAGCCGATACCAAACACTGAGAACTCTATTCGGAATCTACCAATATTCAGCGTTCCTAAACATTCCTCGAAATGCATTTGATCAGAAAGAAAGTATGGCTCCAACAAAGCGGCTAAGAAACTATAGACACTGGATACAAAAGTGGATATATTTCCTTTCTAGTATCTATAGCATCTATACACTATTTGCCATAGAAATTCTCTAGAAAGTGGATAAATGCTTTTGCAAAAAAGCCGTGATACACATTTGCTGGAAATAAGAGAAACAAATTTTTCAAGTGCAATCTACACCGCTCACTTAATACACACTTTCTGTTTCTGATTTGGCAATCACCTCCGTTAATACACTGTTAACAGTTAAACTTGTTTAGTTGCTTCACAGCAACTGAAAGTGTAACCAAACTTTGTCCATATTCCGGTTAAGAAATGGAACATGCCAACACAAGCGTATTCTGCGAAACATTTTTAAAGCCATTTGTGGCACTCTGAGCAATGCCAAAACTACCTAGACCTGAAAGTGTGCGATACAAGACAGCACACACTCCTCAAACATGCGCCACGCTCTCTATTACGGCAAGAAAGCGATTTTCTAGTCTGAATGAAATTAAAGGCAGCCTGGGGCAGTATATTAGACTCCCGAAGAGCTTTCAAGGCACGTGATATGCTTTAAGCACAAGAAAGTGTTGGTGATGCCTGGCCAAGCTGTCAGACTCTTCCCTCAGCGGCTGAGAACAGCCACAGCTGTGGGTTGTCAGTTCAATTAAATGCTTGATGAAATAGCCCCAAACGTAACAAGTGGACGAGTCAACAAATATGTTAAACCCCATGTCTGATGTCAGCTCAGAAATGTCCTCGAGTGGCGGGAAGTTATCAATTGGAAGACCATTCCACATTGTCTGCAATTAAACTTTCATGATGCAAAAATATGGGCAACTCCTTCAAAAGGTCAGCCTTGTCATCCTCTACGTTCCCATTGCTCTACAGTTTGAACAGTTGCTTTATCCCTATCTGTTTCAGTCCTGAGGTGAACTGATACACCTTTGGGTTTGTATTACAGCCTCGCGTTTGTCATATAGCTCCAAAAATGTTCTCAAGTGGGTCTTGCTGCAGGCGTCGTGTAAGTAAAAACTCAAAGTCATGGCTATATGAAAGCTCCTCCCAGAGCATGAAGACACTCTTTATTGTAACGTGCCGCACTCTGTGATGGTTTGTGACTGCATCCTCCTTTCGAACTTCCATGCTGAAATCCATCCGAGTTGCAGGTGAAGGAAATCAAATACCACGGATTCTCCTTTCAGAATGGCATGACGAAACTTTGGCCCTGTCTTCTTGAATTCTGAGCTATTTAGAAAGCTGTCCATTCTATCGCAGAAATAGGCTGTAGCCATGGCTGCCTCAGGAAGCTCCTTGGCATAAACAATGGGTAGGATTGCAAGACAGACTGAGGCACTCATTACCTGTGCGGAACGTTTTACTTTCATGTTATCGAAAGGGTTTTGAAAAATGTTTCTTTCAATAAGTTTCGGAGCCGATCCCAACCTCATCTCATGAGTAGAACAATAAAGTTTAACAATATGGGACCACTCAATGACCTTATTTAACATGCAAAATTGGTGTGCTTGGAGATTGTTCCTGGTTGTTTTGAAGAGGTGCGGAACATCCAATCAAAGGTAAAGTAAGCATGTTTGTTGTAAACTTCAAATATGGCTTATCAACATAGTGAACAAACACACCAAGTTGGTTGGCCAAGCTTACGTTTGAAGCCCCCGTTCACAGACCAAAGCCTTTACTGTGAAGTCAGTGTTAAGCTCTTGCAATGAGAGAAATGAGGAGACTGCGGATAACAGAAAACGTTGTTGAAGTGTGCACAACAGTGTATGCAAGTGGCTGAACCTACCTCCTGGAATTTCCAGAGAGCACATCACAACAACCAAGGATCTATCTAGAACACCGTTCAACACCGTCATATGTAAATCCATGGACAATGTCGTTCGCAGAGTCATAAGTCAAGTCCCTTTTCAAAAAAGTCTTATCGAAAATCAAGGTGCACACACGATTGCAGCCCGACAGCCCGACGGAAACAGCGCGAAAAGCTCCAAGCCGCTCGGCTCTACAAACTCACGCTCAGCATGAGAGCACGCGGGCAGTCATGCCTCACCTTGTTTGATGCAATGCCGACCGAACACACTGCAGCAGAAAGCGCAAACGGACGGGACGCACGGCACGGACGAGCGACGCACGGACGAGCAGGGGCTATGCAGAATGATGCTGAGGCGACGGCGTGCTGGCAAGCAGGCACGCGGCAGGCCGTAGCAGGCGCCATTCCTCACGTGATTTTTGTCACGTATTAAATTTAAACTATTTAGTCGTTTTAAGTAGTTTAAATAATTTTAAAGCATAACAATTTAAAAAATAAATACCTCTCACGGAAAGAGTTCTAACTAATTTTAACCAAATTACAGAAAAGTGCCACGTAGCGGAAGGCATTAAACGCACTATCTGGGCCGCGAATCGACTTCTGTGTCCTCTCTTTACGTTTACTATATTACTCTATGCCACGAGTGACAGTAGCTCCACCTCTAGGTCGATCTTGAGGTGAAATCCATCCACGTATTACAGGTTGTCCTGATGCGGCGACAAATCCCATCACATTAACCAGGTGTCATGCTGCCGGCTGTCGCGGTTCTGGCGTTCGGTCGTAGAAGTTCTGTCACAAAAGAAAACGAGCGAACGCAAGTAGTATCTCTGCTATCGTCTCGTCCCAACTCCTGACTGACGAAGCTTCCGTGAAGTGTGAAACTGGAGATCGACCTGCAGCACAACAGGCTTCTGCTGCATCCGCCTCCGCTGCTGCGCCACTTTCTGGATCGTGGGAGGCGACCGCATGAAGCAAGTGAAGTCGCCAGGCTGAAATTCAAAGTTCTAAAAAGAAGACGCGCTAAACACACAGTTGGTAACACGTTCCAAATGCGATAATCTTAGTCCCAGCGAGACACAAGGGCTGACGCGCGCTGAAAAATATATATAAATATATTTTTTTTTTCTGGGGTGCAATTTTTTGAGGGGATATTACGTCATCCTAAATTGTTTGAAAGACAGAAAACAAAAGTACACATGTCACGGTTGTCAGTGGCCTTCTAAATGTGAACCTGGCTGTATACGCGTAATTGGCTGCCACTCTGGGGCCACTCTCGATCAGACTTGTGCCTATCTCAAATGCTCTACTCAAGATACTATATTTTAAATACTTTTTGAAGTATCTTGGTATCTTGCAAATACTTTTGATCGATAGCATTTAATACTCTCTCTTAATTACATTTATGATTGTCTTGTACTCATTATCTCAAATACATTTGTGACATTCCGCCATCTCCCGAGTTCTTCGGTATGAAGTGGCGTGGGTGTGGCACGAGCAAACGGGAACATTCTCTCAAGCAACCAAATCCAGGTGCTAGCTCCACGATTTGGTTAGCTACGGTGACTTTGATTGAGCTCGTGAAAACATCGCTTTTTTCCGATTTTGATTTATATTTAATATTTCAGCCCAAAGCTCGTAGAATGAAAGTTTTCCCCTCGCCTTCCCAAAGGCGCCTTTTGTTTTCTAGAGTTTCCCCCAAAAAATCCTGAGACAAAAGATTGGTTTTACGGAAGGAAATATTGCCACACTGAGGCTCAACGCAGACCGGGAAACGACCTACGACCACAATGCAGACTTGAGCTTCAAAAAAATAACAAATAGAAGAAAATGAGAAGTCGAGACAAAAATAAGACTTTATATATATATATATATATATATATATACATATATATATATATATATATATATATATATATATATATATATATATATATATATATATATATATTATATATATATATATATATATTTGACAACGCTACTGCAAGATATCGAGATTTTTTTTTCTGATTTTTTTTGTGTTGCTAGTTTGGCACTTATGGCTCTCGCGAACGCTGTCTGTAAACGATCATTGTTAAAGGACCCATGAAACGAATTTCGGGCTGGAGTAAATCATTTTATATTGGGATTTTACTAATAGCACATCGTTCAGTGGGCCAAAAGAACAAAGGTAGAAAGTCAGAAGCCTGACTTTTGCTACGAAAATTTGCAAAACATAGCGGACTATTTCGAACCTCCTTCCCTTCGTAAACTCTCCGCCTTTTCACTGTGATACATCCGCGGACCCCGCAGCACGTCACCGGGCTACTAGCCACCATAACCGGGCACCCGCAGCGCGTCACCAGGGCCCAAGCGCACGTCACACGACACCGGACCTCACTTAATCCCTTTACCTCTAAGCTGACATTGCGGTGGAAGCTACGCGCTTGCCGGACCAATCAGCCGCCTCCCTTTCATCACCTGACCTCATTCTCTGCGGGTCGGTATGCGCGAGAGAGCGTGATCAAGTGGAAAATGTGTGGCTGGCCCAACGAGCACGTAGCTTCCACAGCACTGTCAGCTTCGGGGTGAACGGGGTGGGGAAAGCAACTAGTCGGAATTTTGAGCGACGGGCTAATCTTCTAGGGGGACAATGGCTGTGTCCGGCTACACAAGCGTGATTCCGAGCAAAGGGGACTCCCCCCTTTCCGACTTCTTGAACTGTTTGGTACAATGCGCGATTTATGAGTTGAGGAGGAAAGCTAAACAGAAAAAAGTTGAAAAAGCGTTTCATGACTCCTTTAAGCAGAGAACAGGTCAGAACATTAAAGGGGCGGTGCAACGATTTTATGATTAAAAGAATTTGCATCTCGTCACTTTTACGTTGTTTATCGTGTCCCAGAGGATAGAGAAAACATTTCCTTCATTAAAAATGTCGCGATTCCGCTGCATAATCGCAAAGCAGAAGTCGAGCTTTTTCCCCCACCTGCAGCCCCAAGTGGCAGCCGAAGGAACTACGGCTAGAAGATTACGTGACCTCGCTCGGCTCTAAGCCGCAGCATAGCGCCCGCTAATGTACGCAGAGAGAGGGAGGGGAAGCGTCCTCCGAGATAGCACACGGGAAGCTACACGGCACTCCGAATGACGTCACTGGGAGTGCGACCAGGTGTGACCCTGAAGACTGGGAGTGAGTTGAGGGGTGCCCGAAATACCAATTTTTATCTTTTTTTTACGCAAAAACTAGGACACGCAGGCGAAATCGGTTTTCTGTTCTTTACTTCAGAGGTGTCAGGGGGCAACTTCCAGAAATCTTTGACCGAAGTTCGAAAATCGTTGCACCGCGCCTTTAAGAGCTGGATGACCACACAAAATGTCAACAAAGCGTCCCCCAACGTTTAGTGCGTTTCTGAACGCAACCTACTTGAACGTGCGACCACTGCCGTGGCTATTATGTAGGTCCTTTTTGTTATTCATTCACTCATATTCGTATCCCAATTTCGTTTATAGTGTACTCAGGGAATATGAATTGTAGTTAAACGATGCACCGTAGGACGTGATATTCAGTGATGTCACTATCGGCGAGGCGCTCTGTCCCGTTTGTTGTCCACACACCTCGGTGTTCAGCCAACACAAGGCCTGTGCACGCGCTTACAGGCCTTGTGGGAATGTCCATGGCGTTAAGTGCCGGATCTCTCCCGAAAGCAGTCGTCAGAGGATGCGAGCTTGACCCAGTTCGGCTTTCGTGCTTAGCTGAGGGCCGTGCCTGCTGCATTGTTCATGCAAGCCGGAGTGGTAACAAAAGAGCCCCTCCTCCCCCTCACCGGAGAACACGAACTCTAGCCGAACGCTGACGCCGCATTCGGTCATGTCAGCCGAGCGCCAAGTCATTGTTTTTGTTGTCCCCATCCGTGTATAGTTCTAAATTTAACCGCTTGGGGCGCCATGGTGTGACCTCCTTCCCAAAGTGACCTTTTTTTTTTTTTTTTGTTATAGAGATGTTTTGTAACATTATCAGTGATATCGCCACGCGCGTTGCAGAGTGAATGCGTGCCCGAAGGGTTGCCGCGCTTGGCTCTCGCGCGGAGGCTCCGGGTTCGATTCCAGGGAGCGGACTCCTCTTTTTATTTATTCTTTCAACTTGACATACTCGCAAGTTGAAAACCTTGTCGTCTGATCGAGTTACGAATGTTCTACGCGGAATGTTTCAGAAATCCACGCGGGTGCAAAAGGTGCTCCTTGTGGCGGTCCAGAGTCATCGCCCCAGCGCTCGATCCTTTTGTTTCGCCGACATCGACGCCTGCGACAATAGTCTTTCTCTTCTTTTTTGTTTTGGCACAAGTTCGCCCCATTAAACGTTTAGTTTCTTCAGTTATTCGCCGCCTCATAATATTTCATTCGTGACAATATCCTGCTCCTTATAATATGACTGCATAAAATAAGCGTACGATGCTTTTTTTTGCCGTTTTGTGTTGTTGCGTGCTAATAAACCATTCCGGTAAACCAGATTTGGGCAGCTGTATAATTGTCGTTGTAAATGACGTCGATACAAATTAAGCAATGCGGAAGTATCTTCAAAAGTAACTGAATTACATTTCTAATTATTTATACTCTACTCACGATACATTACAGGGAAAGTAACTTGAGTAGTATTTTAAATACTTTATGAAGCAGGTATTTAGTAACTTAACCTAAATACTTTTATCGAGTATTTTGTCCAACACTGCTCTCGATGCATGGGCGGTGTAGGACACACCGGTCGAAGACGCCTTTCAGGCAACACATCTTTCGCTGCCAGTAGACATCCTTTTGTACACAGCATATACAGTATAGCTCTCATGTGCTTTACAGTTCATTGCTATGTCCTAGCACAGCTTTAATTTTTACGGCATCTTTGAGAGGCACGGATCGGAGGTGTGAAAATAAGCGTCTTTCCGTGACTGTGTTTTTTTTTTTTTTTTTTTTTTTTGTCATTGTTTTGCAACGAAGACACACCTGTTTTATTTTTTGAGGTATTAAATTTGGCCTAGCTTAGACAAACAGTCCTTCAAAAATATTTTATTTGGTGAGGGGTCACAATATTTGCCATTTTTATCTTAATATTGAATTCTGTGTACATAACTACGCCTGTGCCCCGATACAGCCTCACGGCCTAAAAGGTCCAACTTATTTTCATCTTACTAACCTTAAAGCTTAATAATGCTGGGCGGTGCCGTGTATCCCGAGACAAGCTTGCTCGACACAAACTTAGCCAAACCCTTACCGAAAGAGTGCGACGAAAAACATTGGCAACTTTAGCTCGCGAATGCGTAAAGGCCACATTTTCCGTGTATTATTCTACTCGTGTGCGAGCCTTGGCAGTACTTTGGCACGCCAAGTCTCAAGTAAGACAGTTTATCAATTCGTTTCAAACAATCCGGCTAAGACTCTTTGAATTCCGTAACGTGGGTAGCAATTCATCTTCAAGTCACCCAGTGAGTCCTCATTTCCCGACAGTAGTTGACTTCCATTATTGTTCCTGCCCCCATTCGTTGTATCATAGTAGGATGATAATGATGATTCCCCTTATTGTCCGAAGGGGCCACTATACCTTAAGTGGGGGTAAGATAAATGTGATTAATAACAACGAACGTGCAGGTGGCCCGCTAAACCTTCAGCATCTTGGACACCCGAGACATTAGAAACATATAAGTGGACAACGCGCTATTTTGTTATCTCCTAATACTCGGCTGTTTAAGGCGTTAATCGTATATGCTCCACTTACCGAGCAGAGTACCCTAAATCTCAGGTGTTGTAATATATGTCTTGCGGGTGAAACGACTGCCGATCTTGCAGGAGGAGTTAGGGCGCGACATTAGGCGGTGGTTCACCGAGGATGCGCCGGCGGCGCCACCCATGCGCCGTCGTGTGTCTTCCGGGTCCCTCGGAAACGCGCACACACGCACGCTGCATCGTCGGTCGTCGCGTCGTCTGCTTGCACACGGATGTTTTGAAACAGCGCTTGCGTTATTAAAAAAAATGCAATCACACATGTCTTAGTGTCACACACTATGTCCGAAGGTTTAAAGGGATGGTGAACCGAAATGGTGGATTAAAAAAAAATGCAGGAGATGTAGGCGGGACGCTACAATCCTTACAACACTACTCGTAAGGCAGTATCTCGAATGGACGGCCGTATTTTTGGAAAAAGAGGTCGAGATTGAACCAGGCCGACGAGGCGCGAAACCGTGAAGATACCTCGTGTCCTCCTCTCTTCGCTTCGCTCCCTCAAGGCGGCGAAATGGAGAAGACGAGGGGCTGTTCCCTCTCTTTCTCGGAGAAACATGCATGATGTGAACATTTCTGTCAAATGCGCCTCCTTTTTTAAAAAAAATACGGTCGTCCGTTCGAGATATCGCTGTATGAGTGATGTTTTGCTGTTTGTAGCATCCCGTTGCACGCTTTTGCCGCGTGTTTTGTGGAATTCAGATTTCGGTTCAGCATCCTTTTAAGACACTTCCTCCTTATCAGACTTAAATATAAGATCTACACTTCATGAACGCCGGGTAAAACATATGTCCCGCCCCATCCCAACATCACCTAGGATAATCAAAGCCTGTGCACAATAATTTTGACGTCATCACAGTGAGATGGGCCGAAGACACAGATTGGATGCAAGTGCTGCGTCATTGGTCGGCTGGGGCTTGTGTCCAATCAACACGTCGAAGGACTTTCGGCATCGCACTCGGGTCCAATGGCTGACGCCATCCGACTGCGATGTCGTTCCATGGAGGAAGAATGAGCATTCGCAGGTCTTAGTTTTTCTAGATAATATAGCCCAAGCCCGGCGCTTCGCAAGGCCGCATTCTCGAAAGCCCAATACGTCGTGCATGTTCGTCTGCTCTATGCGTACCTCATCCTTTTGTTTACACCCGAAACGCGCTCACGTCATAGCCTCCTATATACTCACAAAGCCTGGCGGATCGCCATGAGAAGCGGCTGCCGAAATTGAAAAGCTGGAGCGGCAGACAACAGACGAGCGGATAGCCACGTGAGTGGCGCCCCGCTGCGGCGAGACACTGAAAACACTTCTCCCGAGCGTAAAAGTGTGTTTTGTGTCCTCGCCGCTGCAAAAGCTGTTCGCTCACGTCCAAGTTCCCTGAGAAATGCTCTGTGCTTCCAGATCCTCGCGCTCCAAATCTGCGACCCGCACTCTATGGCTCCGTCGTCGAGCTGCCAGGCTAGAGAAGGCTATGCCCATGTACCTTTGTTTCCCCCGACTTCAACCAATGACGGCGCGCGCTTGGCTGCGTCGTTATCTGGTGTTCCCTGCGCGTTCAAGATGTTGCCTGTTGTGAAAGGCCCCGGGAGCAAGACAAGGTGCACGGCCTTGACCGTCGTCGCTGGGTGGATCCGGTGAGCTTTGCACGGAAGCAAAAGGTGGAGGTGCCATGAAGTCGCCAACGTGCCCGCGTACAAAGGGACGACGGAGCATTCAACGAAGGATGACATCGTGGCTCCAGACGACCATATTCTTCGGTTGGAAGATGACCGGTGCTGGTGTTTACAAGTTTGGGACTTTTACGCCAACGAGACAAAGAGTCGTCTGCAAGCCCCCCCCCCCCCCCCCCCCCCCCCCCTTCTCCGATCGTCTTTGCGTCGTGGTGGTGGGCGAAGACAAGGACGGGGCCTGTGAACGATTAACTTGTATCGAGCCAGCATTAGGAGTTGCCGATGACCGCATTTCGAGAGCGAGGGAAGACTATGTGAAGTCTTTAAATGAGCAGTGAGCGACTTCTAGAGTATGCTCTCAAGCTGGACCTGTCAATATGTAAATAAACAGAGTTTCACGAGACACCCTCCTGCTCCCTGGTCCTTCCCGATTCCTGCTTCCCGATGAGGTCCTGTCCTGGGTCCTGTTCTGGTGGGGTCCTGTCCTTATGAGGTCCTGTTCTTTATAGAAAAAATTAAACATTTGTCGAAGATAGCCCCCCTGGTGCTCGGCCCTTTTGTTTTGAAGACCTTTACAGAACCAAAGAAGGCGCTGGACTGTCGGACGGACGCCGGCGGTGCACGCGGTGCAAACCATAGGTGCGCCTGACTCCGACTCTTCCACTTCCGCTGGCGCCTATTCCGGTGGACAGTCCATCCGCGGTCTGTAGATATGCCATCTGACGAGTATGTTTTAGCTGCGCGTAACTCCGATGTGTGCTTTTTGTGTTATCTGATAATATAAATACCTAACAGAATAATTTATGATTACGAAACGTGCATAAGAACACATTTTAAATGGTGTAACAAAGAAAGCAATTCGGTAAGTGACAAAGAACGGCTGGCTAGGGTTGTAAAATTATCTCTAAAACGTCCACTTACAGTCAAATATTGCTATGTATAGAATACTTAATGCAATGAATACATGGCATAGCTCAATGCGTTTCCAGTTGATAGAAGATTAAGAACACCGTTTGGATTTATCCCCCGCTTCTTTCCTGAAGCAACGCGCCCTCTATTGACGGCGGCTCTCCCCGACTTCCCTTCTCCACTTCGGAGCAACTATCCCTCGCCCGTTTATGTAAACTGGCCGGACGTGCGTTCGAGAGACATCGTTATTCATAGCCATTCGATGCCCGTTTAGCCCCGATGCCGTTGTGTGCAGCGCGGCGCGATCGAGTCGGCGTCGGAACAACAAAGAAATTGCGGTGCCCCCAAGCCGATAGACGCCGATGGGCTCCCGTAACAATTATCCCGGGCCGCGATGGAAAAACCATGCGCGACTTGTCCTTGTACGTCGAGAAAGCTCACGCTGCCTCGCCGCCGCCGTCTACCCGAGATCTGCTCCACTGAGACCGCGCGCATGTGAGCTTCGTTGGAGCGGCGACACGTATAATCAGTCGGCGCGGAAATTGGCCAAACTCGGAAACAGAGGTCAGACGACTGGTCACGAGGAGCTAACGCCGAGTTTTTCGTTTGTGTGTGATCCTTGTATGCGCGTGGTGGGGCGGGAGTGCGGCCTGTAAGCGTCCGATCGTGAGTTTCAGTTTGCCGGGCAACCAGCGAGGGTCTCGCTTGCCTGCTCTGGCCGTTTCGGGAGTGACTCCCAATTTTTAACCTCAAGGACTCGCTTCGTCGATGATGTCTTCGAGCCGCCACTGCGTGCATGCATATAGCGGCGAGCTGTTTGTTCGCAAGTCCTGAATGCATGCAACGGCGACGTGAGAGATTAAGAACGGGATAGTCGGGGAGGTAGGTGGAAGGCGGTCACTTATCAAAGATGCCAGGGTGGTGCTCGGATCTTTGATAAGTGTTCTTATCGCTCGTGAAGGACACTGCAGTGAATCGTGCCCGTCGTTTCGCAGCCCGAACGTGGTCACGTTTGAGAGCGTATTATGAGAGGCGCGAGCTGACCTTGAGAATGCACTTCCCCCCCTCTTTGTTACAGTGTGGCGACGGACAATTACCTCTTCGTGTTTGGAACTGCAGTCAGCGCTTTTAATTTTTTTTTTTTTTTTGCTCGTGAATGTTTATGATATGATTGCGAGAGCTGTATTATTGGTGCTTTGCAAAATGTAACCGTCCCTTCAAATTTGACCACCCCCTTGTTCAAGGCATTGACCCAAGGAGCTTATTCGAAAGCTCACCTTTCCCCTAGTAGAATGCTGCTTTTTAAATCAAATAACGCATGCTTCTTCTTTATTTTTTTTTTTTTTTGCTTTGTTTGGCGTTTATTTAGATATACAGAATTAGGCGTCCGACATTTGGTTACAGTTCGACAGCACACCAAACATAAACTCTGAATATTTAAACATTAAGGTATTCCGAACACTAAACACCCACGTTGGCGAGAAATAAAACGTCCACTTTTGTCTATAACTTATGTACTCTAATAAAAAAAAATAATATACACACATACCTAAGCCAAGCAGAACAAATGCAAGAAGGACTACTTTAGTTTATGCTGGCGTTCGCATAACCAGGAGGTTAGTGATGTCCCCATGCATGCCAACTCCCTGGGGGTTAATCCGCGAATGCATTTCTACCTACTCCCAGAGTCATGCGGTGCAGAAACACGGAGACACGGCACCGTCGTCGGGACATTCAGTACGCAAAAACTGTGAATCGGGTTAATGGTAGTCACTCGATGCCATGGCTATAGTTTATTGGCCCGTACCCAACGGGTGGGAAGGGCCCTTACCTTGGCTGCCATCTATACCGCTGCTGCTGCTGCTGCTGCTGCTGCTGCTGCTGTTGTTTGGGACACGCTTTATGCAAATCACTCTCGTTTCAATTCAGCTCGCGCGCGAGGCATACGGTGGATTACACGCTCTTTGACCCGTCGCTTACCGGAAGATTTTGTATGCTTCTTCGCTATTGTCCGCCTGTTTGTTTTGGTTTTGTTTGGTGGCAATCAATTGCTTGGTTTTATTTGCGGTTGTTGAATGCCGCGTCGACAGCGTTTGCTTCGTGAAGGTCTGCAGTTAAAGTTCAATCGCCATTTCATGCGGACGCTTCAAGCATGCGAATTGGCGGCGAAGCTGTTGACACAATGGATTATCGCAAAATTTACACAATGATTCTCGGCTCAGCGAAGTCAACACATTGGGTCACGGCGATTATTATTATGATTTGCGAGAGCACATGGGACCGCGTTATTGAACCGGGGAAAAGCTGTTCCTCCGGTTTTGCGTCTTCGTTTATTCATGTTTGCGCACAGCTATTGAAGAAGGAAGCAAATGGCAATGTTCAAGGTTAGTGCGGGGGCCATGAAAGAAGGAAAAAAGGAAGAGATCCTTTGATGACTTCTTACATTGTTGTAGGCTTTCGCTGTCTTTTTTTAAATATAGAAAAAAAGCCATAAAACCAACAAAGATATATATATATATATATATATAGGTATTGTGTGGTCTCTCGTCAAGTTTGTCAAATAAATTTCGAATGTTTTACACGCCAGAATATCGTGGCGCATCTGGCATGCCCCCGCGAAAGGCTAACGATTAACTCTGACCACCTAAAAATCGTTTTGACGTGCAGTCGTGATATCAGTTATACGGGTGCCCTCTCAACAATAAGGTTCCGTCAAAGTGCGGTCGTATCAGCCCTGATTCGAACCCTCAGATAGGGGGTCCGTGGGCAAGCACTTCGTCTGGGAGCCACGAAGACGGCTGCATGTTTGCGACAGTTTTATGTGAAAACAGATCGTGCATTCAACTTTAGACACCGCCAGCCTTAGAAGCGGAAGGCGTGGTTCATAAAGGTCACAGGTCTTGCTCCATGACTGGTTCCTCGGGTTCTTATCGGCCTATCCACCATTGTCGTTGGCGCCGGAGAGATTATAAGAACTTTGGACACGCCCTGCGTTTATTAAGCTGTCAATGACTATACATGTTCAGCTGCCTAAGCGATTGCAACCTACTCAAGCCTGAAGTGCTCTGAGGTCGCTTAGCATATCGATCATAGGGTTCAAGACTGAAGCAATGCGTTACTCTGTAGTCTCCGCAGTCATCGCACTCGTTTTGAAACCCCGCCTTCTTCTCCTCCGGTTCCAAACAAAACCAAAACAAAGGACCCTAGAAGCAGGCCAGGTCCTCCCCCGAAAACCTAATTAATTACGCCGCAATGAAGAGCGCAATTAATGCACCCGTTCAAGAACCCCGAGTCGAGTCTCTCGTCGGCGGCTTCGAAGTCACCCGCAGGCCCAGCCCTGACGGCCGCTCAACGGCACGACTTTATCGTCCTCCCAATCTCGGCACGATTTATCACCGCAACAAAAGACTTCCGTCCAGGGCAACCCAGCCACTGCCGCCACAAGCGATGAGGCAACAACGAAAAACTCGCCTAACACGATCACCATAATGCGCGGCGCCGCATCGCCAAGCGGGGCTCTTCGGCAAGCGAGGGAACAACACCTTCATCCGGGTCCTCGGCAAAAAGGACGGCGGGCACCACACGCACAAAAAACACCTCGGCCGCAAGTTTGCCCGTTCGCGCATTAAAGCACCACGCGCGCCATGCAGAATCGCCGTGCTCGGAAGGTAGGCGAGGTCCCTTCCATTGCCCTCCATAGATCATGGGACGGCTCTATATAATGCGGTCCGGAACCACTTGTTCGTCGATCCGCCGCGAGAGGGCGCAAGTTTCCACCCCCTCGGTCCATTGGGGGCAGAAGTGGCTGCGGCGAAGGCTGGGCACTTGAAACGGACGCCGCAAATCCAACACCCCGAGAAGAACGAGCGATTTGTTTTTGCTCCTGGAGTGCCGCGTCTGGTCCGACGGAGGAAGGCTGTAATTAAGAAGGGGCCCCGATAAAAATCACGGATGTGCTCTCCTCCATCCGAGGGACGGGTGACTCTCTGGCCGGGCTTGGCGCGGAGCTCCGCTCGGGCTTAGCGGTCGGATGGAGCGTGCGCGAGCGTTTAGCGCGGTCCCCGCCGCAGCAGCAAATAAATTTAAGGAAAAAGCTACGAGAGGGGCAAGGGACAGGTAGAACATACAAGCTGCGTTTTGTTTTAATATTTGTTGCCTCTTAGAGACGTGGTCTTTAACATTTTGTCTAAACAACAGCTACACCGGAATGGCTACGATTAAAGCGATAAGAGTTGCGGAATTCATTATGGCAGAAAGTAGTGGAAATATATCTCCCGAAGCATTTAAATCCCATTTTATTGATCACTCAAATAATGGGCTTTTGGGCGCTGCAATCGTTGTTTAGTGGACTGTGGCAACACCTTTTAGAAACTTAAGCCTAAACACCCGGTCAGTGACGTCACGGTAGCTGAGCAAGCGCGCGTGAAAGCGACACAGTCGGCTGGGCTAGGCCGACGCCATCTAGAACAGGAGAGAGTTTTAATGCTAAGACCAAACGGGCAAGCGCTGTGCGTTTGCGTCAGCGTCGCGTGCTCCACGCTCAGCATGCGCGTCTTCGCCATGCACCAATCCAAGCTAGTAGTTTAAGATTCCGCGCAAGCGCTGAACGCAAACGATTGGTGCATGCGCTCGCTCGCAGTCGCGATACTAGAGAGTTTTAGAATAGCGTAAAGACCCTTGCGGTAGCGCTGCATACGACGCACGCAAGCTCGAGCTCAGTGGAACACTGGGAATCGCGTCAAACCAGAACTTTTTACATACCAGAACGCTAACGCATACTGCAAGCAGCAACTTCTTGCAGTATGCTCTTGCGTCACCATGCGCCAACTTAATGTGCACAAACTACTCCAGAGAATCGAAGGCCAGTATTTAATTAAGTGCATCCTAATCGACGAATCCCATCGCTCCCCTAAAGTCGCGAATTTCTTTCCGTGTGCCTGCTGTGAACGTGCATCGTCTTTTTTTTTATAACTATACGACCAGCAGTTCAAGGTATGAAACGATTCACATTTTTCAATTTCGAGAAGTCTCGCGCTGTCGCGTGTGCAATGAGAGCCACGAGAAGGATATGCAGAGCGCCGGTGCGTACGCTCGGAAAGGTGAATAGCGAGCGTACGCGCAAGTAGCTCGCTGTTTTGCGTACGTATGGCACATGTGCAGTGCGGAGCGCGCAACGCTTACACAAACGCGCAGTGCTTTTCGTTGGATCCAGAAACCGTTCGCTGATAGTTTGGAGTTGGGCCTGCGATGGTTGAGCATGGCCCGGCGGTCGATGAGGTACTCCGCAGGCGATGAAAGCTCGGCGGGTTAGAATTTCAACTGTTTATTTACAGTTACAAACTATGTACAGTGGCTATGTACAAAGTAGGGGATTGACATTTTGGGGCAGGGTGCCTCAAACAACTCCCGAAGTTCCGTCAAAATCAGCTCCTCTCGCTCGGGCAACGGCCTTTGAGGACCCTCACCTCCTCTCTCTCGGGAATCGGTCAACCAATAGTTTTAAAACCCGTGAAAGGCACGTGGGGTCCATTGCCCAATGATCAGCCGGGGGTCGTCACAGGCACTCATCAAGTTCGCAACGGCCCTTGGCTGACAGCTCCGTAGAGTCGCCCACGCAAGCGGTCGCAGACAGACCGGCGCCGGTTCCGAACGTCTCGCAGTTTCCCCAGTGCTTTGGGTTGCCGCCAGGACGGCGCCGTCAGCGGGTCCCTCGGGGTGGAACCCGACCCGCCCCGCGAGGCCGACATGCGGCGGACGCCTACGACACAAAAACACAGACACCCCCCGGCACCGAAAGCAACAGACCCCCGCAGGGGGAACAACCTACTGCCCCCCAAGACGCTAACACGGGCGGGCCTGCGACCCTAACCAAAACCCCGTAAACAAAACGGTTTTAGGGCAAAGAAAGACCCCGATGCCCTCCCCCGGCGGCCACGGCGGTGGCGTGACCGCAAGCGCCTGCCCGCAAAGAAAAAAGGGGGCCGCCACAGCTTCCTTACACCTTCCCCCCAAGACTGTTCCTGGTCCTTCTTGGACCTGCTAACAGTTATTTAAAAAAAAAAAGCATGGGAAACCTAAAGGAGCCCGACACAAGTGTGTTCATAACGTGCAGACAGCACACCGGACTAACCTTGCGGTCACGGTGTTCGATAAACATGTAAAACAAACAAAAATCGCTACCATTTTCAACCGCGACAAAAACTACGAATGCGGATGACGTGGAGCAATGCCCTTCATACAACAACCATACTCTCAGTGGTGGGAAAGCTAACAAAACGGATACACAGAATATAGTTTTCACTTCCTACTTCTAAGTGCGCTTGAATAAAAACGTGGTAAACGGTCACATCAATGAAAGCACAAACACACACCCGCGAACGCTTCCGCGGTCGCCTAGCATTGGGAGGCCCGGCTCCTCTCGTCACCCAGTCCGGAAGGGCGGCTGGCCGCGTCGCAGGGCCCCCAGCATCGGTTTGATATTCTGGACAGAGCGTCCGCGTTCCCGTGTCTAACACCCTTCCTGTGTACGACCTTGACGTCGTACCTCTGGAGGGCTAGAGCCCACCTGGTTAGTTTTGCACCGTGAGGGACGCTCAGGGTGAGGAACGACAGAGGGTTGTGATCGGAGACCACCGTCACGGAAGCGCCGAATAGCCATACGTCGAACTTCTTTAGACCCCAGATCACCCCGAATGCTTCTCGCTCGATTGTGGACCACCGCGTCTGAGTGGGTGTAAAGCGGTGACTGGCGAACGCAATCGGCTTCTCCTGCCCACCCTCTCCCATTTGGGCCAAACAGGCCCCCACCGCGATGGCCGAGGCATCGGTGTACAGCCAGTAAGGCTTTTCCGGATCGGGCGTGTAGAGCGCCACCGCGTCGCACAGCGCCTTTTTCAAAGCCGCGAATGCCCTGTCGGCATCATCATTCCACGGCAGCTTGGACGGCACCTTTTTACTAGTTAGTTCGGTGAGTGGTCTCGCAGTCTCGGCATAGTTTGCGATGTAGTCCCTATAATATCCGCATAGGCCCAGCGCGCTACGCAGCTCCCGCTTGGTGGTAGGAACCCGCAAACCCTCGATCGCTGCCAGCTTCGTCGGGTCTGGCGCGTGTTTTCCAGACCCCACCACGTGTCCAAGGTACCTGATCTCGGGCAGCGCCACTTGGCACTTTTCGATATTGGCCGAAAGTCCTACTTTCTCCAGTGCTGTGAAGACAGCTTCCAGGTGCCTCACGTGCTCGGGGAGTGTCCCACTAAACACCGCGATATCGTCAAGGTACGCGCAGGAATAGCGCTGGTGCTCGCAAAGAACCGAGTTCATGATACGCTGGAAGGTCGCAGCTGCGTTCTTCAGGCCGAAAGGCATGACGCGCCAGGCGAACTGCCCCCGATGGGACACAAACGCCGTGGCGAGCTGAGACTCCTCCGCCAACGGCACCTGCCAGTAGCCCCTCCGAAGGTCGATAAGTGTGACAAAGTTTGCTCTACCGACGCGCATGATGAGATCGTGCGGGAACTGCATCGGAAAAGCGTCTGTCTCCGTCGCCGAGTTAAGCTGCCGATAGTCTACACAGAGACGCACCGAGCCATCCTTTTTCGCCACGCACACGACGGGATGAGCGAAGGGGCTCTCGCATTCGTAGATCAGGCCCGTCTGGAGCAGCTCGTCAATTGGGCGCCCGACCTCCCCCCGTAACATTTCGGGAATGCGGTAAGGGTGGGCCCGCTTCGGCACGTACCCCGGGTCCAGCCTAATGTGGTGTTCTCCCACTTCTGCGATCCCTGTGTTGGGCGAGAAGAGCGCGTGATGCCTGTCGAACACCGCCCGAATGAGCCGCCTGTCATCCCCCAGATGAGCCACGTACGACTCCGGCAGTCGCATCGCAGGACAGATGCTCATGCTTCGCGGGGTGCACTCTATATCTCCGAAGTCGCCATCTTCCTGGAATACAACACCAATGCTCTGAACGCGACAGGTGTAGGGCCGCAGCTTGTTGGCATGCACCAGTCTGTGCTTACCGTCCGGCATGTCCACGTAGTACGACTGGTCTCGAAATTTCGCTCGGACGTCGCACGGCCCTATCCATTTCGGATACATCTTACCCGGTCGGTCCGAGTCGAACACTAACACCTTTTCGCCCACCCCAAACGCCTTCGGGGAGGCCCGTTTGTTATGCTGCGTCGCATACGCGTTCTGCCGGGCCGGCGCCGTCAGCTCGGCCTCCTCTGCGGCGCGCTCGATTTGACCCTTTAGGTTCCGCAGGTACTCTGCAGGTGACTCCCTTAGTGTTACCGGGATCGGAATGTCGCCCGTCCAAGACTGCTGCAACACTGTCAACGGGCCAGTGGGGCTTCGGCCGTACAGCATCTGGAAGGGCGACACACCAGTTGTGTCGTGCGGCACCTCACGGTACGCCCACAGCAGGAAAGGTACGAACCTGTCCCAGCCACGGCCCTCCTTTTCGATGACATGGAACAGCATGTTTTTAAACACCCTGTTCCAGCGCTCGACGGCGCCGTTGCTCTCGGGGTGGTCAGGTGTCGAAAACCGAGGGCTGCAGCCGAGGCGAGCGAGAAACTCTCTCGTGAGCTGGGCCGTAAAGTTAGTGCCACAGTCGGAACATATGACGCTTGGTATCCCTGTTCTGCTGAAGATGGTCAACAGCGCCTCGCAGGTTGCCTTCGCCGACAGCGACCGCAAGCACACCACTTCTGGCCAGCGTGTGCACAAGTCAATAACGCAAAGCGCGTACCTGTGACCTCTAGCTGACGGCGTGTCAAGTGGTCCGATTACGTCGATGTTTACCGTTTGGAAAGGAAACTCGGGTCTCGTCAGTGGGGTGATAGGAACGCGGTCTGTTTGCCTCAGGTCGGATCTAACCTGGCAACCATGGCAGCTCGAGCAGTGCTCCCTAATGTCCCTCTCTATCCCCGGCCAGTAGAAAGCGTACTTGACCCGCGCTTTCGTCTTTCGGAAAACCAGATGTCCACCCCAGCATGACTCATGTGCCAATCCCATCACCTCGGGTCTCCGCTGAGCCGGCAGTACCAACTGGTGGACGTTTTGCCCCAACAACCTGTCCCGATGAAAGAGCAACCCGTCCTTAATCAGCATACCGCTCCGTTTCCTGCGCCCGTTTTCCCAGGCCTCTTTGAGAGTAGGGTCTTTTAGCTGTTGCTCTCGGAACTTTGATCGCTCCGAGAGCCCGTCATCTGTTTCGATCTCCGCTGCGTCCGAAGGACTCGATTCCCTACGGGCGTTGTTGGCGCCCTCTTCCTCGCAAGTCTGGACACTGGTCTCCAACCCCTCTACGGACTCTGGCGGAGGAGTGGACGTCGCGAGCTGTTCTGTTTCCCCCGCCGCGACGGCCGCGATTGCTCCGATCGGTGCGTTCGAGCTTTCCGATTTTTGCAGCAGCTCCCACGCTTCTCCGGAAAGCAGGCAATCGGTCCGCGAAATAAGTCGGTCGGTCAGCGCACAAAGAGTCGGCACCGCCTCGTGAACGTCGGCGAGGACCGAATTCAAGATGTGCATAGTCAACGGCAACACTACCAGACGCGCCTCCACCGACTCTCGGAAAGCAGATTTGAGCTGAATCTTCCCGGAAGGGCTCCTCAACTCCTCAGGGACCAGAGACTCCCTTACCACGGTTATATCTGCGCCTGTGTCGACAATAGCGTTGAGCATGCGTCCTCCACAAGCTAGTCTGGTGTTCACGAGACCGCTGGGCGGCAACGAGTGCGGCTCCCTGACGACGCGGGCGGTCAGTCTGTCGCCTTCTGATGGAACATCGCCCTTGCCGTTTGCGCGCCCGCTCCCAGCGTGCGGACAATTCGCCCTCTGGTGGCCCAAAGAGCCGCAGCCGAAGCAACCCCTTCGCCGATCTGAGTTTGGCCCCCCGGCCGGCCCTCGCGTGAATTTCGTCGACCCGAATGTGCTCCCGTACTTCGTTTTGCCCTCGTCTCGAGGGCTCGATTGTTGGACCTTTGCGTCGACCTTTTTCGAGGCGGCTCCCCTACCTTCGGCCTGCTCAAATACCCTCATCAATTTGGCCAGCTCATGCGCCCTGTGCCAGTTCGTGTCCTCTTTTAGAGTGACGTAGCTCAGCGCTTCAGGCGTCATTCTGGCCTTTACCTGGTCGGCTACTAAAAGGTCGATCAGGTCGTCCTTGGTCTTAATTTCCCTCGCTTCCACATAGAAGTGGAGATAGCTTCGCAGCCGTGTAGCAAACGGCATCCACGCCTCCTCTTTTCCTTTGGCGGCGCTAAGAAAACGCTTTAGATACTCCCCGGGCGCGAGCTGCAACTCCTCGAGAACGGTATCTTTTACCCGATCATAATCGTTGAGCTCGGCCGCGGAGAGCCGGGTAGCTAGGTACCTTACTCGCTCCACCACATGCGGGAACACTAGTTGGCCCCATATAGCCCTTGGCACGCCATACGTCTCAAAGGTAGTCTCCACAGCCTCGAACCACACAGGTACCTCGGCCTCAGATGGGAATCTCCGTATGACTCCGGACAAAATTTTGCTGAAATGTTTCAGATCGTTTTGTGTTTCTCGTTCGCCCGTCATCGCTGGTCTGCCCTCTGCTGCGCGGTGAACGCCCAATCTAGCGAGCTCTAGCTCTATCTCGAGAGCCCTTGTGCGCTCTTTTGCCTCTTCCAACCTGAGCTCGCTTTCGCGCTCGCTCGTCGGCGTCTGCGACGACGTGCTCGTTCCACTTCCCCCCGCCGCCCCGTCGACGCTCATCGCCCCTCCGGTGCGTTTGTTCGGGTTAAGGAGCCGAAACCTCGTTATCATACGACTGGCCTGGCCTGCGACTCGACCGCTCCCTCCCCAAAAGGGAAACAAGAAAGAGCTCACAACTTCTGCAGGTCCGCGTGGGGTCCGTGCTGCTGCAGCTCTTCCACCAGTCGTCCTTGTCGCTGGCTTTGATCGCCCGGTCGGGAACGAACTTGACTGCGCTGGTCCAGCTGTTCACCCGACGAACGGCTTGCCTTGGGTCGCGGGCAGGACTCCTCTGGTCCTGGCCACCGGCTTCTGGCTCGGTTACCCGGCTTGCCGCTCCGTTGATCGTACGCCGTCGTTGGTTCTCGGCAGACACTCAGGCTGCCGCCTGGAGGTTCCCCTGCCGTGGCTTCCCTCGGGACAGAGTCGGGGCTCCGCTGGTCCCGGCTGCTGGTCGTGGTTGCTCTGGCTCCCAGGGTTGCCAGAAGTTCAGCACTTGGCTGCGTTGTCTTGCCTCACTTTGAGCCCTTTCCTTGATCTTCAATCGCCGACGAAGTTCTCTAAAGACCGCCCTGTCGACTGCGCCAGAAACCGTTCGCTGATAGTTTGGAGTTGGGCCTGCGATGGTTGAGCATGGCCCGGCGGTCGATGAGGTACTCCGCAGGCGATGAAAGCTCGGCGAGTTAGAGTTTCAACTGTTTATTTACAGTTACAAACTATGTACAGTGGCTATGTACAAAGTAGGGGATTGACATTTTGGGGCAGGGTGCCTCAAACAACTCCCGAAGTTCCGTCAAAATCAGCTCCTCTCGCTCGGGCAACGGCCTTTGAGGACCCTCACCTCCTCTCTCTCGGGAATCGGTCAACCAATAGTTTTAAAACCCGTGAAAGGCACGTGGGGTCCATTGCCCAATGATCAGCCGGGGGTCGTCACAGGCACTCATCAAGTTCGCAACGGCCCTTGGCTGACAGCTCCGTAGAGTCGCCCACGCAAGCGGTCGCAGACAGACCGGCGCCGGTTCCGAACGTCTCGCAGTTTCCCCAGTGCTTTGGGTTGCCGCCAGGACGGCGCCGTCAGCGGGTCCCTCGGGGTGGAACCCGACCCGCCCCGCGAGGCCGACATGCGGCGGACGCCTACGACACAAAAACACAGACACCCCCCGGCACCGAAAGCAACAGACCCCCGCAGGGGGAACAACCTACTGCCCCCCAAGACGCTAACACGGGCGGGCCTGCGACCCTAACCAAAACCCCGTAAACAAAACGGTTTTAGGGCAAAGAAAGACCCCGATGCCCTCCCCCGGCGGCCACGGCGGTGGCGTGACCGCAAGCGCCTGCCCGCAAAGAAAAAAGGGGGCCGCCACAGCTTCCTTACAGATCCTATACGCAATAGTAGAAATATCGACGAAAACTTATTATTAGCTAGTTTTAGAACAGTGTACGCATAAGTTTTGCGTGCCAAAAGAAATAGCGTCGTCACCATGCGCCAATCAAAAACGCTCCTTGGGCTCGGCTCATGCCGAATGCATCGACGCCGCTACTTCTTTCCGCACGCAAAGTTTTTTTTTTTTTTTTTTTTGCGTACGCAATTCTGAATCTCGTTATTCGAGCCCTGTGAACACCCTCCTCTGCATCCACATGACGTCATCACACTCGAATGGCGCCAGCTCAAGAATTGAGCCCGAGCCCGACGCCGAAGGTCTTTCGACGCGTTGACTGGACACGAGGCCCAGCCGAACGCTGACGCAGCTCTTGTGTCCAATCAGTGTCTACGCTCCATCTCACTTTGATGACGTCAGAACTTTAGTGCATAGGCTATGATTATTTCAACTGGTGTTGGCTTGGCTTGCAGGCGCGCTGGCTGGGCGGTCCATAGAGCGCTTGCACGATTTTAATTGCGCGTGCATGATCAATGAATCGAATTGGAGATTTTATAATTACAAGATCAAATGAAAACTCGGACCTCTAAAATTTGTCAATAGAATAACAAAGACCGGAAACAATGCTGGTAAACTGTCTCAACAACGCCCTTACCGCAAAGTGTTCGGTCGGTCTCTCTTTTTGAAACCGAAGAAAGCTGCGCATGCCAGCAGGAATATTTTTTATACACCCCTCCCCAGCATTCCTAGACACGGTCTCCTTGCGCCCTCTCTTGGCGATTGTCAGCAAAACGCAGTAAAATGATAATTTCAGCCAAACTACTGCAGAAATCCTTAAGTTCTCTGGGATATCTAAAGAGGGTACTTATACACTCTTATTTAATACCTACTTGAACCTCAGGATTGTATACTTTTTGTTCCTGGGCCCGATATAATATTGTTGCATTGGGTCCTATGGGCCACTTTGACAAAATTTTAAATTTCTTCTCACTGAAATGAAGAATCGTAAAGTTCCCGAGGAATGTAATAGCTGCCGACTCATAGCACACACGGCAGTTAAAGTTTTGGTATTTTAATAATACTTTTTATTCCCTCGAGACTTCCAAATTTGGCCCGCTTTTTGCCCCTGTAAAGTTAGCACTCCGCCGTGCACCAAGAAGCTTGCGGTCAAGCTACTTTTACATAGGCTTATCCAAAAAAAGATCTGTACGATGCGTTTGTGACAGCATATTGACTAAGAATGTGGTGGTTATAATATGACTATACAATAATTACATGGTTACAATCAAAATTTGTCTCCTGGATTTCAAATATAAGCAATTGTTATGTAGGGTCAGAAACACTTGCTTTGTACATATTTTGCTTTGAATTTGCCTGTGTACGTAAAGTTTTAGCTCGGTTACAGACACAACCTGAACAAAATTCTTTCTCGCTTGTGTAGCTAGAAATAACTAGATATATAACTAGAACGGCGCTCCGCTGGCCGTTCGATTGTGTGGCTTTTTATCTATGCTATTTTATTTATACATATATACGCGTATAAATAAAAAACACAACAACGACGACGTTGCGAGGATGACACACCGGGTGACGGCGGTGCCTCAATCTGAGCCCTGGGGCCCTATGTTGCGCTTTTTGGACTCCCACGGCGACTAGGGAGAAGGAAGTAACGTCAACAACGCAGCAAACGCAGATTGGATGTTTCTTCTGCGGAAATTCTTCATCAGCGACTCTCACCAATCAACATTCAATCTGTGTTTTCAGCGTTGTTGACGTCACTTCCTTCTCCATAGTCGCCGTGGGAGTCCAAAAAGCGCAACATAGGGTCCCTGGTTCCTCGGAAGCGGCAGCTTATATTTTAACTGGGCTACTTCCTTGGAGCCTGATGCTTTGACCCCAGTGGACCCGAGTGAGCAACAGCGCCATCATGTTCCTGGGGCTCCTTCATGCACCGATCGAACGGCGTGCCAGATTTCCATAGCTCGCTGCTGACCTGCCCAACCCACCTCCACAAAATCTGGACTTCTGCGAATCGGACTGCCATCGTCCCCAATACCAACAATTCATGTCGTCGTCATCATGCATGTATATACTCATCACATTATCATGTTCACTAGACGCGGCACCGCGGGGCTCCATGGTAAGGGCTGCTGCCTTTCCGCAGTGCCGCGGCTCTCCAGAGCCAAATAAATAAAGACTAAAAACTAAGAACTGAAGACAAAATGGTTTGCTGACCGACAGCCGGTAGCACCATAAAAGAAAGAACAATAGTGTTTCCTGGTTCATATGATACAAATGCCAAAACTACACCATACTACTGGCACACATCACATACGCAATACATAAAGGTTCCAAAAAACCATCAACACTCACACCACAGGCGTTTTGGAAACCAACCACGCCGTTTCTCTCAATACATTCACGTACTGCCTCAAACAATTCTTGGTGGGGGATAGAGTAATAAAGATCCTCTACGTCAATAGCAAACGCCACGGCATCCCCTGGAACATCCTTCCTAAGAAACTCCACCACTGATTGAGAATTTTTTACCACAAAGGGGTAACTAATATCTAGAGCACTCAAGTGCTTCTGCAAATAGAGGCTAACCTGTTTTTGCCACGTTTTCAACAAATTTGAACCTAGATCAGGTAATCCATGATACTGACTTTTTTGAACACGAAAGAAAATTGACAGAGTGCATTGAAGTTTTCTTTCATACTGATCTGTAGATCAATATTTTGCGTATTGTATGTCATCTTTTTCAGTGCACCAAAAATGCCGAGGGCTGCTTATGCTGCATAAGCAGCCCTCGGCATTTTTGCCGAGGGCTGCTTAAGCTTATAAAGTAAAAAAAAAAAACAAAAAAAAAACAACAGATTCATGCTTCACTTTTAGTTCTTCGGCTCATACATGGCATCTTCGGCTAAGGTTTGGCACTTTGGTAATTATGTGACGAGCCAAAGAAAAGCCATAGAAACGCCAGAAAGAAGCTCTCTGGCACTAGCTAACGCCTTGAAGAAAAACCGCATATTAGGCGGACCCATGTTAGGCTTTTGGGATTCCGAGGCTTGAGTCAAGTTAGGCGGTTCTATTGCGTGCAAGTTGTGCCAGCTTTAAGGTGGACAATGAAAATGAGTGTAATTGAAAGCGTGATTTATTTTATTGCTTAAATCGGTATTTAAATCAGACCGGTTTTACTGTGGTGATGTAGAATCGACCTTTCCTCAAAAATAATATTCAAAAATATTTTGAATTTATTGGTTACCACTTGATGATCTCAATATGCATTTGTTTTGTATTTAAATCAACGAAT
Source organism: Ixodes scapularis (assembly GCF_016920785.2). Classification (NCBI taxonomy): domain Eukaryota; kingdom Metazoa; phylum Arthropoda; class Arachnida; order Ixodida; family Ixodidae; genus Ixodes; species Ixodes scapularis. The sequence continues at coordinate 182,245,193 of NW_024609846.1, read as the reverse complement.
CATATTTATCGGGTTGAACACGAGCACAAACCAGTAGTCTTGTGAGCAAATCGGAGCGTTGGGCTTTCTTTCTACCATTCAGTTCGTTTGTTAGTGGGACAGTGGAGAGGAATGGGACAGTGGGACGACTGGGAAATTCGACATATTTCTTCAGTGAACAGTTCCAAAAAGTTGATGAACTGCTAGATCGATGGCGCCGTGATAGCGGTACATTCGACTGTAATTGCGTACCTGCTTGGCGTGGTGTACGCCATTTGATTCAGTGGTTGCCACATCTACACTCAAAAGTAAGTAGCATACATTCGTCTTCCTCTATTCTTGAACCACAACTGTTTGTCCAAAGGCTCTTGTAAACTAACATCGAAAATATAGTTTAAAAAGGTGTCTTCTAGCCATCGCTATTTCAAGCTAAACATCCCACCCGTTGCTACAATTGGCAACTCGCCATGTGCAAAGCAGTTTGAGAGGAATGGGACAGTGAGACGATGGGAGGAATCGGACAACGCCTCAGTTATTTCTTTATAAAGATTGGTGCTTCGACTGGTAGATCATCACTAATGTTAACCTGTTATAATGGTGAATCATCTACTTTTAGTTCTTATTGCATTTAAACTACCAATTATTTGCTCTGTGTAAAATGTTACCGCACTCTTAATATTCGGTCCAATACTACAGGCGGTCAAAGAAAAAAAGACGACTGAGATCAAGTTCCACATCTGATGAACACCCTTTTGTATATATTATTCACTAGTACAATTTTAGCGCAATTTTTCATCTGCCCATTTTTTACCTGGAGGAAGGGTGAAATGAAACAGATTTTGACCTCGCAATTGTTTTTCTGTAGGTATCTAGAAGAGTAGAGACAAAGTGTTGTTCAGTAGATATGAAGCGTGTTTCGCGCTGTATTTAGGACCATTAAACTTGTTTTTATATGTCCATTAAACTACACAAAAAATTATAGTTTCAAAAACTGTCCGATTCCTCCCCTCTCCCCTACGCAACGTCCTATTGTAAGTAGATAAGAACACGAAAAAAAGTACTAACACTAGAAAAGTAACGTATGGTTGCAAGAATATAACAACGCAAAAGAAAAAGAAAATAAAGTTTTCACAAACTTAGATATACCAATCTGTTTTTTGTTTTTTTTTTAATTTTTGTTCTACAATGGCTTGGTTTACTCAATAAAAAGTTGTTAAGATGTGCATAAAATGTTCAGTAATTCTTTCTTCCGCATTTTTTTCAGTTACTGGACGGATTAAACAATCAATCTGTAACGTTTAAAAATGCATCCAGTGCTTAAAGTCACTATGGCTTTTGTGATTAAAATCAAATCGATCTGATTTAAATCAAATAAATATGATATACCCTATATGATTTTTTTAAATATATTTTTTTCCCGTTATTAGTCGGAAACTTACAGAAGACCTCCTTAAAAGACATGAGACACAATTATAGTTTAAACTACTCCATGATGTAAACCTAAAATAGCCTCATCGCTGGCACAGCCTTCAAGAAAATCGAGAACAATATAAGAGCAGTTCTTTTGCAGAAAATATTGAATGAATAGGCTTCGATTAATTGGATCTCAAAAGAATAAGACCCGAAGACCGCGAATTACACTCTATGAAACGTTTTTGCATTAGTTGGCATGCCACTTGCAAAATAGTTTTATATAACACACTTCGCCGGCAGTTTCTCGTAAGTCCACTTTTATTTATATGGAAAGATCACTGTAAAACAGTAGATTAGAAAAATTGGACCTCATTCTTATTCGAGCCGGTTCGTCGGAAGACAAATACTGTGGACCAGATTTTCCCTGAAATTCGTAACTCTGGTGCTTGGACATGTGCCGTCGCTCACCTACCCACAGGGACTGACAAACAAAAAAGAAATTCAAGCGTCATACGTTATTGCTCCTTTCCTAACATTTTTTTGTTTGTTTTATGTCATGCCACTTTCATTTTTCAACCTTACGCCATTCTCCCGGGTATGTTCTGGCGGCACATTGTTTGTCCCCTGACCCCAATAACTATTAGGATTCAAGAGAAAGTCGCCCAGTGGAGGAGGGCAGTATGATGACGGGATGGCCAGTCTGATGCAATGACGCTGGTCCCCGTCTATATGCCGATTGCGAACCCCCTGCGTGGTCCGGGGGACGCCCGCCGTTCGATCCACAAGGGGTCCGTACAGCACTTCCCCCGTTCCCCTCTCTCTGTAAAAAATAAAAAAAAAGAGAACGTGTTAGACAGTGTGGCGTGCATCTTGCGGAGAGTTTACCCTCGAATCGGGTGGATGTGAGCAACGTCCGTTCAGTGAATGAATGGCTGCACATGAATGAACCCCAAACCCGGCGGCGGGTTGCGCCACCTAGCCAGCAATCATGTTTGAACGCAGCCTGGCTGGTATGGCAGTGAACTTCGGTTTATTCTCAACTTTGTTTCCCAGACGTCAATGAGAAATTAGGAGGACATGTGGCTGATCGCGTTACATTGTGGTGCGTGGTATGCTGCGGTCTCAATAGGGTTTATCAAACTCAAGAGTGTGACAGAAATGCAGAAAAAGTTTGAACGAAAAACAAAATGTTATGATCGCGTTACAACTAAAAAAATGGTAGACATTCCCCTCCAAGAGGGGCTGATGTACCAGAGCTGGAAAAGTAATACCCCTCAGCAAGAAAAAAAAAATATTGTTTTTGGTGAAACCGGAAGCTGAAAACGATCTACGTGCAAAGAGTAAATACTTCACACAATTGTAACATAACCGTCATTTTTTTTGTTTTGGGTGCCATGCTCATTCAATTGTTATGCAGTAGAGATATTGGCAAACTAAGAAAGACATGGTTTGTCAAATCATGGAAGCTTTCCTCTCTCTTCCATTAGTTCCGAATCGTTCGTATTCTACGATGCTTCGCACCCATCTGGTGCCCAGTGATCACGAGATAACCCCACATAGAGAGTAGAGATTATGCACAGTATATTTACCCTTACTGGTCTTTTATTTTGTTGTGTCACCGACTACTCATAACCACTGAACTGTGTCATGGACACAACAACTTTAATTGTAACACTGGTGCTCTTTATCTATAGGTTAATAAAACAAACACAGACAGAAACAATAAAGCGACGGAGTCTCAACTGTACTGACATCACCCTTAAAATTACTTTAAAAAAAAAACTCATTCGTTTATTGTTTCAAAAGTCGTAGCCTGACCTCTTCGTGCTTTCGATTTTGCTCCTCCGCGAATCATTCAGTTCACTATTCATCTGCAAATACATTATTTTCGTGTTATATTTCTCACTGCATACCTATTTCTAAAAAAAATCCACATGAAACATTTTTTTTTTTAGAGAAGAACGGCCCTGTTTGTGCCTCCCGCCACACTCCAACACATTTCGTTATCACGTTGAGTGGAGCCTGGTCAGGAATACACGAAAACAGCTTCGTCCATTTTCTTTGTTTCCATTTATTTTTTTGCAACTTACCAACACGCTCCAATTCGTCGAGGCCGCTTTCTGTGTACACCATTTGTAACCCAGGCGACAACGTAGTATGTTCCGGGGCATTGCCGCAACAAGAAAGAGCGTCAACGTCGATTTATTAACGACGCCGATCGATTCAACGAGGACACCCAGCCGTCCAGGTGCGCAAATCTACGAAGGGAACCCGGGCCTCCAACGGCGCAAAGCGACGAATTAAATGCCGACTCAAACGAGGCCACTGACAAGCTGACAAAGTGGCCGACACGGGAGGTCCTTCTTTTTCTACGGGTGTTTGAACGGCACGGCTCGTATTTATTGGCTCGCTTTCTCCGTCATGTCCCCGCTGATGGGATTTGTTCAGGCCATTCTTCTCCGATTGTATTTCTGTGTTGACTTCGCGTCCTTTGTCACCGATGCACTTCAGAAGAACCCGTGCAGGCATTTGGAGGATGTCCCATGAGGAGGTGTGCACTTATAACACTCGTGAAAAAGTTTCGTTGTACCACATGCTTCGAATGTATTTGTTGTCGTTACACGCTATCGGTGCAAGTTGCTACTAAATTTAATTTAAAAAAAAAACACGACGTCTACGTAGGTTTATAATGCAATTAATCGCAAAGGTACAAGCGAGCTGGACAATAATTTCGAAAATAATCCCTGAAGAAGGGGAACTAAAGGTTCTTTTTAATTTTTTTTTTACGTTGTTTGCTAGGATTGGGGTAAGCTTGAAACTCTAGCAGCGCATGAAACTGAACAGTGACCGAGGATATTTTTAAGTATGTCTATAGAGGAAGGAAAGGTTCAAGGCATGTAACTTACATTAGTTGTTGAGTGACACAGACGCTTTTCTGCGGGTCGCAAAGAGGGTAATGTTAGCCAGCATCCAAGTCGCCTTAGCATAGAAGAAAACAATAAAAACACGAACATTAATTATTTTTGCAAGTAATCGGCGAGTGATGTTTTTTTAGACATTTCAGATACCGTGAAAAATAACGAACATACAGTGATAAGCACGATATTGGCTACAAAAATCCATACCAAAGGTGACACGGTGATGGTATTTAAGATACATCCTGAATAAGACAACCCTCGTGGTTCACAACGCCAGTCGGTGAAGCAGTTTCTATGGCATAAACGGGTCCCAGGTTTCGAAGAACCACCATATTTATCTGACTTTGCACCATGTGATGATGTCATATATTTCTGGGGCTGGGTGTCGATTATTAACTTTAACCCGATCAATCGCCTCCAATTAATCGATGTATTAATCGATTAATCGGTCTAGTACACTTCCATGCAAAATGTTTTAAAAGGCCTAAACCACTTCCTTTTTCTTTTTTTGCTCTTGCTCAGTATGCTTCCTTACTGCGCCGCGCCTGCACAGTGGGGAAGCATGATGTGAGCTTAAATTCTAAGCCTAAATGGTAAAACAAAATGACTAGGTAGCGTAAGCTACCGCCCAATCCAAAGGGCTCAGTCGGATTCATCCATCCATCCATCCATATCACCGCAGGCGCGCCGTGTCAAAAAGGAAGACGTCGCGCGCTGCTTGCAGAAATGCGCAGAGAGTAGGAATGCTTTCGCATTCCTAAACGGAAGCAATCTTAAATGTCTGCCAAATTTGTTCTTTGAGTGAACGATTTCTGATGGCTGTTTTCTATTCTCGCTCAAATATCTAATTTAAAGAGCACCATGCCTTTTTTTATTCAGATCGATTCGATCATTTTGGTTCTCTTTCTTTCGTAGGGGTTCGTTAATAATACGTCCAATCGAATACCACTGCGCTCAAAGCGAGAAAAAAAGAAGAAAGCCATGGCATACTTGCTCTTTCTGCAATATTGGAACTAGAGATGCGACCGAGCCATTTCATTTCAAGCAATATTTCCACACCCTTATATTTTAGAAGAACTTGTTAAGTGGGCTTGCATAAAGAACGCTATGAAGCATTCTGCAAGGAACAAAAGAACAACGGGCACAATTAAGACAAACACTTTAGCTACGTTTAGTATGTCAAATTGTCAACTTGCACCCTTACACCCATCAATAACCACCAAAAAAAAAATCTGCCACATTAAAATTTCACCAAACAAAACGTTACCCCCCCCCCCCCCCCCCCTCCAAAAAAAAAAAAGAATACGACACGGGATTTGGAGTGAAGATTTCAACAGATAAAAAAAAAGTTGCAGATACCCGATAAGAAGTAAAGGAAGGGTGGCGAAAAAAAAAATGGGGGAGATAGGGCGAAAGAGCGATGGAGGATGCTTTAATAAACGCGGGGGCGTTGGTGGCGTCGGGGGAATTACCCTCCGACCCAGGTGTCGCGTGCAATTAGCCTGGCAAACTCTGCGAGAACTCTTCGATCCCATCGCTGAGGCCCTCGCCCTCAAATCGCCGCCTTCCAGCACATCTCTCCTCCTGGCGCCCCTTTCTTTGCATGCTTCTTTTTGTTTGGCTTGTCGTTTTATCTTATTATCCCTTTTTTTGTAGGGGTCACGCTTTACTCTTGGGTAACACGAAGCAATTTGTATTTTTAGTTGTCTTAACAGCTCTTTCGTTAAACTTGCTTCACCTTTTTTTTTTTTTTTTGCTAAGACATCAAGACGTAACGTAAAGTGGCGAAGTCGCGAAAGAAGAAGAGAGGAAAAAGGGAGAAGGTAAAAGGGAAAACGAAACAGGAAGTTTTTGTCTTTTTTGCGTGTGTACTGGGTTCAAAGGCCACGTGGGGGTTAAGAGGGGAAAAAAAAAGAAAATGGGGAAAACAGGCGGCTTGTACCTTAGGGGAGAAAATAACCAAAGTTATTTTGTGCAGTGGAAGTTAGGTGGGGCGAGGAAAAAGGGGAGGTCAGGTAATTAACCCGCGACGTGTGTCCCCTCTTGTGCCGGGGCAATTGTTCTCTCGTGGGACAAAAGGGTTGAAGTGGTGAGTGAGATGACTTATTATCAGCCTGACACATTTTTTTTTATCTTCCATTCTTTTTTATTTATTGCTAAACGCCTAGAGGAGCGAGGAAGAGTTTGAATAAAGGAAGGAGTCGATCGCTTCATGACGCAAAAAAACAAAAACAAAACTATACTCCGTTTCACCCTAAAGGGCTTGTGCAACGATTTTGTGTTAGAATGTTTTTTACTTTGACTCAACACGGGCCGCCCGCGTTCACACGCAACAACCGAACTGCTACGATTTGCCATCTTTATCGTTCTATTGTAAGTGTTTGCACTATTTAGAAACACAGTTACGCATTATAAACGTGGTTTTATATATTTAAATGGCATTGAGAATACTAACTTATCTTTCTGAAACTCTTTATTTCCAAGAACGATATATTTCAAAGCAGAACCAAGTCTTTAGTTGTAATCATCACCACCTCAGAGAGGGGGGGAGAGGGGGGGGGGGGGGGGGGTTACGTGAACATATTGCATCTCTGATATGCTGCTGCCGTTTCGAACGTCTCCGAGTTGTCCGAGTTTGTCGTCCGCTTCGAGCCGGACCCGACCTCAGCAATTCTTGTTGCAGCGCGAGGATCAAGGGAAAACCCGGGAACAACTTTTCAACAACACCTAAATTGCTGGGCGAATTGCCCCGTCTGAGGCGGGCCTTAGGACCGCTTCAGACAAGGCAATTTATCCCAGCAACTTCCTTTGGGATCTAAAGAAGGCGACGGAACAACTCGCCAGCCACAATAAAACTGTTGAATAAGTTACCCTGTCTGAAGCGGGCCTTGCACTGTATGGCCCGCTTTTATTTTTATTCTTTCTCCATCCATGAATGTATGGAAGTCAGCACCTGCTCGGTGCTTTGCCAACTCCTGCGCGTGGCTACAATAAAAATTTATATGATCGACACCAGATCACGGGGCCTTTAGTTCAGGCTGCGAGTTGAGGCCGGTGGTGATAAACGCTCCTGGTTTCATATTTCTTTTAACGCGACAGCGTTAAGGAGCTCGTGTCGCAGAAAGGCCGGTCTCGGTGGCGTGACAGAAAAACCGGCTTTGGTGGCGTGACGAGAAAATCCTGATTGGTCGATAGGGTCATGACGTCACAGCCACATGACCTCGTGCGGGAGTTTCAAACAACTCATGACACTCGCGTGGAACGTGACGTCAAGCGAGAAATGAAAGTGATTCAAAACATTAAATTTAATGCGAATTAAAGTGTACAATGCATAAAATATTCCACTTTATAAAGTAATTAAATTTCCTTAAAAAATATTTGAAGAATTTTTGGGTGGATTCGAACCTACGACCCTTCGGTTGCGAGCCAGACACGCTACTCACTAAACCAGGCAAGGCTTTTTCGTTTCAGTTTTTAATGGTATGCTGTAAAGGAGATGAACAGTGGCGAAATAAGTACAGTGACGATATTATCACATCAAACGACGTGTACACGTGATGTTGAAACGACTCTCAATTAGTCTCTTGGTTGGAAGCCACGATGAGTAAGGTTAAGAGTACTTTATGTTTGCCAATTCGTCCAAACCTGGCAACCACTCTAAGTCACTATTTATCACCTTATAACATTGTCGAAGCCGTTTCACACTTTCAATTAAGTATTCATGAACGGTGCGAGAACCTACGTCCACATGACGCACCGCAATTCTACGTTTCTATATAGTATATACTATGGAGTCTTAAGAGCATGATTCTATCGTGTGGCACCGGTAAGCTGTCAACCATCAAAAACCGGATGACGTATAATGACAACGGGAGTTCTTTTTTAATGGTACGCTGAAAAACTTCCAATAAAAAAAGCATCCCAGGAATAAAAAAACAACAAAAAAAACTTGCTCAATACTTTCCGGCTGCTTGAATAACGTAGAGCTAACCGCCCAGTAAATGCTCATCCCATTTTCCTCTAAAAATGTACTTACTGTCAGTGTCTCACTGTTCATTTAAAAAAAATTATGTTCTGACCCCAGGCGGAACCAATTCCCTTTTAACACGTTTTAGTATACGTCTGTATACGTTTTAGTAAGCATATGGCTCTAGCAGGTCAACACATACACGCCTTTATTGATATATGTGGGGCTCCGCCTCTAGTGCCCGCGTTCTGTCTCCAGTTGCACTTCGTTGCAAGCGCGAATTCAAAGCCCGGCGGAAATCAACGATCTCACGCTGAAGGTGGTGCATCCGCTGAATGCTTAACCTGTCACCGACTATACACGTTTACAATAGAGGCTCCTGTGCGCTGCCATTTTTAGCAGTTCTGGAGCCGCGCAACATTTCCGCTATGTTGGCGTGTGCTTGGGGCACGTCATTGGGGTGCGCGAATGTGGACCAACCAGGAAGTGCAGCAGCCATGACAAGTTCAGCGACATGTGGGCATGTGAAAAAGCAAGACACTGACTGGCAAGGGCGCACAAGGGCTGGGCCCGGCAATGGATCGCTGGGCTAGCTTGGACAAGGCTGTCTTATTTCTGTGTGCAGCCTGACTTCTACTTCTTGCGGGTGAGCAGTATGCACTAATCCCCAAAAACGTCAGGGGCTAGCACCTTGGTAGCGCACTATTTTTCCTTTCGGAAGAACACTGTCTGGTGAAAAATTGAGCTGTGGAAGGCACTGGTCTCTACTATAGGTGGCTGGAAGGTGCACAGCTGCTCTCCGAACCTGACGCAAGTGAAGCCACTCATAGTTCTATTCTTGTCGCGGAAGTCAGCGCGCTTGCTGAGCCTCCCTAGTGCATTCGTCTATGCTTTGGTCCATGCTTTCTTGTGCCTTTGAGTAAGTTTTAATCATCCCAACTTGAATTAAATCCCGAAAATAAGGCGTTTGAACGTGGGATATGTGCACACTTGATTAATTATAATCTCGAAATGTTCACATCCAATGGCTTCTCAGGAGACTTCAGGGGCATGAGTGCTCTACTACTGCGCAACAAGCAGGCATTCTTAAGATGGCAAGAAAAAATCCAGCGCCCTGGACACCGTTCGAACCATCACTCGGCAGGAAAACCTGTTAAGCGCTCATGTCGCTTACTTCAAACCTGTTTGCTCAATGCGCCATCCGACCCTCTAGTGTAGACCAGTGAGTTGGAGAGCAGGTCCCCCTTACCTCGGCACGCGGTTCGAGGTTAAGCCGGGATCCTACTCGCAAATGTGTATATTCTCGACTCCAAACCACTATAGGTGGCGCCACTAGTTTTCCAAAAGGGCGGTTCTAGTGAGGGTCGGAGATGCGTGCCACTGCTGATCCTGTCTGGTGTGCTGGCTTCACTCAGCGACACAAATTATTTCTGGTAATACGAGGAAGCTAAAATGTTATGAGCGTAGGTCATCTCTTTATCCAAAAAAAATCGGTGTTTAGATTAATATTTACGCCAGGAGACACGCTTTAATTCTGGAGCAAAACCGAAACTAACCTCTATTTTGGATTTAATTTCTCGTTATAGGTCTTAATTTCGAATTCTTTCATAACTCAAGATATGTCTCACATCGTAATTATTTAGTTGAAGCAGTTGTTCGCGAGAATTCTATTTTGTGACATACGTATTCGATCCAGGCAGTTCGATATATTTTGAATAGTTCAGTGTCCCTTTAAAGACAGGGTCTTTCATGAACCTTAGAGATAACATAGAATATTTAGGGTTGTTCGTTTTCGGGTAAAACTGGATTTTACCCGATTTTTACACACCGAACATGTTTCAGGAGAATCGGGTTAAACCCGATTTTTCCCAAAATTCTGAACACATACCAACCTATTTATTTTTACACCGCACGGAGTTTGCGGTGCACACGCGCTATCTACCCTACCTCGGGACAAGAGTGACCTAGAGTTCATTCCACAAGCTGCGTGCAGCACTGTGGACGGTACACGACTCTCAACCAACCGCCCAGCAAGCGCGCCTAACTCACCGTGACATTTACGAACTAAGAAAAGCTGTTCTCACTACAAAAACCTAAAAACGGAGTCCAAATCAGACAGCTGAAGTGTCTGTGTTTTTTAAAGCAACGCATGACGCATAGGACTTTATATTGCATCCAGTGTTTGACTGTTTATCTTGATAACGATGTTAGGGTTTTTCACATGCTACAAAAGAAAACAAAATTAAACCTTCATGGAAAGACTATTATGATTAAATGCCGTATTTTTGTGATCGTGGCATGCATTGCCGCAATTTGAAATAATAATAATATTAGAACTAGGATATTTTAATACGTAATTCTGCCAGTTCTGACATAATTTGTTGCTTTTGATCTAATTTCAAACCCGCGAACAAGTATGGCAATCAAAAGTTTGCTAATTATTGTCACGGATGCCAATTGCAGCATTTAAATTACCAAGTTATAAAATAAAACTATTCTAATATCAATTAAAACATTCTAGCTAACGCGAGAAATCCATGTAAAATTGCATTAATTGTGGGTAAAGCATACAGTGCAACAAATGTCGCGACTTTTCACAATCGGCAAAACTTCCACAGTCGCCGCCAATATCCCTCCAGACCAAATGCCCCCCTCCCCTTCCCCCCGCCCGAAAAAAAAAAAAGAAAATAAGGAATCTTTTTTTTTTTTTTTAATCACCCATCTCGTTATAACGTTTAGTTACTTTAATTATTACGTGCCGTAGTTTTGCCATTCTCAGCCTTTCCAGTTCAAAGGAGCTTCTACCTGACTGCACGTCTGCTGGTCGCAGCACGTTTCATTGGCGTTGGAAGCCGGTGAAACAGTAGTGAGTTTTAGTATTACGTATACGAGCGAACGCAAGCGCCGTGTGCTTGCGTTAGCTTTGCGTGTTCCACAATGTGCGTTCGCGGAGCCGAAAATTGTGGTCTTGTGTCGGCGCATGGCGTACGCAACGCGGAGCACGCAACCCAAACACGCAGCGCTTGCGTTTGCTACTATATGCAATACTAAAACTCTCTAATAAGTTACAATCCCGTGCCAGCTGCAGCACTAAGTTGGGACAGTGAAGAGTGTTGTTTGTATTCGGAAATGACATTTCGCGAGCCATGATCGCGAGCAGTTCCCCCGTGCCCGCTGAGCAGGCGAACCAGGTGACACTCACTGGAGCGCTTCCCGTTTTCGCCGTGGGAGGGCGACCAACGAGCTGGACACGCGAATAGGCTCGCAATTCCTGACTAAATGCAGACTTAACGATTTACAAATAACTGATTAGTTGTAATCAATTACATTTTATAGTAACTTTTTAATGCTTCAATCACTTGTTTTCTGCGGTAACGTTCTCAGTAATTCATTTAGTATTTTCCTGTAATCAATTACATGTAATCAATTATGTTTTCGAAATAGCTAAAATTATTGAGTTGAGTTTCTTTTATGTAAACAAATGCTCTGTCTGCCCTGCGTCACTCGTCTATGTTGCACCAACGTTGGACGTCTTTTTTTTTTACCCTTAGACAACTAAAGAAATACACCAAGACACCAGAGGAATTAGAATGCCAACGCGCTGGGCGACGTTATAGCTGTCGAGCTCAACAGTCAAAACGTCACTCGTTTTGCGTCGATGATGTGGGAAGATGACTGACAAGAACTTCGAACGACAGCTTCCGCCGAAGCTTAACAAGGTGTGAATGACAAAAAGTAACAATATGTAACCACTTTGAACATATGTATGCAGTATTGATTTCCTAATAAAACGTGTAAAAAAAGCCTAAAAAGTAATCATTTACGTTCTGGTAATTTTTTTATTACTTTTGTCTTGCAGTAATTGATTACTCCAATCAGTTCAATTTTCAATGAATTATTTGAATTTGTAATCGGTTACTTGTTCCAGTAACGCGTACAAGACTAACTCAATGCACTTGACGAACTAATTTTTTTTTTTAAAAATCGACGCACCGTATTTTGATTACTTTTTGGTGTTACCGGCCGTCAAGCTGAAAGCGCATAGCAAGGTTACATTTTTCTGTTGCACACTGACCATATAAAATGAGCGGAGGAAAAGCTAAAAGCATATTTTACTAGACGAATGCCACGTCAAAAAAGTAATCAATTACACTCTAGTAATTTTTCAATTACTTTTACGATGCAGTAACTGATTAGTGTAATCGGTTACATTTCTCAACAAAGTAATTGTAATTGTAATCAGTTAACCTTTTCAGTAACGCGTACAAGACTAACGTTATGCATTTTATTGACTAAATTTTAAAAATTGACGAGCCGCATTTTTACTATTTTCTGGCGTTACCGGCTGTCACGATGAAAGCACATAACAAGGTGGACCTTTTTCTGCTGCACACGGACCATATAAAATAGGTGGAGGAAAAACTAATTGCCTATTTTACTAGACGAATCTCAGCATCTCACCACGTGAGCGCCAGATCCCGCTTATTGCCTGCACCATGCAGTCCGGTTGCGGCTAAGAACCCGGAGAACGTCCTTTCTTCCATTTCGTGGGAGATAAATGTTTACGCCTTGTTTCATGGGCTACTGAGCGAGTCGTAAAAGGGAGATAGTCCCAGTGTCCTCCCCGCGTCGGTGCCCCGAATTTTACATTAGGGCCCTTTCGTGAACCGCTTCTGACTTGAGGATGTAATCTCAGTTTGTCGTCCGGGCTGTCTTTTTTTCTTTTTTTTTATCATGGGCTGACGTTTTCGTTTTTCGTGGGCCACGTTGTCGTTTTTCAGGCATTGGCTTGACCGTTTCGCTTGCGAGGATGTCACGCATGTCCGCACTCTCCTAATGATGCTTCGCATATCACGATGCCGTGTGGACCACTAAACGGCTCGTTAAGCCTTCCATGTTACCCCCTTATAACATTACGACGCACTCAAAATTCATGAGCAACGCCTTGTGCGAAACAATTATTCGGCAGTGACGTGATGTCATTATGAGCACCCTTTTTATTTAATCCCTGGAGGACATGGGATCTTTGAGATAAGGGCTCCGAAAAACTTTTTGGCTGTCCGATAGCGTCGAAGTGTGTATTCAGCTGTTAACGGTATTCCACATACAAACATTTACATTTTAAGGATGCCAAACTATAGTATAAACCCTGACAGGATAATGAGGAAAAGCTTAAATGTAGAATATAAATAATAGGCGGCTAGCTGTAAACAATAGAACACAATCAAAGCAAAAGAATGATGCGATTCATTATTCATCATGTGGGGATTCCTGTGGTTTTCCTTCCCCGATAGCCGTAGGAGAGCCCCCTAATTGAAGCTCACGCGGTAGGTTGAGCGTTCCGACCCGTGGCCATTCATACACACATTGGGGAATTGAGACCAAAGGAATCCGCACATTCTAAAGATCAGTTATCGCTCTATAAGGTTTTGACCCGATGGAACACTGTTAGCATAAGTCAAATGCAGCTTCATTTTCCGACGGGTTGTGCCGTCTCTATAAAAGCAAACAAGCGTACAATCTTTCCTTGTTGTTGTACAACTCATACGTATCAAATTAGCGAAACTTAAATTCTTAAGTCTACCTAGTTTCATACGTCGCAGATGGACAATTTCTGTTAACGTGTCCAGGAAAGCAGAACAGCTGTAACGGCCATGTTGCACCTCAATGGTGGGATCATGATACGAATATATCAATTATAAATCAGTATTTGCCTTGCACAGCATAAGAATCGTTCGAAAGGGTTGCTATTTTTTAACGTTTTTTTGTAGAATGTTGATCATGACGACAATTACGACGTCTTGCAACATATGGCTTTATTGGGGATTTCTAGTAGGTCGTATTTCTGTAGAACGATACTAATATCGGAAGCTCGTGTTACAATTTTGAAATATGCTTTGAGGCGCGTGTTATCAGCGATATCGGGCATGCAACAACTCGTTGCTAAAACTCAATATTAAGGTGTATTCGCACGTCGGACCAATCTTCGGAACCAGGTCTGTGGACCAGAGAAATGCGCGTATCAACGCGACCTTGACGTCATTACGGACAACTCCGCAGGTCCGCGGACCTAGCGCTAAATCCCATGGTTACTGTGGACCGAAATGAGGACTGCGAGCACAAACTCGTAGCTTCGGTTGCTGGTTTCGCTACGCCATCAAACAAGATCAGCATCTCTCAAAGTTGTAACCTTGTGCCCGTGGCTTTCGCTGGACTCCATGATAAGAAAGAACCATAAGGCATTGCCCGTGACGCTTTATTTGCATCCAGTCAGCGTCCGGTCAGTCTTCCAGCTAGGGAGACAAAGATGAAGGGCCCCAGCGACGAAGGGCAACATCATCTAGAATAATGAATGCCTCCAAATGCCCCCCATCTCGCTCCATGGAACGTCATCACTGCCGGATGTCGCGAACTCAGCCATTGGACCCGAGCCTGATGCCGAGCGTCCTTCGACGCTATGGTTGGACACGAGGCCCGGCCGAGCACTGACGCAGCACTCGTATCCAATTCGTGTCTTTGCTCGATCTCACTGGGATGACGTCGAACTTCTAGGGCGCAGGCTTTGATTATCCTAGGTTATGTTGCGTAGTAGCGTTCTTTCAAATCTTACTCATGGATGGATTGCTACAACTGCTGTGCTTCTAATACAATCAGTACCGAAACAGCGACATAAATTACCAACTTTGGCTTCACCGAAGAAATGCAATGGCTCTTCTGCCGGTATGGGTTTACATGGCGGGTGAGTTCATTGGAGGTAGTGTCTAATCCCCCAGCAGCCGGAAGAATAATTTCCCCGAAATTCTACCGCCAGTCGTATTCCAGTGGCTCATCGACAGCTCAGATTAGACTTTGTTTTCTGTAATGAGCCGCCCCAGAATGTCGCCGCGAAGCGCCGTGTACGAGTGGGCAAGGTGGGTTAATATTTTTGTAACCAGCCGCCGCAGATTGTCGCCACTAAGGGGCGTGAATGGGTGGTTCGGCTAGGTTAAGACGCGACCCAGTGATACACGCACGACGAAAGGTCCCTGCAGCGTGCGATTTGCGTAACGAGTGTCGATTAATCGTTAGTGTCGACGAAACGCGTGTCCACGAAACCGAAAAGTTTTCCATGAAACATGTTTCTACGATATGTCGGGAGAATAAGAAAGTCAGTACTCTACCGGCAGTTTTCACGTGATTTCATACAGCCAATGAAAGGCGACTGCGGTAGAATTTCGGGAAAATGTTCTCACGGCTATGGTGGGCTAGCCTCTTCTAGCCTACCATATCCCGGCTGCCGGAAGAATAGACGCTGACTGATTCACGTGAACCGCGCAGCTCTATTTGCCCGCTTATATTTGTCTAATATTTAGAAAAGATATGAGACCTTGTTTTGAAAAGAAAAAAAGCGATGGTTGTTCAGGGTAGACAAGAAAAAGGCACAAAAAATGTCCAAAGTTGTTGTGCCAGTGCTTCCCGGGCATGCAAAGAAATCTACCCCTTACGCCGTGAGTAACACAAATGCAATTTCCTGATATATTGTTTTACGTTCACGAGTGTTCACACGCTGATAACAGACGAAACCCATTGACACATGTTCGAAAGAAGGCTGCTGATGGCTAGCACCGGTATAGAGTTGCGCAGCACCGCTATGACTAGGTCATGTTTTACTAAAATGCGAAGTAGACACCGAGTGAAGCTGTTAACGCAAGTACATGTAAGCCACGTTTTGCACCGGAGTAACGCTCCAGTGCAGGAAAGAGCATGTGCTCATAAACGGTTGCATCGGAAAATAGAAAGCCTTAAATTTTATTATGAAGCAAATTTAATTAACAGCTGGTTTGGTGGATTAACTGACGGGAGGGGGCTCATGATAGTGAAGAAACACGCCACTGACTGATCAAATTGTTTTCATGCGAAAGCCATAACTGGTTCATGGAGCGCAGCCAACGTTGTCTGTAACCGCGGAAAACGGCACCTAAATCCCGGCTGAGCGAAACGAGCAAGAATTGGCTGCGACGGGTCATTGTTCCAAGGAACGCCACCCCACCCTCTTCCTGGCGGTGCGGCCTGCGCGCCGGTAAGAGGGAGAGGGGTGGCGCGCGCGCGCTGCCACCGCTGTCAGGCGCGGCCGGAGTGGAAGGGGAGGGGGTGCGAGAAATTGCCCCTCCCTCTCCCTGTGTACTACTGTGTCACGTGTCCTATCCTCTACTTTCAGCCATGTCGCGCCGCCCGGCCGGTCTCTGCGGAGGACAACGGGGCACGCTGCTTGCAGGAATGCTCTGCATGTACGAATGTTTTCGCATTCCTACACGTAAGCAGTCTTAAACGTCCTCCTGTATTTTTTTTTATGTTACAACTGCACAGTGAAGCAAAGTTCGGATTTATTGTAGCTCATACCACAGCATCTTGCAATGACACGCCTTCAGCAAATACATAGAGCGCGGCAACGGATTCGAGTGTGGAGTCATCAGACTCGCCTGTAAAGTGCCCAAAATGATACAGTTGAAAAAAAAAATGGAGACGAAAACTCCACCAACGGATGGAAATTGTGCAGATACGTTAAATACAATTATCTAAAGATAGCAGAAACATTTTTTTATTATATTGTTGGACATTTTGGAAGAGTGGTGATGGACCACGTCTGAAAATTAAACGAGGGACGTTTTATTCCATGTCACATAGAACTGTGGAACTAATTGCACATCACCTAGAGTCCTAGACCATATTCGAGAATAAATAGCTGCGTATCATATTCCATCTATTCAATATTCCATATTCCATCATACATATGCCTTGCTCCGCAAGGCATATATAAAAAAAATATCGATTTACAAAGTCAATCAGCTCCCAGAGCTATTTTTTCTTGAACACGTTGACCATTTTTCTGACCATTTTTTTAAAAATGTGTTAAACCAAAATATTTGACCTTTCAAGAATGGTAGATAAAAAATCCTTCGATAAATTAAGATAGAAAAAAAATCTAAACTCATTAACATCTTTCCCGAAATAATACGTAGATTTGACGTTCCATTAGTTGTTTTGATAGCCAAAAACTTACCCCATGATTCCACGTTGTGCTATTGGCCGTATCGGCGCTCATTGTTACGTCTTCCTATGGGTTTGCTTATATATGTGTTAGAATTATACTCCGCGACAACTTTTCTTGGCGATGCAGTGGAAGGTACAGGCCCATGTCCCCTCGCCCATTTTGAGTGTACGCAGGCTCTCCTCCTCTCCCCATTTCCGGGGAGAGGAGGAGAGCCTGCGTACACTCAAAATGGGAGAGGGGACGCGGGCCTGTACCTTCCACTGCATTGCCAAGAAAAGTTGTCGCGGAGTATAGAGGCCGGATCTTTAGGCAAATGCCTATTTTGTTCCTTTGGTCCCTATAGTGTCTATTCTATGTATGAGCAGGAATCATGAGTTAAGGAGCGTTTTCAGAGTGGTCTTATACCGCCTATACTTGCCTATTTCGGCGTTTGAGCCTAAACCACCGTTTCCCGCCTATAAATGCCTATTTTTGCCTTTTTTTTTTTTTTTTTTTTTTTTTTTTGCTTTGCTGCCTCAAAATGACTTGTTCTGTGTAGTTTCAAATTCAAGCAAGCTATTTTTCATCTTGCTGCTATGCATGACAACAGACTGCTCCAATCT
This sequence comes from Ixodes scapularis, assembly GCF_016920785.2. Lineage (NCBI taxonomy): Eukaryota > Metazoa > Arthropoda > Arachnida > Ixodida > Ixodidae > Ixodes > Ixodes scapularis. The sequence continues at coordinate 182,227,283 of NW_024609846.1, read as the reverse complement.
TTGTCCCGAGATCCACCACAAACATCGTAGTTTTTTTTTTACTCACGCCTGTAAACCAAGGCGCAAACGGCGCCTTCCTTCTAGTAGAAGGCCCTTCCCGCCTTACCCACGCATCGTTCTTCCTTGTTTTCTCCCCCTCTCACCTCGCCGGAGAGAAGCGGATGAGTGTGGAGCTGGCAGAGAGCTGCCTGGAGGCGGGAAGTCTGGATCTGGATGCTGCTCTACTCCAAAAAAATTGGGTTGTGTGCATGTTTATACAGCCTAGAACTTGGTCTGCCTCACAGGGGCGACGAGTCTCCCAGCTGTAGATGAGAAATTTAGCCAGTGCGGTACAACCGCTAGCCTGGGGTCTTTAACGTGCATCACGCAGTAGTGATACACGACCGCACGCCGGTACGATGCTCATCCAGATCGAAACGGGCAGGGGTGGGGCTCGAACCCAGGATCCCTGGGTTCTGCAGCGCGAGCTGCTCTACTCCGTTTTACACTAAATGGAACTCAGAGGATGCTAGAGCGTTCCAGCCAGTCCTGCAACCGGGTACTCTGTAGCTCAGTCATCGAACTGCCAGGCTTTGTGAGTATTAGCGCCGAGATGTTTCGGTGGCGCCCTCTTATGGTTTCCCTCTGCGACGTCACGACTGGTATTTGCCTCGCCGTGACGTCACCAGTTGTTACCCTGGCTACTTACCATCGGGTGCGACGACGAGTTTGATGGTGTGTTTAAAAAGCACAGTAGAAGCTAGGAGCCATCGCAATCCGAAACTAACACCGTCAAAGTTGACAATCTGACAGTGCTCATATGCCCATGGTTTGGCCAATCATGGAAAGCTGACCACAGCGACGCTTTTGGCCGCGCACATCGCTAATAAAGAGGGAGCTATGGTGCTGAGGTAAAGGAAATAGGAAGCCGGGTGGTTTGCTCGTTTCACATGCGCGTCGGTCTCTAACTTTATTGTGTCCGATGGTCCGCGGTTTGCTGCTCTTCGCTTTCCCTGCCCCTGAAGCTTCTCAGCTATTCCAAAAAAGAAGGTCCCAAAGAGCGTCCTGATTCGGCAATGAACCCAACATTCCTTTTGCTACTCGACCGACGGGGATATGGTCTTCTGTCAACTCTGCGAAAAGCAGGTAAGAAGACACCTTTAGGTAGCTTGTTCCGGAGAAAAACCAAAACTTGATCGAACGACGATTTAGCGAATGAAATCGAAACCTCGAGGTTTCATCAATTGACGCTGTAGCGAATGGCAGCTTCATTTCCCCTGACCGACAGCGAGGCTTAACCGCGCCAGTTTAAAAGCTCAGCTCGTAACCGCCGAAAAAACAGCCTATTCGCTAAAATGGCATTTCCGAAAACGTTCGTCCGCTCAAATATTTTCTAATCGCTAAAACGTCATTCGCTTATATAATATAGACGAAGAAAAACACCCGCATCTTTATTAAAGATATGATGCAGATGTATTTATTTATGGAAATGTTTACTCGTCTATGAGTTGATGAAGAATTTCCTGCGCAGTCTAAAACCCTCTACAAAACTGTGCCTCCCGAGATGAAGTTTGCTTGCTATTGTTTTCATAATTTTTCCATTGTTCCGAGTTGGACTATGTACAGCATGGGACAACTTAGTACCGGTATGGGCTTTAGTCGATTTCTTTCTCGAATGTTGGAAAAATTACAATGTAATTCATATTGTACCACTTTATTCTCCATTTCTTTGAATGACAGAGGCCCTAAATGCTTTCAAAAGTACCCTGTGAATAAAAACTGATTTTGCCTATAGATGCCTATTACGAAGTTTTTAGTGCCTTTTATAGGCGCCTAAAAGCGGCTTTTTTAGTGCCTAACATCCGGCCTCTAGTCATCATATAGCTTCATGCTTTCAGATAACTACTTTTTCCTTCTGTAGTTAATATAGTTAATGTAGTTACTGTTAGTGTAGTTGATGTAATATAGTTAAATTAAAGTTAAAGTTAATATAGTTAATGTAGTTAATATAGTTATTGTAGTCTATGCAGTTATTTGTTGTTTGGCTTTTAAGGCAAAATTTCCTATGTTGCCATATTAGACACTTTTTTTTTAAATTGCTTGAATCTGTTATACCGTTTGATTGTGGAGGTAAAGAGAAACATTTTATATTTGTTCATTCTAGCTCTCACTAAAAGAAATTAAAAATTAAAATGCAGTTAATACAGTTTTAATTGCTGTTCGTTTTCGTCGAAGTCACTTTCTGTTTAAAATGAATGAAAAAGCTGGAAACAGTCTTTTTTAAGTTATTTTACATGCGGCAGGAACGTAGACAGTAATTACAAGAAATAATATATAAACAGATTCGGATCAATGAGTGTCAACTAGTGTCAAGCGTTAAAACACAGCCAAGCAAGAGCCACATATGAGCGAACACTAAAAATGGTCCATAGCAAAGGGGGAAAAAAAAGGCTCATGCAGCCAGTTGTTGCGCGAGCAGTTTGGCGCGATTGGTTGCTTCCGAGTTGGCCGAGTCTGTGAACCTGGCTCGGACCTCGACGGACCAGGAAAAAAGCGATAAAAAGAACGTGTCTCAAATCTCGATAATTTTTTTTCACGTTTGCCCACGTGATACAGAACTTTTCTCAGGTCCGCGGACTTCACCCCAGACACGTTCCCGTGGTTCGCGGACCAGCTCGTGGGTTTTGCATTCATGTTTCGCCTGGAATATGGTGGTATTCAAATCACAGACAACTCCGTGTGAACGCTCCTTTAAGAAGCGTTAGCAGAGTGTGTCATCGTAGACCGATACGGCTATTGGAAGCTTCCACCGCTAATTGAAGCAGGCATTGCATCACGCACCTGGGGTCCGATTTTGGTACCGCGCGAGAGCGACACCTACTGGGCCTCTGATTGGACTTGGCGTCGCTCCTTTCTGCTACGTGCGTTATCATTCATTAAGAAGCTTTTACTCGTTTACAAGTACATGATTGAGCAGTAGTCTTGTGACAGCATCTCACCTACAGGGGAAGAGTGAGAGATATATCTTGCGGCCTCGGACGTGGTTGTCCGGAGTGCTTCTTCGTCCACCGGTCGATGTCAGCTTGCATATGGCAGTAGGACAACTTGAAATCTGCAAACAATCACAGTTCGTCAATTGATTTCAACGAGAAATAGAAGGTTGCCAGTCGCCCGTGATTAAGGGGCCGAGTTGGCCCCGAAAAATTGGGATCTTTGCTTTTACTAAAGCATGGTTAGAGTTTCAAGTTTGTTTTAATTTCAGCCCACGTACAATATACATCGCCGAAGCCCTGGGTGCGCAGCAGATTACCATTTTTTAAGTGTTTTCTTGGTCAATTTTACTATGGGAATGATACCTTGTCGCAGACAAACAACATTCTTTACTTATGTTGCCAGACGAAATGTCTGTTATTAAGGTGCTATCTAAGCTAGCTCCGTGAGAGCCAAATTCGATCTCGCTCTAGTTCTTATGGTCACCAAAATAGGGGCTCATAAGGTGTATCTCGCCCATCAAAAAGATTTGCTAAATTTTTTCACTGTCTGGAAATATGTTTAGCGTTTCAAACAAGCTTTGTGAAAACGTTTTTTTTTTTTTTTTTTTTTAAATAATGCTCAAATTTTTATTTGTGTAAACCTTAGTTTTTTTCCTAGCATAGATAGGACTCATATCTGAGATAGGCTTCGTACATAAGAGGTGGGTAGAAAAGTCAAATCAGACTCAAAGTTGGAGCTTGTAAAGGCAAAAAGAGAACAGTAGCTCACATAAAAGAAATCGGATCTCAGCACGGGTATACAAACGTAAAAAGCGAGAGCAAGGTACATATGAAGAAAAAGGCTGACAGCGGGAAACGCGACCCTCAAATACAGAAGAGCCATGCATAATTAAGTAAGAGCTCAGGATGGCGGCAACCTCCTCCTCCCCGAGAGATTACGTCCCGACCGCGGTTACGACTATACGCCGAGTCTCGGTTTATGACTGTCTGCCTTTCCGTTTTGCTTTTCTATCCCTGGCCACTTACAAAACCGCGCCACAGCTCTTGCCTGTCCCCGACGTGGCCGAAGCCGCACGCGCCCATACGCGCCGCTCTCCCAATGCCCGAGTGAAGACCGAGGTTTAATGCTCGCTGCCTGGGACGTAATGTCCCCTTGCAGTTTACGTCTGGACGGTTTGCCTTGGTTTGTTCCCCGTTCTTTTTTTTTTTTTCTTTTTGTATCGCTTCCTTTTTTGGGTTGCTACAGTTTGTTATTTATTTTTTATTTAAAATGTAACAGAGCGTGTGTTAGAGAAAGAAAGAGAGAGAGAGAGAGACGTTTGAATCGACATGTGCAGTGACGTGTTTTAAGTGCCTTTTGCTCACGTCTATCTTTTTATGGAATCTCGAACGGGAGCCAGGTCACGCAGTAGACAGTGCTTTCCTTCTTACCGACGTTTGGAGTAAAACAATATTAAGGTTTTGCGAAGACTGCTTCAAATTGAGTGGCGCAACGCCACTCGCCAATTTCCCCCTTGAAAAAATTAATATTAAATTTCTGGTTTGATATTGCTGTGCTCCTAATAAGCCATCACAAATTCGCAAAAACTCAACGTGTAACGTATTTTCACAATTGTTTCACGAAAGGAACACAGTTCAGGTTACACATCAAGTTTTCTGAAAATACTACATAGCGTTCCAGTATAGCTTTTCTTTATATATATATATCCATAGCCTCCTCTATGCAGACAAAGCCTGGCAGATCGCCACGAGACGCGGCCGCCAAAAGTTAAGAGATAGAGTGGCAGACAACGGATGAGGGCAGAGGCATGTAACGGACGCCCCGCTGCGGCGAGACGCCGAAACACACTTCTCCCGAGCGATGGAATGTCCGCTCAGACTCCTGGCGTTCCTCGCGTTACCGTTTCTTTTCTCGCCAGGTTCGAAAACCATGTTTCGGGTCCTCGCCGCTGCAAAAGCTGTGCGCTCATGTTCAGGTTCCCCGAGAAATGCTCTGTGCTACCAAATTATCGCGCTCCAAATCTGCGGCCAAGCACTCTGTGGCTCCATCGTCGAACTGCCTCGCTTTGGGAGTATAAAGGAGGCTATGATATATCAAAACATATCGCCTTCGGAAACCGCAGGGTGAATCTCTTCTGAATAAAGTATTAAGTGTTCATCCGTCTGGATTTTCTCTCCACAAGCTCCACACACTGTACCTATGTCCTAATATTTTGCCGTGTATACCCTAGTTTGTTACACTCCGGTTCTGGTCTCGAACAACAACGAATTTCTTATAAAACTGTCATAGATATTTTCTTTATCAATAGCCATAATTTTCTATAATCTGCGTTCCTGCTTCTCGTATTTCTCTCTCTGCTTCTTTAATTGTCACCTGTTGTCCCGCGTACGAATTATTGCCCAAAAAATTTCGAGCTGAGTTTTTTTTTTTTTTTTTGTCAGCTTCCTCCACTTTGTAGTTAGATTTTCCTAACGCGAGTAAAAATAGCCAAAAACTTTCCAAGCGTATCGTTCATCGTCTGTTTCTCTTAGTTTATCTTCAACATTTCTCATACTGCTAGCTTCTTTGCCATCATATCACGGCGATCCCATATCAACTTGTACCCTTCGATTCGGTGTGTTACCATGCGCACAAAGTGTCAACCTACACACGCCGCATTGTTTTATGCTTCGGAGTCAAACTTTGCTTGGGAGTCAAATTTCATCCACAAGACGACATTTTCAAAAATAAAACTCGCGCTGGAACTCCCGTTTAACCTTTCTTCATTTCTTCATACCTGTTTTAAGTCCACAAATAGATTCCCTCGTTGCAGCTGCATTATGCTGTGCTTACAAGTTACATATTTTTCGTGCTCAGTCAGGTAGTCTACACTATCATAAATCAATTCCCATAGGTGCTGATATCTATCTACTTTTTAACCACGAATTCTCGTATTGTAATTATCCATTCTTGTTATAATTAGAAAGCATGACTGCGGACTTGTTGCTACTACATTCCAGCCCTATCTTTTGTCCTTTTGTACCAGATATACCGTATTTTCCGCACCAGGTGCATACTCCGCAGGGGCGAATTTCGGGTCGAAAATAAAAGTTTTTGCTCAGATAGTCCGCGCCCGGTGCATAATCCGCACGTCGTGCATAATCCGCACGACCTGCATAGTCCGCACTTAGTGCCCACTCCAAACGTAAAACTAATCATACACAGCAAACCTTGGCATATGCCTGCTGTATCATAACTCACAAAAAAGCTTGTATCATACATAAATCAACGTTACTATACTCCATTATTCATAAAATCCTTCACATCTTGTCACAGTGAACGATCTGGAAAAGAAAAAAATCCTTGTATAGCCCGTACTTGTAGATAGTCCGCATCGGGTAAAATTTCAACTTTTAAGCATGTATAGTCCGCGGATTATAGTTTGCAAAATACGGAAAAATACGGTATGAGTTAATTCCTGCAGATGCATACTGATACCAGTCATTAGCACTACATCATCAGCGTATACGTGCGCTCGAAATGCCTGTTTAATCTTTTGGCCCCCCTAAGGTAGGAAAGTCAAGAGAAAGGTCAAAACAACGACCACTATACTCCAACTCTGTTCCTATCCTTTGTCGGAACAACATGAACAGCAACGGTGATAAAGGGCATCCTTGTCTTAAACCTCGCTTTATCTTTATTGGTTCGGTTGCATTTCCTTCCCCTGTTCCTCTTACCCTGTTATTTCTGTAAACAATTTAATGAACTCCAGTATTCTCTTCTCTACTTTTAAGACGTACATTATGTTAAATGGTTTCTTTTTGACTACATTGTCGTATGCCCCCTTCATATACAAAATGCTATCCAGACGTCCCTACTTTCCTTCTCTGCGATTTCAACACATTGCGTTAAGGAAAATAAATCGTCATCCAACCTCCTGAGTTTGTGGAATTCATTCCTTAGCTCACAGCAAACCCTCGTTTTCTATCCACTTCCGCAATCTGTTCTTCATAATCTACATTACTATTCTACAAACAACCCATGTAACCGTTATGGGACGGTGATTACCTACGTCCACTTGATCTCCCTCTTTCTTTATATATTACACCCATTTGGCTTAGTTTAGGCTCTTCTGGGGCGTATTCATTTATAAGAGATGTACTCACTACCTTTCTGAATGCTCCTTCAGGTTTTGGATAAAGTTGTTTATTAACAGAACGGGGATACCATCTGTACCTGCTGATGTACCGCTAGGGAGTCTGCTCTGTTTTTCCACGACCCCTTTTTCCGTTAGTTGCGAATTCACTAATTAGACTGTCATCTTCCTCTGATTCACTACTACCTGTACGTCTTTGCTCCTGAAAATTTTCTGCTATCAACGATATATGATATGTTGCATCACTCCCTCCCCTTTCAGCTGGTCGCCTTGTGGTGTGGCGATGCAAAGCTGCTCCATCCTCGTTTTATTGCTCAGTGAGTTAAGATGATTCCAAGACGTATTCGCTGCCTTTCTATCCTGTTTGTTTAATGCTGCTTTTCTTCAAAATATTTTATTGATCAAACAATATGCTCCCTTTCTACGCCTTAGAAATATGTCCCACATTATTTTCACTTCCATCCTTGGGTGAGCACTCCTACGCTTCGAATTCCTGTGTTCTCTAGAAACGTCAGACGTTCCTTCATTGCTGTCTTTGCTTCGCCATCCTTCGAGACCATCAGATTGTGTCCTCGCTTTCCTCCTTGTTTCCATAGCACCCTATTTAGCTCTCGCTCAAATAACCTAGACTCGTTGAAGTTCATCTATTCTGTTTGCTTGTATATAAAAATTACTTCCTCTATTCGCTTAGCCACTATTTTCAACGGTTGTTCTGTCTAAAAACCGTGATATGACTGTTTATCCCGACCTTTCTTTGAATTATGTTGTGTTTTCAAGTCCAGCTTAATACGCTTATGATTACTACCTAGGCTTTTGAAGCCCTCTTTGTTTAGTTGCGTTACCCGTAGTTTGCTATATATGTTGTGCGACACCAAAATGTAATCTATTATAGAGTGTGATATGCCTGATTTCAATGTTTAAAGTCCGTCGCACTTCTCGCTAGTATTGCATGAAGCAAAATCATGCCTATCACAAATTGAGAACAGCATGCTTCCTGCCTAGTTGGGATGCCTCATCTATACTCCCTTCGCCCTTAAATGGATTATGAACTAATCAATTCAGTGTTTATTATAAGGTGCGTACGATCCTTCCCCGAGCCAGCAGCCACCGGTGTGCGCGAGCACACCCAAAATAATTGACGTTATAGTCCACCATTCACACTTGAGAGGACAGTGAAATGTGTGGATTCCAGGAAAAAGGAGAATAAAGACAAGCTTTTCATCTCCATAGTGGGGTCTGGTGTAAAAGGTCAGCGATTAATTGGTCTAACAAGCACGTAGCTTTCACCTGTGGAGATAGAAAGCTTGTCTTTATTCTCCTTTTCCCCTGAGCCCACACATTTCACCGTCATGTTAGGCTTGATTGGAGGACTATGACGTCAATTTCGTTCTGTGTGCTCGCGCACACCGGCGGCTGCTGGCTCATGGAATGAAGGTGCGCCACTTATTATGGACACTAAATTGTTTCGCTCAGTATCATTTTAAGTTGAGACCAGAAGCTCCGTCTTCAGCGCGAGCTCGCTGGCTTCCGCGGTTCTTTGGTTGCGCGTGCCTGCGCGTTCACACTTGTGTTAGCAAGGACAGAAAGCTCGCGCTGAAGGCGGAGCTTTTAGTCTTAAGTTAAGGGTAAACGGCATGTAGTTCCTCTATGTGAGCATTCATATGCCACACTATAATTATTTTATGCTTTTACCCGAACTTAATAATATACCTGGATATGCATTTTATTTTCCCCTTCGTTTCTTCCTTAGCATTTGATTCTGCTCATACGCCTACAAGAGCAAGAAGTGTTCGTTCTTCTGCTTCCTCCTCTTCAAGCCATAACTGTCCTGCACATACAGCTCGGTTTCACTGCCAGTTCGTCGCTTTCTAAATAAACGTTACAATACCACCCTCTGTCCTGTTATCTACGGTTCTATTGAATCTCTCTATATATAGTCCAGAATCCAGATTACAAGGTGGTTCTTTTATATCCCCAAGGAGAATTTCAACAAAACCATGTAGAATTAAACCTTCCTGCTTTCGTTGCTCTTCAATATCTTCTCATTTCAACCTGTTTCTGTGTGCGCGGGCTCGCCCGCCATCTCTCCGCTGAAGGGCGAACTAATCTGCTTGGATGTGGTCACGTGGATTTGATGACGTCACGGAGTTTTATGCCTAGCAAAATGTCGACGCCGCGAATGCAGCTCGGAAGTCCTAACAAACATAGCTGTATACAGCGTTGAAACGAAGTAATAAAATGAAAACGTAGAGAAAAAAAAACACAACTAAACATTTTCTCGCGTTCACTTGACGATCGGGGAGGCGAAAAGGTGCAGCTAACGATCTCGTCTCCTCGAGTGCCTGCGGGCGAAAAGAACGTGGTCCGCGAGGCACCCAAGGAGCGTGCAACATCAGCGGTCGCACGCCGATGTTTCGCCAGGGCTGTCCCGGTGCGAACCCCGCTTCGCGTGCGTCCAGGCCCGCGTCACGCGGTCGCCAGTCACGGTATCCCGGTGGCAGCGGCTCACCCCCGCAAGAGGCACTCCGACGCGGCGAACCGCGACGCTTCTTCTCAGCGCGCACCGCGTAACTTCCGCCAAACTTCCGCGTTTTTCGCGGCGTCTGATTCCCGCGCGCTCACGTAATTCCGGGCCCCCGTTGCTTTGTTTTATCACCGGGCCAGTTATTTTCTACCGTCTTTCCTTTCCCAGCGGTTGGGGACATGGAAAATCGCCGCTGCCGTCCTTCTTTTGAAGCAGGCCCCCAGAAGGTGGCGGCGGTGACGGCAGCGTTGGTCCGCTTTAGCCGGCGGGGCCTGATTACCGCGAAGGTTCGCACGTGCTTGAAACCCCGGTAAGCGTCCCGTTTGCTGGCGGCCCCGCATCTTTATATAGAAGTCAGGCACGCAGAGGGAGCGAGCCATCGTTGTGTGCAGCCCAGATAGAAAATTGGCCGGCCGCGGCCGCGTGGACGAATATGACGACCTATCTGCGCGCGGTGCTTCGGGGCCGTCCGCTGCAGCCGCCCACGTAGACGCACGCTGGCGTCGGCGACCGGAACGGAAACGATCTTGGGCTACGGACGAAAATCTCGGGACGCTCCGCCACCGCGTTCGCGCATGCGGGGGCTGCTTGGCCGAGCAGCGGCCGGCTAATTGCCCTCATCAACGCCGACTTGGACTCGGTGACTGCGCGCCGAATGGGCCGTCGGTTATGATAGTGCCGAAAACTCCGTTGGCTCAGTCGTGTTTTAGAGAGACCCGACGCAAAACATATTTAGCGATCGAAATATCTGGACAGCTTAGGCCGTATTTAAGCATCCCCTTTTTGCATGTTTGTTTTATTTATAGACATGGCCCATCTACGGCAAGATAGCTTTCGTGTGGTCCAGAGCTAATCAAACCTGTCAATAAGTTCGCGGCAACAGCTTTGGTTAGGTGGGGCAACATGGATCGGCGGCCCTCGCTGCACCGGGAGCCGCCGATCCACACTTCGCCGGCTTCATAAGAGTTATGTTGACCAATTTTAAAAACACAGCAATCTAAACTTTTTTTTTTGCGACATTATTGATAAACATTTGTGTTTTCTTTTTTCTATTGACAGGGCTTTGTGACGTTTTCAAAGAGCGTGATAGAGGCATCCCGCGTTTTGCGTCCCGGATAGTGCGGATGTGACATCCCTCTGAGCGGGATGCTCATGTGACTAGATTTCTGGCCGCGAATGTCACCAGTCGAGCGCTCGCCGCAGGAAGCCGCGCACTTCCGCGTTAGGGACAAGTGTGATTGACACTGTAAATCACAACAAGGACAAAAAGGAGAAGCCGCACATCAAAAATTTTACTGAGTGCACAGCCTATATGGAGTCATGCCACTAAATATTGTCGTGATTCCCATCAATAATTTTTGGTGTAGGTAGAGAAACCCATTCTCGAAAACGTTTAGCTAGCTAAATTTTGTTATTCTTCAGTTTATATATTATTTCCGGAGATTTAAGACAGGGTACTTCCTAAACTAATTCGGATACTAGAAAGCACGATAGAAGACAGATATCAAGAGAGACGTTCAGCATATGCATGTGTTTGCATATTGTCACGGGTGGTGACTAATAAACAAGAAATAAACAGGAATAAATAAACGTTTAATGTGGCGAACTTGTGCCAAAAATAAAAGGGTACAAAAGATAACAACAGAGCGTCGCGGGCGTCGAAGGCGGCGAACCAGCACGATCAAACGCTGAGGCGAGACTGACTCGACAAGGTCGCGGGTGGCCTCTTATCTAGAGTGCGTCGCTATCTCGAATATTCGGCGAAAGCGGCTCGAGCGTCGCGTGATCGGGGCGAGAATGAACACGCACTTTCTAGAAAACAAAAGCAGAAGATATATGGATATAAATAATAGAAGTTACGTGCGCTACATGAATAAACGGGAACTTTCTGGAGGTCCGTGACCGAGCTTTGCTTTCTCAGCCCTGCGCGCGGCATTACTCCCCCCTTTAAAAGTGCATCGCCCCGATGCAGTGTAAAACAAAACAAAATAAAAAAGAACGATAAACTCAAGAGTCTTTTGGAGCACATAAGGTCCACAGTCCTATCCAGCGTAGTACGGCTTCAGGCGCACGACGTGGACGACCTCAGGTCGTGGTGGGCGGCGTGACGATGTTCGTGTTCCGTCGGGCATCACCTCGTAGTTCAGCTCGCCGAGGCGACGAAGTACCTTGTATGGTCCAAAGTACCGTTTCAGCAGTTTCTCACTGAGGCCGCGGCGACGGATGGGTGTCCACACCCACACCCTGCTCTGTGGGCTGGAAGTGAACGTCCCTGCGACGAAGGTTGTAGCGGCCCGCGTCGACGCGTTGCTGGTCTTGAATCCTGAGTCGGGCGAGCTGGCGGACTTCTTCGGCCCGTTGAGCAACCACCTGGGCGTCGTCGCTCTCACTGTCAGCTGGCTCATGGGGCAGCGTGACATTTTGGTGGAGGTGCGCATGTCCGTGCAGCGCAGCCCTCCAAGTTCCCGCACTACAAGTCCGAACCCAAGCTCCCGAGGACCCAACGAAGACCAGATCGAGACTCGATCAAGTCGCCGAACCCAAGGGCTACACCCGGAATACGGACCTTTACTACCCAGCACCTCCACCAAAATGTCACGGGTGGTGACTAATAAACAAGAAATAAACAGGAATAAATAAACGTTTAATGTGGCGAACTTGTGCCAAAAATAAAAGGGTACAAAAGAAAGATAACAACAGAGCGTCGCGGGCGTCGAAGGCGGCGAAGCAGCACGATCAAACGCTGAGGCGAGACTGACTCGACAAGGTCGCGGGCGGCCTCTTATCTAGAGTGCGTCGCTATCTCGAAGATTCGGCGAAAGCGGCTCGAGCGTCGCGTGATCGGGGCGAGAATGAACACGCACTTTCTAGAAAACAAAAGCAGAAGATACATGGATATAAATAATAGAAGTTACGTGCGCTACATGAATAAACGGGAACTTTCTGGAGGTCCGTGACCGAGCGTTGCTTTCTCAGCCCTGCGCGCAGCAATATTGCCGCGCGCAGGGTCACGAACTTGTAGAAAAGTTCTCGTTCATTCTTGCTGCGGATATAACTATCGTGTATCCCTGCTTTTGTTGTTCTAGAAAGTGCTTGTTCATTCTCACCCCGAGCGCGCTACGCTCGAACCTTCTCCGCCGAATCTTCGAGATAGTGACCCACTCTAGATAAGAGGCCGCCCGCGACCTTGTCGAGTCAGTCTCGCCCCAGCGCTCGATCCTGCGGTTTCGCCGACTTCGACGCCCGCGACGCTCTGTTAGTATCTTTTGTACTCTTTTATTTTTGGCACAAGTTCGCCACATTAAACGTTTATTTCTTCCGTTGAACCGTGCGACGCGTTCGTACTGGCCCAACCAGTCGTCCACATCTTCATGAAGATTTCCACTGAAATTCGGTGGCGTTCTTGGTGGGGCCTGTACGTAGACAGTGGACGTCGGTGGCGTTCCGTCTGGCTGCGACGTGGTGCTCATCGTCGGCTTCGACACCTTCTTTGTCCTGTCCGGCAGTGGTCCAAGTTCCGGGGGTAGTCCGAGGTTGCGGCGACTTGATCGGGTCTCGGTCCTCTCTTCGTTAGGTCCTCGGAGACTTGGGGTTGGACTTGAACTGCGGGCCCTCGTTGGGGTGCGCTGAACGGACATGCGTACCCCGCACCTCCACCAAAATGTCACGGGTGGTGACCAAAAAAGAATAGATAAACAGGAAGAAATAAACGTGTAATGTGGCAAACTTGTGCCAAAAATAAAAGAGTACAAAAGATAATAACAGAGCGTCGCGGGAGTCGAAGTCAGCGAAACCGCAGGATCGAGCGCTGGGGCGAAAGCTGACTCGACGAGGTCGCGGGCGGCCTCTTATCTAGAGTGAGTCACTATCTCGAAGATTCGGCGGAGAAGGTTCGAGCGTAGCGCGCTCGGGGTGAGTATGAACAAGCACTTTCTAGAACAACAAAAGCAGGGATAGACGATAGTTATATCCGCAGCAAGAATGAACGAGAACTTTCTACAAGTCCGTGACTCTGCGCGCGGCAATATTACGGATCATAAAATAATAGTTCCAATGCCTTTTTTTATTTTTATTATTGCCATCTTATAGGAGCTTCAATCGCACATGGGGTGGGAGGCTTCGCTGAAACATTTGCAATTTGTCACATTCAAAATTCCGAAATTAAAGGCAATGCGAATGAAGCGTGTCAACGTTACTGGAAGCGACTGAACTAAGAAACTCTTCTGAATATATTCAAAGCTACATAAATGCCTCATTAGTTCGCAAGCCATTACTTTCTGAATGATGTGTTTTCTGTTCTTTTACGCTAGTAGCTTCTCACGTTAGACTAATGAAGTTACGGTTCATGTAAACTCAATTGGAAGGGAATCGAGATGATATGTGTAGCGTTTATTCCCTTATTGGTCAGTACATATATTCAGGGTCCGGAACGAAATAGTTTACATTTATAGAGTATGTTAATGATATTCAATAGGTTAAAAGAAACGTCAGCCTTGGCACACAACTTGTTGACACCAAACACGTTTAGCGCGACTTCCTTCCGGACGACGGTATATCAAGTGTAACAATTTCGATGCCTTCCAGTGACAGTTACATTGACCGTGTAGATGAAAACATTTTGGGTTAAGGTGGAGAGTAGCGCTTTCTTCCACTCATTCGTGGGGCGACGTATTAAATCATGGAATAAGAAGCGAAAACCGAGTGATTGGAGACGCGAATAAAAAATTGCACCAAAATATGACGACGGCGACGTTCACGGTAGTATCGCTAAAGCTTGTCACGTGAAATTTATTAACTTTTTTGTTCAGATGTCATGCAGGAGGCGAACTATCTCACAAAGTTATGAGAGTTCAAAACGGACGCGTAAATTGTGACCTACTAATACGCAAGCATCAAGATCAGAATAGTGTCCAAAGAGTCAAGTTTTTCTTTACTAAAATAGTTGAATTAAATAAAATCATAGGTCATAAGCCCGTGATGTTCACCTCAACGGCTTGTTGTTTGTTTGTTTTGTTCGTTTTCGTTTACTTTTTTGTTCCGCAGTTCCGAAGGGTTTGACATAAAAAAATGTGACCTCATCATACTTGACATTCGCGCCGAAGCCCTCGAAATTCACCGTCCTAAGGGAAAAATATATGTCATCAATTTGATATTTTCACCGCCTACCACACTCCCTAAATTTTCATTGGCGTTCCGAGAGAAAAAAAAAATAAAAAGACCAAAACGTGAGGACGAAAAGACCTATAAAAAAAAGAGAGAAATACGTAAGTTCGTCTTCTTATGGACACGGGCGACGCGTGCTGCCCGAGCCGTAAAAAAGAAATTATAGGTGATAAAAAAGGAAGTGGAGGCAGCAAAACAAAACAGGGAAAAGGGAAAGGAACCTGCGGCAGTCACATCGTATTTGACGTGACGCGAAGCAGCGGTTCCCGCGTCGCGTGGCCAGTTCCCTTCTCCCTTTCTCTGTCTATCTCTTTCCCGTTCCCGCAATTCACCCTTCTCCCACTCCCGCCTTCCCTATCTACCCTTGTTTGTGCCGCCACCACGCTGGTACATTTCACGTCCCGACTTTGCTCCTCTTTCCCTAGATTCTACCCTCCCCGAAGTTTGCTTCCCGACGCCGATACACATTTTTGTGTCGTGTCCCTCCCCACTTTTTTTTTTCTCGTTTACTACTGAGTTTATTTCTTAATATTTTTACTCGTTTTTTTTTTCTTTCCTTCTTAATCTCTGTTCGCTAGCTCGTTTATTCGTTTCTCTTGGCGGCAGGACCCGCCTGCCTGCCTGTGCTCCGCAATATCACTTCCAACCGCCGCGGTTACCATTTCTTGTTTTGTTTCTATTTTGTCTTTCGGGGCTTCTAGGTCGTGCGCTCGCTTTCACCATCGCCAGACACGTCTTTTTCGACGTAGACCACAATAAGAAGCAGAACGTAAAAGAACGGATACGTATAACGAAGAAGCGCACATACATCGCCGCGAGGAGGCGCCAGAGGGGAAGGGACTGCTCTGTAGAAGCGACCCAACTGCGGTGCCGCGTACCGCTCCAACACCGACCGCCAGAGCGGACAAAAATTGAATTTGCTTTTCCCCTTGCGCCTCTGTCCCGTTTTTTTTTTTTTTTCCCCTTTTTTGTGGGACGTGCTCCTTTTTATCTTCCCCTTCTTTTTATTTTCTTTTTTTCGGAGCACTGGTGTGTGGCGCGCACACCCGGTCGGTCAACGTGACAGCTAATCGGCACAGCAGCGCCATAACGCGGCCGATAATCGAATTAAAAATCGGCCATAAGAGATTGCCGGGCCCCGACCGACGAGCGTCGGGCCGTGTGTCTGGGATCGTTGGGATCGCTGTGCCGTCCTTCGCTCTGCCCGATATTTATTTATTTGTTTAGCTTAACGCTGTCTTATCTCTTTGTTATTATCCTAACGTAACGGAGGGAAAGAGTCGTTGGAGTAGGGACAGAAAGAGAATCAGTAAAGATCGTTGCAATGCTGGCTCCACTCCTCCCTGAGCAAGGAGCAGCGCGCTTGGAAGCCAAGTGCGAAACGATGGCCGATGATCGCCTCGTCTGTACTTTGTCTCGTGGCAGTGCCGCCTAGCATTGGATTCCGATAAAGAAAGGGCTTCGACGAGACGTCGGGTGGCAGCGAACAGAACTAACAGTCGGTCATGCGGTTGATACCGACGAAGGACTGTGTCTGGTCTCGAACGGCCATATTCCACGGGCGGGTTTCTTCACCGGAGCACTACGGACCGCTTCACGGCTCGGGCGAATTTTACAATATCGAAATATGGTAAGAGGTGTAACAGAAGACACAAACATATGTTGTATTGAATTACACAATTCTGTTCATCTGCTTGTTGTTGCGACCTGCGTGGCGAATGCAGAAGGTGAGCATTCCCAGTGGTGGTTGTACAACATCGAATACGTCACGAACAAAAGGTAATAAGTTTTATTGCCCCGACAGTCATAAAGTCGAGTACAATCACGGGAAAAAAACACCGACTCACTGATTAGTTGTCTTTAAATCCAAGACCAGAGATAAAAAAAATAAAAGGAGACTGGCAATTACACTGAAATGATATTCACGGCGGAGGTCAAAAGTGTAATGATACCTGAATACTGGTGCAATCAAAATTTAACTCTGGTAATCTGTAAAAAACACACACACACGCACACAAACACAATCTTCGCAAAAAAAAAACGCAAGCAAAACAAAAAAAAAAACATGCTCATTATTTGTACGCAGATCGATTATCGAACAAAAACCTATTTTACATCTTGGTTTTAAAAACGCACAAAAGACGAGGACAAAGAAACACAAACGACGGAGAGCGCTCGTCCGTCGTTTGTGTTTCTTTCTTTGTCTTCGTCTTTTGTGCGCTTTTAAAACCAAGATGAAAAACTACCAACTAGCCCAACTTTCCACTCTACCTATTTTACTCCCGTAAACTGCTGTACATCGAACTCATTGGCAATTCTCTTTCGCTGTGGATAGGTTGATGGTTAGTCTTTTTGTCCAATCTAATAACCTGTGCAAGGATTTAAAAAAAAAAAAAAAGACATCCGCGGTATTGCTTTGTATAGTGGCTTTTTTTTTTCAGTTTCGTTTACTATGTATAAGTGTTAAACATAGACCTCTCTCCAGCGGTTCTCCAAACGTGTATGGTCGGCGCGGCGAAACTAAATTCATAAGCTTACATACGTGTATTGCTATCGCGATATATGCAGGAGCCAGAATCAGTTTAAACGTTCTCGTCAAAGAATCAAACTAGAATTAGAACCCCTGCGGCAAAAATACAATAATAAAAAGAGACATAAAGGAAGAAATTTATCATAAATTCCCTATTATACAATCAAACTCATATACCTGAAGAAGCTGGAAGAGACGTGACACACGCGAACCAAGAATTTGCGTCGTAGGCATACCTTCCTCCGTCTGTGCGTGTGTGCAAGAGTGGCCGCAGAAGCAACGCTTGGACGCCCAGAGAGGAGCCGCTCCCACAGCTCGCCGTCGATCGTCTTTTCGTTTGTTTCTCCTCGGAGATTACTCCCCGGCTCTCTGAAGCACGACGAAGACGACGACTTGGCAGACGACGACTCCCGAGTTCATCGACCGTTAAGCCGTCATTGGAGTCCTCTTCTAAAAAATCAGTTAAAGAAATAAGCCAGCCACGTGTCAAATGGTCATCTTGTGCAATGGAACTGAGGTCCATCTAAAATTATGTATTTGTGTACACAGCGCGCACTGTTAGCTCGAACCGGCATTGGAGTTTTTTGCGATTTTATTTCAAAACAGTGTTTACGAACACCAAATTTTACCGATTGGGCTAGAGTCCTCTATAAGCCCTTTCCAACAGACTAGTATACTATTACTGAGGTATTTTCGAATATACAAAAAAGGGTATCTAACCTTAGATTGCCCTTATACGTTAACAGTGTTGCTCTGTGTACCCCTGTTTCTCCCGCAGTCTTATAACGTTGGCATTACGCTGTCTTGCCACATGAGGAGTTGGCGTGAGGTTTGCCTTACCGCAAACTCGGGCCAAGAACACAGAGTTTTCTGGGTTTATTAAATCTCATTTTAATTGATTCATTCTCACAAGGCATTACGCCACACAGCTATGCATAAAAATGTCGCTAATATTTAGGTCATGTGACAACTTGCAGCAATGCTTTCTCATGTGCATGTCAGGTTAGCTACCTAGCGTCTTTCAACCAGGTCAAAATACTGATATATTTTTCCGCCAACAAATCAAAATTAGCGATAGGGCAACACGCGCAACTTTCTGCAATACCGCGTGATCGGTAGCATGTTTCTTTGTGGCTTCATAACTACGCTCGTGCCTAAGATGGTCGGTAAGGAGGTTGCTTCGACGTGCTTGAGAACAGTGATTGTTATTTGTTTAGTAAAATGGACATAGCGCGGAAAAAACGAAGACGAAGTAGAAGGGTGTACACAAAACACCTCGAGGTAAGTAGGAATATGACTTATTAAACAACTTCGTTTAAGACAAAAGAACTAAACATAAAAAATGAGCATGCAAAAAAGAAAAAAAAAAAGAATATAAATATTTTACAGCCACCTTTATCTGCGAAGTGCTCTAATGCATAAAATGAGGTATTTGATGAACGATCGTTTAAATTTGTACATGAGACAGGCACGTGTCGTATCGGGGAGAGAAGGACCTATATTTTTATTAATTTAAGCCCTAAAATTAACACGGTAACAAACTTGGTACAAAGATGACGTGACGTTAACTCTCCCGCTAAATTTAGCGAAGAAACTGAATTGGTGTCATAGCTAACGTGACGTCACGTCACGCGACATCAATTTTCCCGCTAAATTTTGCGGAGAAACTGTGTGTGTAGGTCTCGTGACTTCAAATTACGTGAAATCAAATCCCCGCCAAGTTCAGCGGGGAAACTGGATTGCAGTAGAGGTCACTTGATTTCAGCGCTTTCTTTAAAATAAAGGGAGGAAGCTAAATTGGTGCATGCGTGACGTGACACATCAAATTTAATGGATAATGCATGGACGGACAGACGGACGGATGTACAAAATAAAAAGAATTTTATGCCTTAAAACAAAGCTGTGGCAATATTTACGAGGCGAGCGGGCTCTAAATCTTGGTTTGATATAACCTTTCTGCCAAGTTGATGCGATTCAAAAGCTTCGAGGGTTGCATGATTGCGTGGTTCAACTTGCCGAACCATCATCCAAGAACTTGTAGAAGGCAGGGGTGCTGAATATGCCGTTTGTCTCGGAAGCACTGCATATTCAGAAAGGGTGATTGGGGGGACGTTCCTCAAAAGAGACTGATGATAAATATATTTTCCCTTTTTTAGAGTGGTCCTGAATACTGCCTGTTTTTCAGCACGGAAACTCTTTGTATATGCGCTACTGAGGCCAAGAGTATTTAGAAGTGTTTGAAACTCACGTGGCAGGTTACCCCCTTCTATAGCTTTTATGACGCATCAGGTTCCGCAAGAATTCTTAGTATTATTCGCAGAAAACAAAGAGCTTTTATGCATATTTTAAGAATCAGACGAATTACAGTGGTCTTATCTTTTTTTCTTTTTCTAACAGAAAAAATCCTCCCTGAAGCCTCGTCCCTCTAGCCTTTTAGTTTATTTATTTATTTATTTATTTAGATACCTTAAGGACCCCCTTGGGGGTATTACATAAGGGGTGGGTACAGAGCGTAAAACAAAAGGGTAGAAAACACGCCAAAAACAACTCGCGTACAAAGAGCAAAAACACACAAATGTGAAAGGCAAACTATACACATATAGATGGTTCGTACAAACCTAAAGTGGGGAGTCTAGCAAGCGTTTCTTAAATTCTATCGGGTCATGAGTGATGATGACGTTCTCGGGAAGATCGTTCCAATCAATGGCAGTGCGTGAAAAAAATGAATTCTGGAAGGTGACGGTTCTTGCTTTGGGGCGTCTTACGCCGAGGTTATGTCCCGTACGACGAAGCCGGTATTCTGAAGATATGATGTATGATGACCGGAGGCACTGACTGTAGTAAAATTTGTGAAAAAGAGATAGCCTAGCAAGTTTACGACGGACAGAAAGGGCAGGGAGGTTTGCACGGATTTTAAGATTAGTTACGCTAGAAAAGGAAGAATAATCTGAGTAGATAAAACGTACTGCACGATTCTGGAGTGATTCGAGGTTATTGATGAGATAGGCCTGATGCGGGTCCCAGATGGCAGATGCGTACTCCAATTTAGGACGGACAAGGGATGAGTAGGCAAGCAGCTTTAGGTGAGGAGGGGCTAGCTTAAGGTTACGTTTTAAGAAGCCTAGTGAGCGATTAGCAGTGGAGATAACGTGACTGATATGAGTAGCCCAGGAAAGATCAGATGAGAGGTGGACTCCGAGATACTTATAGGAAAGGCTTTTCTGCAGAGGTACGTTATTAAGTGAGTAGGAAAACACGGAGGGGCTTACACGACGTGTAAATGCCACGAGCTGGCATTTCTGGACGTTAAGAGACATCTGCCATTCTTCGCACCACGCTTGAATTCGTATGAGGTCATCTTGAATGAGTTGGTGGTCCGAAGGGTTAGTTACTTGGTGGTAGATGACGCAATCGTCAGCGAAGAGGCGAATATGCGAAGAGGCGAAATGCACGCGTTTGCTTGGCAAACGCGTGCATTTCGACGTATAGACCTTTTTCGCGTAACCTCATACCCGCACGCAACTGACACACCCTGGACCCGGTGCATTTTTTAATGCCAGCTGGCACGGACACAGCGTACGCAACAGCCAAGGGTATGGGCGAAAATGTTTAGAGACGGACGTCGTGCGTCAGGTAGTGCCAAGTGTTCCTTTTTATCGTGTTGCTATTCCAGCAAATCAACGGTTGTCTGGCGATCACTGCGTCGTCGTCGGCTACACAGACAGTTTTAATAAGCATTTAAACAATCGCGGAAAGTGTGCGATGGGCACAAAAAGCTGCTTATGGGTAAAACAGCGCGAACAAGGACACAGGACAGAGAAGATGCCCACAGAGCGCTCAACAGTATTACAAGAAGCTGCAGCGCGACTGTGACTGCAATGCTATTGAGCGTCACATGTTCCCCAAGGATCCTTATTTATGAAGTCAGTCGATTGAGTGTGTGGATCGCAAAGGCTTTGTATCAGACCAATCGTGAGGTTTATGCTCGCGCTACTTCGTCTAACGCGCGAAGACTGATTCCAACCCGGTTCGGCGCTCCGATTAAGTTCATCACTATAAGGTACGCTATTATTCCTTAGCATGTGATGCGTATGAAAACACCTACGGACCACCACTCAAGATCCAGCTATCAAATGCCGGGAGCATACCTGTATAGACTGCATTGCACTGCTCATGTATTCCTTTGTTATAAAAACTCAATGAAAACACTCTACCGTCTTACTCCTCGTTCTTTCGAGGAGGCAGGGAGATGGTCAGTCATTATGCAGCTCGGATCAACCGGCCAAGTTCCGACGAAGTCATTGTAGCCCAACAAGTCTAGCCAAAGTTCCCCCCTTACCCACACCGTTTTTTATCCAGAATGATGTACTACCACAACCAGCCAATGTTTCAAGTTTTAAGCCGCTAGACGACGGCGTCGGCACCGCACTTCTCAAGATGGCGGCGCTATTAAGAAAACGTCTATGGAGAGTCGCGTATCACTACTGAGTAATGCACGTGAAAGAACCCAGGCTAGCCGCACTGCACTGACAGAACTTCTTAGATACAGCGGATATATCAGACGCCCATTGTTGCTGGACAACTTCCCGCTGTTAAACAAACACACAGCACAATTAATACCTATACCACATGATCACTTTACCCACGGAAGTATTTCCTGCTGTCCTCGTTACCGGTGGCGGTATTCACACATTTATTTTTTATTAATTCTTTTATTTAAAGGATATAGCACACATTGATGTTTTTCGCCGATTTCAAAGCGCACTTAATAATAATTGTGTTGTGTGTATGTTTATACAGACAGAAGTTAACCTCCATGTGCGTCTGGTGCCACAACTGTAGATCAGAAATTTCAGTCAGTGCAGTATAACAAAAGGCCTGGGGTCTTCAACGCGCATCACGCACTTGTGATACACTACCGCACGCCAGAACGATGCTCATCCATATCGAAACGCGCAGGGGTGGGGATTGAACCCAGGACCACTGGGTTCATGCAACGCGAGCTTTCGCTCCACGTGCTCCGAGCTGGTGTGCGCTGCGCCAGTCCACTCGGCCACCGATCCCCTGAGAGCGCACTTGAGCGTTGACTTGACATATGTGTATGCGCCGCAAGGCTCAGGGAGAGGGGGAAATGAAAGAGCGGGGACGTCAGAACACCGAGCTCTGGTTCGATTTGATTAGTGGGAAGACCTAAAGCAAGCTGCCTTTGTCTCCACTGCACTCGTCGAACGCGCTCGATTGCGATAGCCAAACAACGGACGTCGGCGTTCCCCGTTCTAAATCGTTCGACTAGGGAAGTAGAGACAAAGGCTGCTAGCTTTCGGTCTACCCACTAATCGTTCGAAAAAGAGCTCGGTGTTCTGACAACCCTCCGGCCGCGCTCGGCTCTTCCTTACTCTCGGTATCTCGACGCATGGAGTCCCATCGTCAGGGTAGTCATCATTTAGTATATGCCTTTTAGCAACGTAAAGTTTTTGAACTAAAGGAGAGTCTTGATTCATACATCACAACGATCGTTGCTTTATGAGCTCATCCGAAAAGTAACAGCTCAAATTCTTTTCGTGACTTTTTAGCATTCCACGCGTTCTTATCATTGCCATCCGCCACAGCGAGAAGAACAGGGCGCAACGGGACGCCGAGCCTCCGTTATCTCCGCGACCTCGACCGTTACGGCGTCGTCCGGGAAGTGAAGAAGGGCGGCCGTTGTTGCCGCACGACCACGAGCAGGGCGTTCCCGCGAGCCCAGGGCCAGCCCCGAGTCCGCCCCGGGCGTCACCAGCGCGACCGGCGTCGCCGACGCTGTCGCCAGTCGTCGCCGGCGATCGTTGCGGGGGCGTGGGGACCCCCCCAGCGGCGACCCGGACTGCGCAGGCGCCGACGCCACGGCGTCGCAGTCCGCCGGCCCACGACGCCGCCACCGCCACGAAAGTGTCGTCCCACCGGTTCCTCTGGAGACAGCGACACGGGCGCCAAGGAGGAGACCGAGGAGGAAAGAACGGTCGTTGAGAACCGAGCAAGCGCTAGGGAAGGAGAAACCGGCTGCCTGCCTTCTAATCGATGTCGGCACGCGTAGAGCGCGCACAGGGTGTCACTCGAATATGTTAGTATGTGCTATTAAAGGACGACTATAATCCGTTTCACTTCGGTATACAAACCGCAGAGGACGCCACGAGGCATGGTGTGAGTGTCACCCGTGACCGTCGGGAGGGACGCAGTAACGCGCGTTCGCAATCTGAACAACGCAATCTGAAACGTTCGAACGCGTTCGAATGCGAGAGCCAAACGCTGGACGCCGGCGTTCCTCGGTCTAACACGTTCGACGAGTGCAGCGGAGAGAAATACAGCTATCTTTAGGCCTACCCACTAATCATTGGAACCAAAGCTCGGCGTTCTAACGTTCCCGCGCACTCGTGTCTCCTCCTCTCCCTCAGTTTCTCGCCGCATAGCCTCGATCTCAGGATGCACGACCTCTCTACTAGATCTGCATACTAAGGTTCCTTGCGTATATATTTCGTAGGGCGACGAAATATCGTGCCATTTCAAAACACCATTCTTTCACCCGTTTCACCGAAGTTTCACTTCTCTGGCGCGCCGCTTCGAGTTGTTCTTGCTGTCGCATTGTCGCTTAGCGGTTATCTCTAGGTCATTTTTGCGGGAGTTGACGGCGCTTGATTCGGTCAAAGATGGCCGTTAGCTCTCCAGCTGGACCGTGTTGTGTAAAGCTCAAGCAGTTGCGGCAGACGCTTACAGCCGGTGTGCTATCAGCGTCCTCCGATGAGTTAGCACACTCGGGCACCGAACCCTCTCCCTCCTCCCTTTTTAGAGCTTTGTCGGTGCCAATGAGTTGGAATTTTATCATCATGGTGGTGGTTTGAGTGGTTACACTACAACGGTGTTGTTATACACCCTAAAACTTGCTTAAATTGAACTTGGTATGAGGTGTAAGCTGATGATGCACTTGAGTTTAAATTATACCCAAAGAAACGATTGGCTCCTAACCACAGTGTCGGCTGGCATAAAATCTGCGCAGGGATGGCGATACAGGCGGTATCCACCAGATACAGTAACTGCACAAGCGAAACGCAAATCTTGCCTTACTGTTCATGCCTGCGCGACCCCTGAAAAACTCTAAGGAGGATTTCAATAGGGGAAGACACATAAAGCAGCAGGGATCCCAAATGTTTCTTGTAGAGGCAGAGCAAACAGATTTAACCGCTTTTGTCCCCCCTTTGATCATTATTATATTTTTTTATTGTAGAGTGGAGAGTTGCAAGTAACCGTTTTTAAAAGGCTCCCTATCGCTATGTGCACGTGCTTCAAGCCATGCTTCTAAGAATGAGGGCGAGCTCCCGAAATTAATAGTCTTCCATGAAAACACTACTTGCTAACTTCCGAATAGGAATAAAGCAATTCTCCAGTTCAGCCAGTAGTACTACATAAAAGTGCTCTGTAAAGGGTGCACCACCCATTACACCGCCGGCGTGCGGCAAAGCCAGCTTGGAATCGCAAACTAATTGTGTGTGTGTGTGTGTGTGTGTGTGTGTGTGTGTGTGTGCGTGTGTGTGTGTGTGTGTGTGTGTGTGTGTGTGTGTGTGTGTGTGTGTGTGTGTGTGTGTGTGTGTGTGTGTGTGTGTGTGTGTGTGTGTGTGTGTGTGCGTGTGTGTGTGTGTTCCAGATGATGCTTCTTTTTGCCAGCCTGATATCAATGTCCTACTCTCATATTCAGAACACACTGATTTCAGTCTACAACGTGGCCAACTGCAAATAAACTTGAATTTAGTGCTGGGACGGCGACCAGACTTGAAGCAACCTGAAACATTGCTCCGCAAGTGGCGCGCCAGTGCGGGTCACACATCTTCACCTAGCCGTCTTATATAAATTGCAACATGAAGCCTTCATTGCGTACTCTTGTCAAAGCTGAGCCAGGCGGCATATTTTAGAAGATGCTTTCAACTAACAGTATTTGAGCTTCCGACTCTCAGCAAGCTCACGAATCAACAGCGCAGCTGGAACAGTGTGAATGTCCTGTGAAACACTCAACCTTGAAAAGAGTCCAAAATATCGTAGAATTTGTATGTTACACGTAGCGCAAACATAGCTGAGAAGGACGAAACAATGCAGACTGCATACACAATACACACATACACACACACACACCTGCACGCACACTCGCGGACGCCCGCACGCACACACGCACACACAGACACACACAAACACGCCAAAGACAGGACCAAAAGAGGGCGAGCATTCAGCTCAGCGGAGCATAAACTGCCAGAGTCGTGCAAGCTAGACGGCCGGCCGGCGCCCTTGCTGCGAAGGCATCCACGAAATCGGCGTCGGCGGAAGATTCGCGGCCCGGAAAATTTATGCCGAGTGCAACGCGCCACAGCGGCTGCTACTACACCCGGCGCTGGTGCCGTTACCTGCGTGGCGCTCGTCCCCAAAAATAGACGCGCAACCAAGAAGTCCTGCCGCTCTGGCTCCTGCATCATCTTTTTGCTGTGGAACCTTCCGGGTACTTAGAATAAAGAAATCAAAACGCGAGCCTTCCGGTGGTTGCGCACTAACCTCTGGCGGTTTTCTTTTCAATTTATCTTTTATCAGGTTGTTTGGACAATAGTCTAGCTGTTTTTGCGAGTGTGGTGGATATTTGTTTATACATATTCGGGCAAAATGAGATCAGCAGTGTTGCACACGGAGTTGCAGAATCTGAACTAAACGATTACGGTTTCTGAACAAGAAGCTATGAAATCTTCAGGAGAACTTGGCAGAGTTAATTCTCTCCTGATAAGAATGTAGTCATCCTTTTTTTTATTTCATTTGTCAGTTTGCGGGTGCCCGAAAGGATGCTGTAACGTCTGTCGTATTATTTTTTTTATTTCACGAACTCCTGCTGGAGAAGGGCAATATTGACAGCTCTAGTATTGAATCCATGTCGAACATAGCTGCATTTGTTCTAATCCTACACCTGCAAGATAAATATATCCAAGGTAGAAGCCAAATAGAAACCCTTCTGGTTTCATTTTGATTCACCAAGGATGGGGGAGGGGGGGGGGGGGGGGGGGTCTTGGGGGGTTATGTTTGCAGAGATAGAAAAACGTACATTAGTGCTGAAAGCTCGCTCTCATCCCGCTTTTGTCAGAAATGCTCACACGGCTATAGTGTTCAGGCACACAAACAATTATAGGGAACGGCACGGACCCGTATAACCTTGACGTCCTGTTCTCGTTAAAAGCAAGTGCTTAACAGGTGAGGCTGATGCTGTACTGTGGACAGAAAGGCAGTTGATAATTAAGATGCATAAGAAAGCCAGGAAAAATGCCGAGGCTCAGACAAGTTGAAAATCAGCCATGTGTAATGCCGTGAAATGGGAATACTGTGCGAGACTGCTCAATCCTGTAGCATTTCCTGGCTTTTGGGGTCCGTTTATTACTTAAGACTTCTAACTTGCAATATTATTTCAAAGATAGCCATCGTTTGCTTAAAGATATTGTGTCAAAAGTTGCGATTCCTTTTTATAGAAAAATGGGATTACGGTTGTGGGAACATTCAAAAGGATAGAGGAAAGATGGTACCAACCGGGTGAAGCTAAATTTTGACGAACTAATAATTAATGGGAATGCATTCACGTGGAATTAGGAGACCGAAAAAGTTGTTCCAGCAAAGAACTTCTGACGCTCCATCAAACCGAAGAAATGTTTCCGACATCAACTAATCGCTGTCACAGTAAACTGCGGCAGTGTTGTAAATAAAGTTGGTGAATTTGCTCGGCTAATGAAATCTATAAAAGCTGATATTGTATTTGGGACAGAGTCGTGGTGAGACCTGATATCGCCAATAGCGAGGTGTTTCCGAAAGATTATGTCGCTTATCGTAAGGGCAAGCCTTGTCTTAGGGGTAGTGTTTACCTATTGATGAATTCTTCATTGAAGTCATCTCTGTTATATCTGGGTCACGTTGACGTCACAACGGTTTGGCGTAGAACCACTTGGGCGGATGGTTTCTTGTTCCCAGCCTGTGTGCTCCACCGACCACTCGATTCAAATATAAACAGGTTACAATTATTGCGTGAGACAATTTCGAAGGCCTCTGGTCAAACTGTTTTACTTTCTGGTGATTTTAATGTGCCTGAATTAAATAGGAAAAAAACAAATTTGCAAACGCAAGTTTAACAGCCTCGCTAACCTGGAAATGAAGAGCATTCGAAACTTTCACGACCTATAGGGGGCGCACGGGTGGCTATCAAAATGGCTGTTATCTGGATGTTCGTCGTACAACAGCAGTACAAGGCCGGGTCTGCGACGCGTAAGTAATTTTACTTTTGCTATATACGAGTGGTATTAAAACCTTACTTTAGTGTTTCCCGTGAGGAGGGTGCAGGTGAGCACCTTTATTGTGAAGCCGCCAATCCAAGAGCTAGAGAGCGCGATTTTCACCCCGCGGTACCACCATTGCTGAAGGTTGCGAATTGTGGATACCTTTGGGCTTTTGCAGTTTTTTAAATAGCCAACTCAAAATAAAAATATCTTGCACATTTTTGTTTTCTAATTTTCCCAGCTTGGTTAACTCTGTCGTAACTGTCCCAGGCATAAGTTACCACCACGCATTTGTTGCAAGTATTTAAAAAAAACAATAAACAAAAATCATACGTGTCAAGGGGAGTGGCTTTTAATTAAAAAAAAAAAGTGATTTCGCTGGCATCTCTAGGACGCTGCGTGATCATGTGCCCGTTTTTGAATGTCAAGCGGAAGATTTTGACTTCCCCGAATTATGGAATGTGTTCAAAAGTCAGCTGCTTGACCTTGTCAAAAAATGCATCCCAAGTACATATTCCACTGGGTTAAAGAAACGAAAGAAACCATGGATTAAGGAAAACAAGAAGGCGAGCATTTATCAGGTACAAAAGAAAAAAAAAAAAAGGCAAGAGCTATAGGCACTTGCAGAAGTTATCGGAAATAGAAAAGGAATACGACTTGAATATCAGGGGCGCAAGAGCCCAATACTTTTAAAGGCTCAACGACAACATTAAAACTAGCTCTAAACTTTTTTTTTTAAATATGTTTAGAATCGTGGTTTGGCTTTTGTATGAATCAATAGAATAATGCAGAATGTCCGGGTAAGTTTAGACGACTCCGAGAAAGCCACGGGCTTAAGTAATTACTTTCAGTGCGTTTTTTTTCTTTTTTTTTTTTTTTTGCCTGAGTGCAGTTACAACTGTTTCTTGTACGTAACCGATGCCCTCGAAATGCGACCAGTTGAATTTAGTGGAAATGGCATTGAGGCCTTATTGCAGAACATCGATAAAGCCAGAGCCAGTGGCCATGATGGCATTTCACCAGGTGTTCTAAAGAGAAGGGCTCAATCAATTCCTCCCTATTCATATTTAATTTATACCCTGTCGTTGTCAACTGGCGTTCTACCAGGTGACTGGAAAGTGCTTACGTTGCATCTGTCCACAAAGGCGGTTCCAAGAAGGGCGTCCCAAATTACAGACCTATTTCATTAACGTCTATTTTATGTAAGATCATTAAACACGTTTTTTTATTCGCTGATAACTTGTCACATTAACGCAAACAATTTGATATAGTAACACGGTTTTCGTAAGGGATTGCCTTGTACAACACAGCTTGCAGATATCTTTCGCGGACTGCTATCTGGTATCGTTGAGTGCAAACAAACGGAATGTATTTTCTTGGATTTCCGCAAAGCATTTGAGACGTTTTAACACTCCCTTCTTCTCCAGAAGCTTAAGATGCTCCATTTAGGTTAAACTGTTATAAAATAAATAGAAAGTTATTTGTCCCAGCGGCGCCAATGCGTGGTTTTGAATGGAAAACGGTCTGATTGCGTTGATGTGACATCTGGAGTCCCCCAGGACCACTCTTGTTTTACTTTACATTATTGACATTTAAAACCAAATAACATCTCGTATACAACTGTTTGTCTATGATTGCGTTTTGTATGAAGTTTTTACGTGTGAACAAGACGCAGAACAATTACAAAGTGACGTGATACGTGGTGAAAACTGGTGTTGCAAATGGAAGATGAATTCGAACGAAAAAAGTGTGTCCATGTAAGTTTTATTAAGAATAAGAAGAAAATTGATACTCCATACAGTTTTAAAAATGACTTCAACAAAGCAGAATGAACGTACGTACAGATATATGGGTGTTATCGTTGTCGAACAGCCATCAAACGCTCAAGTCAACGACGTTGTCTTGAGGGCTGGCAGAGTATTGAACTTTATTCAGCGGAATTTAAAATGCTCCGAAACCAACTTGAAGAAAATGGCATATCTGAGCTGTGTTAGACCAATTCTGTAATATGTACGTGGTGTATGGGACGCTGCACAGAAATATTTAATTTAAAAACTAGAAATAAATTTGGAATAATGCAGCGAGGTTTGTACTGGGACGATACTGACAAAACAATACTTGTACTTACATGAAAAAAAATTAATTTGGGAATTGCTTTTAGCCCGACGGAGCAAGTGGAGACTTAAATTGTATTCTTAATATCTAATGGCAGACTGGGTATTAACAAGAATACCTACTTAAAATATCCTACTATGTTTCCAGTCGGACGGATCATTGTTTTAAAATACGAAGATACCGTGACAAAACAAAGATGTACGCGATTTTTTTTCTTTTTTTGTCAAGACCATCCAGCAATGGAAAAAGCTGTCGGAGGGTCGAGTGTGCTTTGCAACCGAAGAAATGTTTTCTTCGGTTTGTAATCTCCCTGCCGTAACGCCCCCGGGGAATGCTCTCCTAAAAAGATACTCGTAAAAAAAAAAAAATATTAAAACCCTACGCATAGCTCGGAAGTATAATTTACCTGTTTGCAAGGAATGCAATGAAAATCCAAAGCACGCCCTTCTACAACTTATTTTGCCACGTACAGACTGGAATGTACAGTGTTCGGCACTGCTATCGCTATCACGGCATCGGCTCTTTTCTGTGTCGGCCACCAAACTTTCCTCGTTTAGTTGACTGTCCTACCGCCACACATCTCGTTGTCAATGTGACATGCCAATTTTAGAATACGTACCGTAAAAACTTGTGATTGGTTGTTCGCGCTAGCATTGTCGCGCTCTGTGCACGAACTAATTACCTTTCATCAGCAAAAAATCTTCCGATCATCCGGAAACAATTTTAACACAGAGTCTATTTATCTGGACTTTACGCAAGAAGCGTCACGCTCGAGGGTGACAAAAAAGTGTTACACATAAGCCGTGTGAGCATAAATTATGCCTAGCCCATTGCAGGCAATGCACAACCGTCCGAAACACCTAGAAGGCACACTTAGTGAGAATAGTTCAGTAATATCTGTAACTGGACACTACTAATTGCCTTCAACGAGATTCACCAAGCGGTTCAGTGGGATTCGAACCTCGGACCATGCGATCCACAGTCCGACGTCTTCGCTGGGCGCCACAGGTAGGTGAAAAAGAGCGTAAGCGTCTGGACTCAAAATTACTCGTCGCCGGCGGCAGCACGCGCCTGTCCCCAATGAGTGATACCACAGTCTCCTCTATACTCACAATATCTGTCATTTCGACGACGGAGCAATAGAGTGCCCGGTTGCAGACCTGGAGCGCGAGGATCTGGTAGCAGAGAGCACTTCTCGGGGAATCTGGTATTCAGCGCACAGCTTTGGCAGCGGCGAGGACCCGAAACAAGGTTTTCAAACCCGACGAGAAAAGAAGCGATAGCGCAAAGAACGCGAGGGGCACGCGCGGAGATTCCATCGCTCGGGAGAAGTGTGTTTCGGCGCGTCGCTGCAGCGGGGCGCCCGTTACATGACTCTCCTCTCATCCGTTGTCTGCCACTCTACCTTTTCACTTTCGGCGGCCGCGTCTCGTGGCGATCTGCCAGGCATTGTCGGTATAGGTTAGCCTATGGGGATACTTAATCCATAATACTTGCACTTCGTTTAGGCTCAAGTCCAGACGCAGGCGACGCTATGACCTAATTTCACCAATCCAGCAGCGTCAATCAGAAGCGCAAGTCACTGGGCTTTTTCTGCTTATGATTGGTTCTGCGATTATAGAACACGTAGTGAAATATTGTGCGCTTTGGACCCTGTCTGATAGAACCGATTAACCCGCAGCGTCGGCTGTGTCTGGACTTAAGGTGAAGCGTGGTATAGTAAAGGCACGACGGCGTGTCATACTTAGTCCAGTGCATCTGGACCGCAAGCGACAGTCGGCAGCGAGTGCACAAGGTGTCTTAGGGAACCGTTTTTGCACATCCCATATGGAACGATAAGCCCTCCGGTACGAACAGCGCATATACGAGTCTTCTGTTGTAGCGCATGCGCAGTGCCTAGCGGAGGGCCCATCGTACCGTATGACATGTGCAAAAACGGTTCCCTGAAACTCTCTATTACTTAGTCCACAGGCAACCGTCGGAGGTGAGTCGTACTTAGTCCAGCATACTTAGTCCATACTTAATCCACAGTCCAGGTTGTTTAGACCTCAGGCGACCATCGGCGAGAGCAGCTGGCTCCCGAATGACGAAGCGTAGCTCTCCAGATGGACTCGCGAAATCAAGGGTAGATAACCTACCAAAGGATAGTACAACGGGCGTATGACGTCACAACTTCAGACACTGGGCAGTAGATAGTGTAAGGAGTGCGATAAACGTACTTTCCTTTGCGATCACTTTTGTTACCAGACGGGGCTCCT
Source organism: Ixodes scapularis (assembly GCF_016920785.2). Lineage (NCBI taxonomy): Eukaryota > Metazoa > Arthropoda > Arachnida > Ixodida > Ixodidae > Ixodes > Ixodes scapularis. Next base: position 182,195,269 of record NW_024609846.1, on the reverse strand, counting down.
CGCAATCCAAGAGCACTAAGAATTCGAAGCACATTAAACCCCTTTCGAAATACTGCCTTCTGTTGGCAGCTGTGAAATCCCGGCACAATGGCGGACTAAAACCTCAACGTCACGGCACACTGGAAAAAAAAAACACCCATTAAAAAGGTGATGGTCGCAATGACGTTGCACTTTCGACCTTGTTTGATTGGCTCGCCGGCTCGTATTATTGGCCACGCTCCGACGTTTGCTATCTGATGGAATGGCTTGCAAGTTCCTCGATGCAGTTGTTCCTACATTGTGCAGTGGTTTCGACCTTCTAAACAATCGGTACGGGACTTTCGAAAATGGTCCATAGGCGCACTCACGAAAAAAGCAGAAGTCAAGGAACGCTCCTCGCGAGAGCATGCTCGTGACGCACTCCACCTCTAAATAAATCTATAATTGTCTGGATCCTTCGCATAAACCAGAAAAAACACGAGAGTATTCGTCGTGTGTGCAGCGCATCCGAAACCACGCTAACCTCTCGTAACGCAAGCATAACAAATCATAACGCAAGCATAACGCACGCACGACTGATTCTGTGCTTCCCAATTTTATCAGAATTATAAGGGCAACTAATCTTATTGTATTGCGCTATAGATGGATGCGGATGTTCAGAAAGATCGCAATTTTCTTCGACGGTCGTTGAGTTACAACGTTGTGAAATCGTGTTAACTTCGTTGCGGCCCATGAACACATCCCGTCAGTTGTGGTATTGTCACGCCCGTGACAATACAATAAATCAACCATCTATGAATCTTCCCCCTCTCCCTTGAAATGTCGCAGGATTACCTTACGTATCGCAGCAAGCGACGTCTAACGATTTCACTACAATTTCGTTACTGCGCACGTTGTTTTGAGAGGGTGGTGTTATCTATAATACACAGCGTGGTTCATATCATTAGCATTCAATATAAATTTCACTTTGTTAACATATTATGCAAGAAACAACTTACTTCGGTGCCAGTTTTGGATGCGCGCTGCTTGTTCTTGTCCATATAAATAAAAGAAAAACTAAATTCTGGGTTGAGACATGGTGTTTAAAGATCGCGTCATACTGAGTGCTCCGCGTTCTTCAAGACCAATATAACCTTTTGAATAACGTTATGTATTGAAAAGGTGGTGCTTCTGTTTAGTGTCAAATATACCCCGTTATTTTTAACGTACAATTTGATGTTATTACCCGTCTTGCGTCCCCGGCTCTTTGGTGACCGGCCACTGACTCGTAGGCGTGCCGACCACTGTCATTTTTACCGCGGCGAATGGTTAAGCAGTCCGAATGGGCTAAACAAGCGCATATCCTCGATACCACGCGTAGCTCGCTGTGTTTGAATGGACTGACACCTTCGCCACAACCACACAAACGGAACTATTTCTTTTGAACGGGACGATTGTACACGCGCACTGAACCACCTGTTTTCCCTCGTTCGTGACGCCTGCTTCAAGGGGGATATTGACGTAGTATCACAATGTTTATGCTAGTTATGTATTTTTTAATATAATATGGCGGTACGGAAGCAATTTCGGGGAAACGGACCTCCGAGTTACTCACCTCCGAAGAGGCACAGGCGTCGGTTCACGGTTCAGCCGTACCGCGGTATGCCCCTGCGCATCAAAGGCAGCAGCAAGTTCATCGTCGTCGGCTCTCCGGATGGTTGCGGCAGAAGGCCAATTTACGGCCGAGATCCGCTCGCGGACCTCCCCTTCGGCGCCGTATCCCTCTTCATTGAAAAATAGCTGGAATCCAGATTCCGCGTCTTCGCTCAAGCGGGGGCAGTCGGCGAGAACGCAGCAGTCGCGCCTGATCATAAGCGGCAGCGCTCAAACGGCGGCCAATTTTAAGTCACACCGAGCCGAGCACCTCAAGTTCACTCTACCATCTTTTCTCTTTTTTATTCCAAACTCGGAGACGGCATTGCGACGGAGTTTCCTGGACGCCTCTCGTATAAACCATTCATGCTTTTTGATGATGTGAAAGAAAACGTAAAAAGAAATATAAAGATAAGTTACTCCCATCGTCCGTTCACTATGTATCGGTTCCTCTGGCAATAGTAAGGTTGGTGTGCATCCATGGCGCTTGTGTATTTGTAAACCTTCCATCTCTCCACAAATCTTCGTTTATTCAAAGACCAGCGAAGTTTGAGGTATTTGATCTTGCGAACCTTACCAAAACCGGCCAGCAGGTTTGTTTTTTTCTGGTTTTTTTTTTTTTTGGACGGTACGACGGGAATTTATAACATTAGGTGTGTGAATGGCAAAATTTCAGCTCGAATTAAATTCAAATCCAATAGTGTCGAGTAGTGTAACATAAAAGTCGAATGTCAAATCAATTACAAATACCAAAACTTTTATTCTTCATCTTCACAAGAGCGAAAAATACGTATAAAAAATGCCCCATAGAAAATATTTTCATACGTTTTTGTATTGTTTATTTTATTCCAGGACACAGGAAAAGAAGAAAATGTAGCACGAATAAAAACGCTAATAATGACCATACTTGAATGACAAACTAAATACAGAGCCAACGTTGTACACCGCTGACGGATGTGTTCACCCATCCACCTGTATGTACGCAACGTGCTGGATGAATGAACGGATATGGCTGAATAGTTTGAATCGGGTGACGTCTTATGCCACGTCGCCTTTTTAACTCGCTCGACGTCGCAGGGTGCGACGGATTAGCGGAAGAGGTCGCTTCCATTGTCACTGCAGTCTGCACTTTCAAGAAAAAAGGGTGTCAAAGGTGTATCGTTACACCCTTTGTCCCATATAATACACCCCAAAATTTTAATTCGACGTACAGCGCCCTACAGTCAAACAGACGGCCCGAAAATTTACGAGGGGCTTGATAGCCGTGTGGTACAACTTATTAAAATAGCTAGTGCACGTTTTACTGACCACAAGAAAACTAATCGGGGGTTTCTTGGCCCTACTGTAAAAACTCGGTGTTTTCTTTATGTAGTCTTTGATACATAATTTAGCTATTTAAAATGTTGTACCACACGGCTATCAAGCCCCTCGTAAAACATCCGGCCGTCTGTTCGATTGTAGCGCGCTGTAAGTCGAATTCAAATTTTGGCGAGTATTATATGGGAGAAAGGGTGTAACGATACACCTTTTGACATCCTTTTTTCTTGAGAGTGTGTATTTTGATAATATTTTGTCATATTACGTTCGTAGCAACCGAGAATCGGTTTATAGTACACAGAGTTGGCTGCATGTGACGTAATATCCTTTATTAACATTTTTTTACAGATTTCTGTCGATTAACAGATTTCTGTCGAGCGCATCCAGGAAGCTGGGAGCATGACTGCTTTGTTCGAGGAAGACAAGAAACAAACTAGTTTATTTCGTAATGGTTCACAGTCAACACTTCTGAATGCAGGCTTGCTTTAGATCGAATAAAAGCCCGCGAGGACTACTTCATCGTATGAACATCGTTCTTGAATAAAACAAAATGTTTACCGGCAGTAATGATATTCGACGTATCGAATAGTTCGACGTATCGAATACTGGGAATCTGAAAGACGAATCGCTATGTTTGGCCAATCATTATTTAGTTCAAAAAGTTGAATATTCGCACGCCCCTTTAAACCATGCTTATGCAAGAGCCAAACAACAACCAAAGAAGCTCATGTTCAAGAAGGCAGAGAGGCGAAAACTGAAGGCAGGGTTGGACGCGTCTTATAACACCAAGTTTCAGCTTAAGTTTAGACGCAGCCGACGCCACGAACTGATGGGACCGATCAGCCTGCGTCAAAAGCGGACCATCATGGTGTTCGTCATGTTACTTTGCATGTTCTATCATCGCAGAAGGAATCATAATCAGAAAAGGCCTAGTGACTTGCATTTTCATGCTGTTTGATTGGTGCCGTTAGCTTGTAGCGTCGACTGCGTTCGGACTGAAACTGCCACAAACTATACGGTGTGGAAGTTTACCTGCTTTTAGGCGTCCCTCGAGCGTCTGTTAACCCCTGACCTCAAGCACTGACGGCGAAAGCTCGGCTGCCTCGTCATTGCGCGTTCTCTACGCGTTCTCTATATTGTTCTTTGTTCTGTGATTGGCGTGTCCGCAAGGTACAAAACTCCTCCTCGCCACCCTTCCCATTTACTTCTCTCCCACTGCTATATTCACGGAGGGGGACACCTTCTGTCGGAGCTGGCAAGACGACAACTTATCTCGGCTTATCCAACCCCAAGCTTCAGCAAGAAAAAAATTTTCCCGCCGTCAAGATAGCAGTTGGAGAGGGGGAAATGGGAAGGGTAGTGAGCAACATTTTCCTATCCTGCGGAAAAATGGTTTGTAGGTCGGCCTTTAAGGTGAAACGAAATCCGCCGTCCTCAAAGCAACTTCTTTACTTTAACGGTGCGGGTCAATGTACCGGTGTTGTAGCTGGTTACAGCGTAGCAACGAAGAAACTTCGTGAAATGTTCGACCCCCCCCCCCCCCCCGAACACACATACACACGTGTGCATGTGTCCTTTCTTTTGGGCATAAATCTGGTCCGATCTGGGTTCCCTTCAAACATCCATCGAGGGTTAAGACCCCATCGTTTGCTTATGCCGAGGTACTCCATGCCACATACAATGGAGAAAAACATTAGCCACTTGATTGTCCAAGTGCATTTCCAATCCTTCACATGTAACTAAGATGCTTTACGTTCGCGCGTGTTATATTCGGAGAATACACTTGAGAGACGCAGTTTTTATTATTTGAAAAAAAGTCTACTGATTCCATCCCTGTTCTCCGGAGCACAGCGCTCTTTCCGCTCATAGCAGCGTCACATTATCTGCGTGCTACTCAAGTAAACAGAGGATGGGTAGTTGTCAGAAGGTTGCGGGTGGCGTGCGAAGTACAACGTCACACAGTGAAGACCCGAAAACATGTGCTTGCGGACGCAAATAGGCTCTAGCACGTTCGAAAACGAATTGGCCATAACCCCTGCTCAGCGGAAACAAGCTGAAGTTGGCAGTGCTTCGGTTGTTTAAAGGCTGGCACGCGTCGGAGTGCTAAATAACCTATAGGGCACGTAACCTGAGTGCGAGTGCCGTACATAACACGAAACGTCGCGGTCTATTCGCTCTGTACAGAAATCACGTGCCGGCGCGGCTTAATTAGATGATTGATACGAAAAAGTCAAATGGGGGGGGGGGGGGGGGGGGGTTACGTGTTAAGCCAACGAAGGACACCTGGCATGCCCCAGCGAAGGACGGATGATTCATTTCGACAACCTGGGGATGTTTTGAAGTGCAACCGATATCCTCCGTCAGATACAGGCCCCTCAGCCGGGATTCGAACCCGCCACCAGGGGAAGCCGGCGCTTTTCCCGGAGCCATCGTCTTTTCGTGACAGCGCGAGCTGTAACTAAGACACTATGATTGTTTTATACTTCTTTCGTGCAAGGCAGCCAAGGTTTATTTCCAGATTGGAAAAAAAAATGACAGGGGAGAAACGGAACAACGGATTCTTTAATTCGAGACGATAGCTTCCTGAAAGCCATTCATTGCCGAACTCGACAGTAAGCGTCGCGTGCAGTTCAGTGCGGGTTCCGGGAGCCTTCTTTCAGCCCGCGAGTGTCCCTCTCCCCAGCTAGCGGGCGCTCGGCGGTCCAGCATCCGTTAGCCGCTCAGCACGGGAGTCAGCCGGACAGCCGAGAGCTCTTCCCCGGAGCAGCAAGATCCCCTCCGCAGCCTCTTCCCTCCCTCCCTCGCCCCGCGACCCCCGCAGCGCCCCCGCACCCGGCGGCGGCGGGCAGCGGCAACTGCCGGGTGGCCCCGCGGCGGCGGCGTCGCGGCCGTCGCGGTGCGTCCGAGCGGCGCAGCAGCCAGCGGTGCGGCGGCGGTGCCGTCGGTCACCTCGCCCTCTCCCGGAAGGAAGCCGCGTCCCCGACGTCGCGCCGAAGGCGTGGCGTGACGTCACGCCGCACGTGACAGCCCTGGGCGCCCCCCGGTCCCCGTCCGGCGGCCAATCAGAGGACGGGTCCAGCGGCGAGGGCCGTCGCGCGACCGTCGCCGTCCACGTCGCCCCCGCGTCCTGAGGACCTCGGCGTCGAACCGCTCGGCCTCCCGACGTCCTCCGTCGCGCTGCCTTCGCTGGACACGCCGCCGTCGGTGCGCCGAGGAGGTGTGTGCGTGAGTGTGTGCGTGTTTTGGTGTCCCCCGTGGGTGGACCTCTTCGGGGAGCACGAGGACTCGACAGGTGGGACTGGTGACCCCGACGGAGCTGACGCGCTGACGGCGTCGTCGTCGTCGTCGTCGTCGCGGCGTGGCGACGTCTCGTGGCTTGGCGGCCGCTGCCGCGATGCTGGCGCACCCGTGGCTCCAGTTCCTGCACTCGCCCCTGGCCAGCGGAGGATTGCAACTTGGCGCCACCATCGCCAATGGTCAGTGGCTTATGAATGAATGAATGGGAAAGCTTTTGCATTTTGTAACATTGGGCTACAGAATGAGACTGTGGCTACACGCTTCTATCTCTGTCCCTTGTTTCCTTTTTTATTATTATTATTATTACGCTTTGAGATGACGTATGCACTAAGTTCCTGGATTTCTCTGAACCAAATCACCATACAAAAATACTTGAAGAATTCATGGCGCATGAACATTCCCCTCATGTTCTCTGAGTTATTTGACCGTATATCAAGGTGAAACGGGAAGGGTTAAAGTCGAGTCTCTTTAACAGACAAATCCGTAGAATGTTTTATAACAGACCAAAGCATATTACCTCTTTTCTTTTATTAAACCACGACTTCTCCTATTTAGACTTTTTTTTTCTTTTTTGCTCATTATGTAGACTTTTTGTTTGGCAATTTTACGCCGACTTTCTTATAGGCAGTGCAACGCTAGACACTATAAATGCGTATATGTATCGGTACATTAGAAACAAAAAAAGAAAAAAAGCGAGGAAGGGCTTGAGCTGCGCTATTTTGATACACACCGGTTATACCATCTGCCGTTACAACACCAAAGTACTTTGCCGGTTGGTTAACGGCACGTCCCTAAGAAAGGTGATCTACGGAGTTGCGTATACTTTCCGATCTCGAGCAAAGGGAGCGTGAGTTATTGTTAATTTTGTTTTGTCAGTCTGATAAAAAAAGAGTGCTTGTGTTAGATTCACACGAGCAGGTCGATCCCATTGGAGACAATCTAAAAACTGAAGTGGAAAGAGCGAGTTTGTGTTGTTGCATTGTGAGTTTCTTCGAACATTAAATGCGATCGTGCCTGCTGCAAGACAAAACGAGGAGAAGAAAAGAAACGGGGAGCTTTCAAAAAAGGTCCGGGCACATAACGGGTAAAGTAAAAGAGCAAATGAAAGCCGGTAATATGTGCCTTACTACGAAAGAAATTTGAAATAAAGATGAGGTAAAACGATTGTCCGTTTATTATCGTACCACAAGGTACGGTAGTAGGCCTGCCTCGTAATATTACAAATACATGGAGCATAAGAACAAAGCACTACACTCGATACCAAATTTACAGGAATGGCTAACAGATATTCACTGGGAAACGTACGCAGCAACCTGTCCGAAAAACAACTATAAACATGCATCACACAAAAAAAATCAGAATGGTTCGAACTTACAACAAATTTACCCGCAATATCACTTTGTTCGTAGTAAATAAAACGATTACGTTTTATACAAGTACACTATTGTCCCTTCTAGGATTACAAATCATAATCTTAGAAACGCTGTGAAGAGAGTGCGTGAATCTGCCGTCTTCGTTTGATTTTACTATTATGTCGTTTAAGGAATGTTCCTTATTGATAATCACCGATTGCAGTCTTGGCGCTACACAACCCTCCAAAATATAGTGGCGTTACCTGGAAAGATAAAATTGAAAGAATAAAACACAGAGAGAAAGCACAGGACCACCACTTTGTCCTCTGGGTTTTATTCTTTCAATTTTATGTATTCATGTTCCACCCGCTCGCCTTCACCAGTTACCTGAAAGTACACTAAATTCTGAATTATCGATGATTAAGCTTGTCAAATGAAAACAAAGTTAGCCTGATCGACATCTTCACGCGCACACACACAAACACACACAACACGCCCGCACACACACACACACACACACACAGACACACACACATTTATATTTATATATATTGTTTATTTATTAATTTATTTATTTATGACGAAGATGTAAATATCGGACTCAAAAGAACTTACTAAAAAAAAAAAAAGACACCTTAGAACATATGTTTTTTTTCTTTTTTTTATATTGAAAAATAAGTTGAAAACATGCGCTAGTTTTTTTCCGTATTCAATAGGCCGATCTTACCCGTTTTCGTCAGGCCACCGCTGCCACCATGCATTGTGGGAACTGTGGTGTTTCTGCACGTGCGGTAACCCCGCTGACGCTCTGCGCCAGCGGAAAGGGAGGCGGCAGGAGCTTCCTCGTGAACTGGCGCCTGCCAACTACAGTTATGGCGGCGTCACGCATGCGTGGAACGCTTAGGGAGATCGGTCTGTTGAGCGGTGCCCACTCACGGCTCTCGTGAACAAAGACAAATTCAAGTTTTGACATTCGCTGGTCGCACCGCAGTTCATTAACTCGCTACAGCCTCGATATTATTGCCTGCAAGTGAGAGCAACTTTCTTTACCTTCCCAAATAAAACAAGCTCCCGTAGAAAAAAAGAAAAGAAAAAAAAAAACACGAGAAGGAAGCATGTGTGATTTTTCGCTCAAAAGGATGGTGCACTTTTGAGCATAGTTGTAAACCCTAGAGTGGGGATACGGACAAGAGACAAACACAGAACTATGCTCAATTTACACCAGCTAACCTGCAGCCTCACCATTGCTTCATTAAGGTGCTCTTGTTGTTGTAGTATGAAACATGTTCATTCGACTTTTTTCTGGCCGCAACAAGCGCCTCCTATGTGCCGAGTACAAAAACCGTTACTCTCACCTTGGCATACCGTTCTATATATGATCATCTTTGTTGACCATTCAGCTTTCTCTTTTTGCTTTTTTTTTCATTTTTTGCCTCACCAGCACTCGCTCGATGACAAGTGCGTAGCTCTAATTACTCAACGTCATATAAAGAGGCCAACGTGGGGCAGGCAGGGACGAGGCACGAGTGCTGCTACATTAAATTTCGACTTAGACTGGTCTTCGATCAGTGACGAGACGAGTTTCGGCCCAGATCCGACGCAGCACCTCGGCTCCCGCCCGTGCCCCGCGTTTGCCTTTTTAGATGACGTGGAAAGTCAGTTCTCCGGTCTTGTTATCCAGGAGGCGTTTGCTGACACCACCCACTGCATTTGTACCCGTCCCCCCGGAGCGAAATGGATCCATACGTTAAAATTGTCGGGGTGTCCTGGACAGCCAAAAAGGTTTGACGCACCAGCACAATAATCCGCCGTGCGCAGTAACGACCGTTCGCTCCACGTGGTTTTGTTTACCCGTTAAATTCGCTCACGTCGTTCTATCTGCCGTCCATATCGGCCACTGGACGGTGCTTACTCGACTGCCTCGTAAACGCACACACTTCCCACAATCGTGATGTCGCCCAATCACTGGCAACATCAGAAAACATAGCTTGGTTGAAATGTTATGCTGAAATATCATAAGGTTAATTCCTCTAACTTACCGTTTACAAAAAAAAAAAAAAAAAAAAAAACTTTTTTTAGATATAAAAAATTAATTGGGGGGGGGGGGGGGGGACAGGGAAAAAAGTATTTCTAAGGTATTCAGAAAACTGATTAAATAATTTAACTTCAATCGGAAGGCCCGAGCGATGGAATAAAACAAAGAAGATAAATGTATCACACCAATGCCTCCTTAATTTGTTTCCTCCCAAAGGGTGATATGCTGCTGCACGTAGCACGAAAGAGGCGAAGCAGGTAATAAGTTGTCTTAAATTGCATCAAACATACTTAGGGTATCAGAAGTGAGTGTAGATATTTCTGAGGTGCAGCATTGGGGCTGGGGAACCGCTTTACTGCGCCGAATAATCACCCCCCCTCCCCCCCCCCCCCCCCCCCTATTTTCCCGAAAGTAAAACAAATCTCACGACGTATACCTGAAGTAGAGTATTATGAACCAAATGCGTATAAAACTAAAGATTACACACCGATCCACACACACAGTGCAGTGATATCCCGTGGAGACTAAGCATCCCGTCGAATTCGTCTGCTTTAGGGGAATCTTAGAAAATGAAGAAAATTCGCAAGAAGTTTCCTCACGAATTATCTGTGACTGATAACCCCGCAGCGTACATTTTAAAAATACCTGACTATCTGAGTAATTGTTACTCTAAAGTTACCACCGAAGTACTCAGCACATGCTGATTTCGTGAATGTGCATTCGCGAAGGTGCTACTTACGAATCTGTATCTCGCTTATTCTTATGACAGTCTTTTTATTTTACATTTTGAATTGACGTATCCTAGTCACAATGATATTGTTAGACCAGATCAAGAAAAGGTAGATTATTAAAATTCGCACCTTGGTGTTTCTAAGCTTTCTCATTCCTCTGACAGTCATTCCAAACGTGTGCGGCGAGAAAGTGAGGGAGAGGAGGATACGAGACCGCGCACTGGACTTGTCGAACGCGTTTGATGAGAGAAGTGGAGATAAAAGGCAGCTAGCCTTAGGTCTACCCACTAATCATTCCAACACAGAGCTCGGCGTCCTGACGTCCCCGCGCTCTCTCGTTTCCTCCTCTCTCTCAGTCTCTCGGCTGATAGTTTATGGGTGGCACATGGCTGTATATTTATATATGTATGTATATATATATATGTATATATATAGAGAGAGAGATAAATAGATAGATTTATTCTTTTTTTTGTAAAAACGAAACAATCCTTGTGAGAAAGACGCGTTTCAAGCACCCTTAAGATAAATACACCTGAAAGGGGCTAGAGGCCTGCACGGATAACAGTTTGAGCATTTGAACATCCGCATCCGATCCGCTCCTGTAGACTTCATACCCGCACCTGAACCGCATCCGCAATGTTCTTCAGTAATTGTCTCCGGACCCGATTCCCATCCGGAGACATTGTGTCCGCATCCGAACCGCATCCGAAAAATTCGGAGCTGTATTCGCGCATTCATTCTATATCACAAAATCAAGCTCAATAAGAAAAAAAAAACACATTTGGAAATAACTTTTTTGTGTCAGATTACGGGGAAAGTCATTTGATCGTATTCTGTTTTATTCAATTTATAAAATATGCCATCAGCCTTCCAGGGATTTGGAGTCCGTGACAGTTACACACTGTCAAAAAGATGCGCTCAAAAGGAAGAAAATTTTAATATTTATTTTCTTTTTCGCTTCGTAAAACCCACTTCAAGCAGACGCGTATCTTATAAACATGGAAATCTACAAAGGACATACTAATAACATTGATTCATTTTATTTAGGCTGAAAGAAAAAAAAAAGGTAGAGAAAGGCGCTCCCTTATTGCAACAAATTGTTCGTGTATATCTGGTGAGGCGCGAGTACATCATTTGAGAAATATCGCAATATTCAACAATGGCAACACCTCTTATCGGTTTTAGTTTTAAGGACCAACCCCAACTGCGTGCTCGGAACCATATACTTAGAAACAACTCAGTGCCAACTGTCGAGAAAAATTGAACGTACACACACACGTCGTTTCACTTGTCGAGGTTGCTGCGTAGAAGAAACAGAATATCGTCAACACGGCCAAAGGATTCGGACTGGTTCGCCTCTCTTAAATATCATTCCCCGCTAATGAGGAGCCTCTCTCCGTTCATGCACTGGATGCTGCGATGAGATGCACGATCTGCGCTATGCGAATGAGGGGCAGAAACTCGTGCTGGCGCAAGTTCCACAACATCAGGGGATCGAATTCGGTATCCTCGATATACTTCCAGGCGAAGAAGCCACTTGCAGGCTTGCAGGCTTTTGGCTTGAACGTTTTGGGTTTTCCTTTCCCAAAGAACGTTTCCCGCCCTTCCCCTGCCAAACAAGAATGCGATTTCCCGGGACGACTGATGCTCCTGCAATCTTTACCTTTTCTAGGGACAGCCATTTTGGCGAGATAGACCGTTCTAAAGGTATTTTTTGTGACAATCTTTTTTTTTTCTTGTTTTTTCTTTTACGTAAAGAAAACTTTTTTGCCGCTTGGGGAATACATGGGATTGGACTTCGCTCCGAAGGAACGATGGGTCAAAAATAGGACGTAGAATTGAAACGTCTAAAAATAATAGAGAAAGGAAGCCTAGCTTCTACACTTACCACGACAACAGTTTGCCGAGAATCTCTTGTTTCTGAAATATTTGCGACGGCAATGTTCCGTCCTCGAGACGTCTCGAGATGCCTGTGGCAGACGACGAACGCAAGACGAATGCACACGGAATGACTGAATTATATGCCGTCTGCAACACTTTTAATTGTTTGCACAATTCCACTTTTTTGATTTTGTATTTATTTGGAACATGGCAGCCCTAAGGAAAAGAATCAGGTTTATAAAAGCAAATTGTATTTGCGTGTGATACGGGATACTGTCTGACGAAAATCATCACACGCGTGGAGATCTGCTAAAAATACAACGGGAAGAGCATCTCTTTAGAACATGAGATCAAAGCAGCACCGGGCCGCGTATGTTCACGGCGCAGGTGATAGACCACCTCGACGCTCACGCCGGATTGGCTGCTTGGCAACGCGCGGGAACTAAAATTTCGGCTTCGGACGGCGCGTGTATAACTCGGAAAAAAGTTACCCCCCCCCCCCCCCCGGCCTGCGGACAGGCCGCTTTCAAAATTTCCATTTGATGCTTCTAAACCTATAGCCAGCTAGCTTCAAAGTACTGTACGTTTTCCCGCTAGACATTTAAGGGAGAAAAAAAAACTGTGTGTTGATCCTTTCTTTATACTAGTCCCTTCAAAACAAACCCAACCACTAAAAAACACCCCCCACCCCCCCCCTCCCAACCCCCCCCCCCCCCCCCCCAAAAAAAAAAAAAAATTACCGTTAAAGGGTTAATGCGTGCGCGCGTAGACGAAGCATGGCAAAAGGCACCGAGTACGTGCTGGAAGCAGGACACCTGAAATCCATGAGCTTCTTTTTGTGTTGGTGACAGCAGTAGCATATTGTGGTCCGCCTCTGTTAAGTTTTGATGAATACATCAACGGCCGCATCTCGCTACCCATCCAGACAACTTTTTTTCTTATTAGTATAGACCGTGAGACCAAACTGGAAAGGAAAGTTGTTATGGGGCAGGTTTACCTAGGACTTCGGAATTCACTAAGCCAGCAGATCCCTGCCTTTTTGTTTTCTTTTTTTGCCGGATGACTAATTCTTGTGGGTCAGGTTTGCTAATAGGCCTCCTTAAAAATGACTGGAAAGCAATGAAGCAAGCTGAAACTGTTATTTGTCGCGGAGAACGGGCTGGCCGCTTCAGTAGTACATTTTTCGAGCAAGGACTTAAGCCAATTGCGGTTACCATGTGGGGCACGGGTAGGTGACTGATATAATTAAATGAGAAAATTCCACCATATTCTACACGTGTAATGACAATCCCAGTCTGCTCCCTGGTGACTCGATCATTTTACAAACATGTCTATTGTGAACGCCCCACAATTAATACCGCACGCCTCGCTTTTAAGTAGAAGCTAACCACCACTTAACTCTTACATCAGGTTCAAATTATGTATGTTGTATATATTAAAATATCTTTAACCGTCATAAAAAAAAATCTCTATGGGCTTGTGTTGCATACGCCACATATTCGAAAGATAAAGGAAGCAGTTACTATCAAATTTGCACAAACGTTCATAAAAAAAAAACTTATTTGGCGTTGTTGTTATAGCCAACTGAAAATCAAAATTTGAAAGCAAGGATTCAATCATTATAACATATACACGAAGGAGACACAGCTTCCTACATTGCAATAATTAAAGCGGGTGGTTGAGATAAGGAATACTTGAGGGCTGAGTTCTGACAATGGGCGTATGCACTGCATTACCCGAACGCTCTTACAACAGAGGGCATCTGTCCGATATTAACGGTCTGTACGTACATGCGCAATGTAATAGAAAAGAACTCCACACTGCCTGACCGATGCAAGAGTCACTCGAGCCTCCCAAGATAGTCATCTTTGGTTGTATGGAAAGAGGCCGAGCATCGTGATTTTTATCTCGGTCGAATCGTTGCCGCCTTCTGCGAGAATATAGATGAAACATACACGCATCGAAAAAAAAGAAACCCTGCAACACCCGTCATTCCCCAGACGGACGCGAGGCTGCCTTTATGTGTACGGTAAGGTAACCGCGTGAGGTCCTTCACTAATCACATGATCATCAAACTAATTAGAAAAAAAACAGGTCACAACAAAAAATATTGAGAAAGAAAAAAAAACAATGGCAATTGTTGGGAGGCTCCTGACGTTTCTGGCCTCCTTGGTCCTTATCGATAATTTGATCCTTAATGATCTTATTACAAAAACTTGCTCGTCTCTATGCATGTTCCTTAACGAAAGAGAGAAAAACAAAAGGAAACAAATATGTTCGTGTAACCAGCTCCCTTGCAGCTTTGGCGAGTTGTTATGTTATCTTTTTCCGCGTCCTAGCTTGATTTATGTGTTCACCATTGTTTTAGTAATTATCCAGTGCAATCTGTGCGCTACCGCGAGCGAACACAAAAATTTGGGGGTACAGTTAAAGGCGGGCATTGAGTTCGCGCCTAGCGATTTCAACGCCTAATCTAAAGTAGTCCGAATAATTGTGGCGAAGTTTCGTTCCGGAAATGATTTATCCTTTCAGAGATTCGTGCCACGAACTTGATGAAAGTACGGAGTATAATGACATATGGAAGAGGACGCCTGTCAGAGGCTGTTAATTTAAAACAACATAACGCTGATTGCACATTGAGAAAACGTAAGAAAAGGGTTACGACGGAAGGCTACTGCATGCGTGACCACCAAAAATTAGCAGAGATTCGACAAGTGTACTTATTGCTCGCACACTCGAAACCAAAGCGGGATATTTTCTGTGGTGAAGGAAACCGAACAAACAAAATTTAAAGTTTGCGTGTTTTATGTTGTTTTTTTTAATTATTATTTATTGATATTGCGAGTGCAGAGTCAGCCAGTCATACATTAATCAAACAGCTTTTCTGTGTGTGTGTGAGAGAGTTTTGGCAATTGAAATACGCTTTGCGGCTTAAAGAAAGCTAGGAATGGTTGAGCCGAAGCATTCGCTCTAAACTCGCGAGATGAAACGTATCGATCGCCCTCCTGGATGCTTTGCTGGGTTGAGAATTCGCGAGCTTTTGTAAAGTACTCTGCTGGCAAATAGACAGATGCCCGAACAGCAACTTATACGTCAAGACATTGTTGGAGCGAAACATGCGCCGGTAGCATATAAAATCTTGATATGTATATATATCATTTTTGTGTATTAATTCTCGTAGGTGACTTCCTCATGATGCATAAACTGCAAGTTCCAGCTATTGTTTTTGACAGGTGTGAAATTGGCAGGTCGTCTCTTCCGAGCGTCGGGCATCCAGCACGCGCGCGTCGCCCTCCGTTCTACATCGGCTGCGCGTGCAGGCTTCGTTCTTGCGAGAGGCCGAAACGTTATTGAAGGTGGGATGGTCTTTCCAGCTGCCAGGGACTATACCGTGCGGCGAGACACTGGGAGAGAGGAGGAGTCCGGGGACGTCAGAACGCCGACCTCTGATTGGAACGATTAGTGGGTAGACCTAAAGCTGTAGCCGCCTTTGTCTCCACTGCACTCGTCGAACGCATTCGAATGCGAGAGCCAAACACCTGACGCCGGAGCTCTGCGTGCATTCTACGAGTGCAGTTGAGAGAAAGGCTGCTAGCTTTAGGTCTACCCCCTAATCTCTCCAATCAGAACTCGGCGTTCGGACGTCCACGCGCGCTCTCGTCTCCTCTCCCTCGGTTCTTTGTCACTAATCACTTGAAGCTTACAACACAGCTCCTAAGACTTTAAACAACACCTTTTGGCGGGCTAGTTGCTTCGTGATTTGTAGAAATAAATGAACTGCGCAAAGGACGAGGACAGAGGTAGAAACGAGTACGACACACGGAGCGTAGACTTCCAACTGTTTATTTGGTACAGACACAGCGGTATATATAACAGCAGCAATCAGTTTGCAGCGATACAAGGCTTGGATGGTCATGTTTAACCCTTGTATCGCCGCAAACTGATTGCTGCTGTTATATATACTGTTGTGTCTGCACCAAATAAACAGTTGGAAGTCTGCGCTCCGTGTGTCGTACTCGTTTCTACCTTCTGTCCTCGTCCTTTGCGCAGTTCATTTATTTCCTAAGACTTTCCATCTCGTGCAAGCAGCGCGAGCGCTTCGAGAACGAGCTACTAATTAGCAGCAAATTACCGTCTTCCTTCGGCATCCCATAAAAACTGGAAGAATATGGACGATACGAGTCAATCATCGGAGGGAGTCTGCACTGCTCGGTTATATCATTTTGTCCCGTTCTTTTCAGTCTGGACGAATACGCTACCACCGTATCACATTGTTTCGTGTGTGGGGGGCGATTTAATATGCTTTGTGGAGAATATCACTAGCAATAAATTGCTCTTGAGTTTAGCAACGAAATAATCAACGTACGGTTAGAGTATCAAGACGTCATTCCCTGAGCTTCTTGTGGGCGCATCCATTTTGGTGCTTGGTGCAGAGAGGCCGCAACGGACGATCGTTATGGTTTGAAAATATGACTTTCTTAGAATATTATTGCCGTATGAACCGATATATTACCTATTACTTTATATATTACGGAGACGTTTTGACGAGGTTCTAGCATTAGACACACTGTCAGAAAGTTTAGGTTATATTTTCTCGCTGCTCCGCGGGCTGTTTCTGAAGGACGGAAAACACCGTTTCCTGTGATTTCAGATAAGGTTTCGAATAACTCGTGACAATAAATATTAAGCGCGCCGAGATAGCCCGAGTGTCGTTGCTACTTAGCGGCTCTACTCCCTACCAACTGTTAGTCAATTGTGATTAGAATACCTCTAAAACAGAGGGAGATTGATGTCGTTTCGTTCCAAAACCAAAACAAGCGTTTTTTTTTTTTTTTTTGTTTTTTTCGTTTCTTTTTTTGCAACATTGCAAGAGTCAAGAGTTCGACTCCCCGCAGCCAACCAACTGTCTGCGTCCGGCTGTGCCGCCCGGAACACAGAAGCGACCGTCTCTCGCCTTGGGGCGCCGGAGAAACAGCAGCAAAACGAAAACTGAGGACGGGGGGCGGCGATTGTTTGCTTTTGCCATAACGCCGCACTAATTATTGCCGCAACGGTTGCGAAGCGATTACCAGGACCACTCGGTGCCGCCGCCGCTGCTGCCGGCGTTGCCATGACTAACGACAGCGCGTTACGGTTACAACCGCGGGCTCCGAGCGGAACCCAAAAGTAAGCTGACAATAAAGAGTGGCCCCGGCGATTATCATTTATTAGCGCCGGGACACGTATGTACACAAGCCCGCGCGCGTGCGCGCTCTCTCTCTCTTTCTCCAGGATATAGAATTAATGCGTCTCCTTGCTTTTTCTCTTGCTACGCTCCCCGCCGCTGCCGCCGTGCGCTGGCCACATTGGTGTGGCGGCCTTCCCAAAGCTCGAACGAGCAAAAACACGGGGGCATTTTGCTAGACCCCCCCTCGGGGGATCTGCCAAAGATCGCGCTGACGCTCCGTTTCCATTCATTTTCGGCCGTGCTTCAGGCTGCGTATAGTCGTTTCACGCGAAACCTGGGTTCGCTAGCGCGTGCGCGTGGAGGTTGCAGCTTGTAACGTTTCCCTCTTATATTATTGTTGTTGTTTACGGAGGAACTAAGCAATTTACTACGCCACGTCGGCAATTTGTCTCGTTTTCATTTAACTTTCGTGCTTGATTATACGTTTGGCTCCTGTTTAGCTCGGATTAGAGAAATCGTTAACATAATAGCGCAGAAAAAACAACAACAGCAGACAGTTCATATAATCGTATGTACGAACCAACTCCGCTGGTGCGAATAATGCGAGAGCACCTAGCCTCCGTCTTGTGGTTTATGATATAAATATAGTTTCAAATTTCTTGGAATTAGGGCGAGTCTCAATTAATAATAAGAAAATTAAGTTTGGAGAGGACACATCTTTACCTGCGTGTATACAGACAAAAGAAGGTGCTGGGTTAGGTAGAATAGACACGATTCTTTAGGAAGTGAGCTTGTCTCTTTTGCGTGGCCGGATTGCGCTGTTCAATCCCCGTAATACAAAAATTTAAAAAAAAAATTAAAAAAGGCGATTGCGAAAAGCGCCCGCAGTCGAAGAGCAAGCGCGAGACCGCGGCTCCTCCAGCCCAAGCAATCTGCGGTGGGAAACAAACCTGAACTGGAGAAGGCGGCGAGCAACTCGAAGAGAACGGCCTGGAAACAATTGTCGGAGAACATCAAACCGCTCTTGTACGAGACTCGGGCAGGCCTGTTATGGGGCTCGCGTTCGCTCGCTCGCGCCTCGTTCGTAATGAACCTGGAACTCTTTACCGTGGACGCCCCGGGCGTTGCTTTTCCACCCTCTGCTCGCCTTTTATCTTGCGCGCGAGTCTCCAACTGCGCCTTTGTTCTCGATACAGCGAGAAGACGAGGAAAACAATGTGTGCCGTTAGTGTGCGCGCGAAATGGTCCTTTAATTGCGATCAGCTGTCGTTCTTAGACGTCCGGATGGCGCGAGCCGTCCGAGAAAAATGGTCTGAGCTCCGCAGACATCACGATTGGCGGATGTCACTTTTTCCCCATCCTAATGTACGCTGACGTTCCACGCCCTCTAGCGGTTGTTCCCGGAGCTTGGGAGTGAAGAAAGCTTTAGGAACATAAGACTAATTAATTGTTGCTTTTAACATTGAGAGTTGTTTTGAATAGCTTGCGGTTGTACTTCGATTCCCTCCATATGATTACTCAAGCGATTGGGGGAGGGGGAGAGATTTATTGATCAGGATTTTTTTTTTCGGGAGGGGGAGGGGGATTGGGCTTGTCCGGGGGGGAGGAGGGGGGGGGGGAGTGTCTGGAAAACGGTGACGTGACGAGCGGAGCGTTGGAACTATTATGTACCTAATATTTGACATGTCACCATGACGAATCATTTCTCCCTGACGATAGGCTGTCAGTCGTTTTTTCATACAAAAGTAAACCTTACACTCTAAAAAAACTGTTTGCGTCTACTTTCACGCACAGCACTCATAGAGCCAATCAGCGCAACTTACGGAGGCAGCTCAGCGAATGACGAGACATTAAGCAATGCAAAACGTCACGCTTGCATTGCTTAATGTCACAACTCAGTCTGCGTTTTTTGGTCTAAACTTATGTTTCGGCATCGTCATTCGCTGAGCTGCCTCCGTAAGTTGCGCTGATTGGCTCTCCGAGTGTTGTGCGGGAAAGTAGACGCACACACTTTTTTAGAGTGTAAGTGGCTTAGAAAGGTGTGGGTAGTTGCCCTCTCCCACCCCCCTCTCTCTCTCTATTAAATCCGCCCATGGGGAGGGGGGAACAGAAATAATAATGTAGACAGAAATTGTGCACAATCCTAGTGCGATGCAGTGACAAACGGAACCTCATGCGTTTCTCCTGTTTCTAATGCCTGTCAGCCTAGGAGCGCTGTGAAATAAAAGAACTCTGGCGAGGCTCACTGACGCTTTCGATAGAATAACTATACCAAATACAAAAGCTCAATTGCC
This sequence comes from Ixodes scapularis, assembly GCF_016920785.2. Taxonomy (NCBI): domain Eukaryota; kingdom Metazoa; phylum Arthropoda; class Arachnida; order Ixodida; family Ixodidae; genus Ixodes; species Ixodes scapularis. The sequence goes on along the minus strand of NW_024609846.1, from coordinate 182,175,584 downwards.
AAGAAGAAAACTTAATTCCTCGCTTTATCGGTTTTCAAGTAAGGGAGAAAAGTATGAGCAGTGTTTACGGTAATAAAATTCAGTACGCGTGGAACCGCTTTCCGATCAATACAAAATAACTTTAGAACAAAATGTCGGCGTAAAAAAACTGGTTTTATGGTTGTTGGCCTATGCGACGGAAGTCAGACTGTCTTGAAATTTCGCTGCATCGCTTTACTGCTGGGGTACAATATTCCAGTGTCGTACGATTTTTTAACCTTCACACAAATTACATCTTTCAATGCCGAAAACGGTGTTACGCGTATTAAGAAAAAAATAATAATGAAAAAAAAAAAAACATTCGATATAAGTGTATTTCGATATTTAAAAAGGAACTAAGCGGGGAAAGCGTCAAAATAGACCTGTTTTCAAAACCACGTCAAGCAACATTGGAGGTCGCCATTTCTTACGTCTCATAAGAGTCCTCGCCAAACGCTGACGTGGCAGTTGTTCTAATGACGATCTGAGCTAAATTCCGCACACGTGGTATCCAATACATGCTCAGAGTACGTGCTCAAACGATGGCGGCGGATTCAAATAATTCTCGGATAAGCTCTCTAAGGAAAAAAAGAAACGCACGCGCGTCTTAAGAATCTTTTGCGCCATCTATCGGTACCGATTCTTCCCATCGAGCCCTTTGCAAGAGGCACCCAAACGCCAATGGGGAACGGACGACCTTGGCATGTTAGCGGAACGAAGGCCCTTCCGTTACGCCATTCCGCTGTCATCTCGGAGATAGGATAGCGGCACTGATACCTTCCTCTAACCGACCAGATTTATTAGACCAACACCGCGCACGTCCCCCCTTCTCTCTTCCCTGTTCATTATTGCCACCGTTTATTCTCACTGCCGCTATGCACTCGAGCTCTCTCCCCCTCTTTCCTCTCCGCCGATTCCGTTGGCGCGTCTTTTGCACTGTGTTTTTTGTTTTTCAGCGCGAAGAAGCCTAAACGTTGAGGTACTCGAAAGCGATAAACTACCAAAGAGGGGCTCGTCTAAGCTTTCGCCTGGGAAGCATAAAGAAGCTCGTGCCGGCCACTCTGGCGCGGGAAAAGAGACAGGCGGCAGCTTTCACTGCCGCCTGGTTTATACCCGTCCAGAGCGGCGCCTCCCGCACAAAGATCCGCTACGCGAGGATTTATAAGAAAGGCATAGCCAGGAACGTCCGGGAGATAGCGGCGCCGGACAGACGCGGACGGACGCGGAGCGCTGCAGTGCCTAGCGCAATGATCGTCCGCCTCTTGCAACAGGGAGTCCTGGTGACGTCAGAACGACGCTGAGCTCTGATTGGCTACGATTGAAGGACAGTGGGTAGACCCTAAGGCAGCTTGGTTCGAGGTCCATACCCACTATCCTTCAATGAGAGCTCGGCGCTCTGACGTCAGCACTGTACTCCCTGCGCAAGACGCAAACGAACTTGCGCTCCGTATAGAGTCCGCGTCTGTGCAGCTAGAGTCACTAAATACTGGTTGCGCCTCAGAGTACTGACATCTTTAGCCGTATTGATACTCAACGTCCTTCCTGCCAGTTATCTGAGCTTTTACTTAAAAACGCAGAAAGCGGTTTCCCGTACCCCAGAAATGCTAAAACGGTCATCGACTGAGCAGAACCATATCGCCTGAGCTCCCGTATTTTATCTATTCGGAAAGTCGATGCAGTGTTTGAATCGTATATACAAGCGCCAATAGTGTCCACTCTATGCACCAAGTACCAAAATGATGGCTTCCTCAGGCTAAATTGGGGAATGGAGTGACGGTTCCTACATAAGCGCATTAAGTTGGAGCCACTTAATGCGCGTGTATCAGCGGCTAAACCAATCGCTCACGGAAGAGAAGCAGGGTAATACGTCACGTATTATTGTGCGCACGCACGATTGTCGTAACCGGCTGTATACCGAACTCACAAAGCCGACGGCGCACCGTGACGATGCACTTTTGTCGCCGCTCGGTCGGTCCCAACGAATCGTAGCGTCGGCTGCTGTCCAACTTGGAGCGAAAGGGCGTTGCTTATGTAGGTGCCGCAGTGCATGCTCAGGTGGACTGGGACGAAAGGTATGCGATCCAGCTGATGACCAAAGGAGTGGCGTGCATGCCGTAAATTCGCTGCGTTAAAACCCGATCGCACATTGTCGTTCCCATATACGATCGGATTGAGTTCTCGCGTACACAATGGCACGCTGGAGCCGTATATGACAGGACGACCCTGTAGCTGAATGTTACTAGAGCGGAGGCTCCAAACCTCGGCTGCAGCAGCGGACTTTCCGATGAAGCCCGCGGCCACCACTGCTGTACAGCGGTGCAAAAGAGAAGTGCGCGTAGAGAAGCGGCGCCACGATGCGCTCCAAATGAGAAAACTATAAATACCAGAAGAATGAGGGACGCCGCGTCATAACGCGGGTCCTCTAGGCTCTCGCCATGTTATTTATTGAATATTGTTCGTCACCGGCATTACCATTCTGGGTCCTTTCGCGTCCGTGTAACTATGTTAAAATTCCATCGCGTTATAGCGTACATTGCATTTAGTGTCCTCTGTCACAGCTGTTACATATTGTCGGCATTAGTTTTATCATTCTAGTTTCTATTTTTTGCACTACGCAAATGTGCCGAAGTTCCTACGCGCCTCGATTATTGACGGGTGCGTTTTCTTGGCCACACGTGTTGTGTAGGGCTAGGCAATTGATAGATTAACCTACCGATTAATCGATTAATGCTTTAATCGTGATTAATTTTTCAACCGGTTAATCGGTAAAATTTCCACGAACCAAAAGAAAGTAACAATTACACGCCTTCACTAAGCAGACGTGGACGAGTACACCTGAATGAAGGGCACCCTTTAGGTCAAAATTCTGCCTAAGGTAAACTGTAAAGGCAAGATTCGTAACTCCTCACAAGTGCGGAAGGTCACACGTGTCTCCGCCACTTCAACGCCGTTCGAGTGTCCGTTCAGCGCAGCAGAGACTATTGTAAACAATCAAAAAAGGTCACTCATGCGGGAGAATATCAGCGAATTTCTTGCCTCATGCAGCAGACGTAATAATCTGCGAGTGTGAATCCCTTTGAACATGTTCTTAACTACACATCGAGGTTGATCCCATAATCAAAATTGTATATTGCGCGGTTTACCACATATTCATCAAAAGAAAATGAAAATAATATATATATATATATATATATATATATATATATATATATATATATATATATATATATATATATTAATTTTGATTGATTTAAAGATATTGTGCATAAAAATGAACGAAACCGATTAATTAACCGATTAAATGTTGGCGATTAATCGGGTTAAAACTTTTAATCGACGCCCAGCCCTAGTGTTGTGTAATATCAAAATTCGCTAGATATTAAATTTCAAATACGAGCACATGTATGAACCCACGTAGACCTTCCTTAATGCGTACACTAACATTTTCTTAAATTCTGATCTAGATTTTTTCTCCTTTTTTCTCTCGATTACTCTTATTTTTTTTTTTATTTCTGCCCTGAAGACTGTGACAGATCGCTAATCCGGTCCCTTATCCAAAATGTTCGTAGACATCTGCAGTAGAGCAAAGTTTTTGCCGTATTTGCGAAACCAAGTGCACGTTCTATCTTTACGAGAAGTGGTCGTTTAAAGTGTTGTCAAAACATTTTCAAAGCCCCCCTTCCTTTCTTCTTCCCCCCCCCCCCCCCCCCAAAAAAAAGAATAACGCGCAAAAAAAAAAGAAGGTAAATACACGGAAACCGAAACTGTCACTGCTACCCGATACACAGCGTCAGTGTCCTCTCTTCGTCAGATGTTTTAAGGCACACGGTCGTAAGCACTCGCGAGTTTGTAAAGAAACCTTTATTCAGTCATTCTAACTAATCAGTTACCCAAGATACATGACGTCATTTTGTTTCGGAAGGAAGCTCATCCAATAGGGTGATTGGAATGGACGCTGGCTATCCACTTTTTGAGCGGACGCGTGGGTTCACGTCTCTCCTTCACTTCATTCCAGGGTTCTGCCCATCTGGTGTGAAAATGTCGGCCTGGTCAAACAGGACGGTGATGGTTATAATTTTGACGATGATTTCAGGCACCGGAACTTGCCTATTCGCTCTACGGGCGAGCATCGGAGAGCAGAAAGCGTCGGATTTGCCGTGAATCGAGGAATGTCTTGATTTGGGAACACCATTTTTGAACTTTGGGGGAAACTTGGAAAAGTAAGGCCGCGGTGGGGGGAGGGTGCCTATTAACTGGAAGGACACGACGGTTTGCCGCAGCTCATGCGCGTTATTGAGGCTCTAATGGGACATCCAGCTGTACAGCTTTGAGAAAGCCTCTATACTGGTGAAACACTATAGATGAAGATTAGAGCTCCGAGACAACGGAGGATCTAAAAAAAACGATAAGCGGAAAATCCCCTGCTGTGCGTGTTCTCAGTCTGGCAATGTGATGTAAATAAAATGTGGTTTGGTATACACTGTATTTTTTTTTTAGCTAAAAAAGAGGGTTGAAGCAGAGGCTAGCATCAACATTTTCTTTTGCCTTTTCCGTTGTTGCTATTTTATAGGTCTAAAAATTTTGAATGGCATTAAAATGGCAATTGGCACGTTTTGCCCGATGCACATTCAATTGCACTTTTATTATCCTCTTCAAAATAACTATACCTTATATTCTGGCATTTTGCTAAAAGTAGATAACCTCCTGAAGTGAGGGCAGGACTGCACGAACTTTGTATTGTAGCAAAATAAAGGTAAGGCAAACAAACTGCGAATTCTGCAATCTAAAAGTGAACTCCGGAGTTTCTGTTTCACTGTGCACTATCTTTAAAGTAAAGAAATGCCCGCCCCACCGTGAGAGAAATTTGTCTCATGTTAAGAATCTGTACCGAGAACAAGGTGTACCCCAGACCAATGTAGCAAACATAGTTGTTCTTAGTTCCGAGTTCCGAGTTGGGCGGGGTAGTGTAAAGGAGTTTTTCTTTATTACTAGCTGTTAAAGGTTGGCAATACGTTTTGATAACGTTGCACACAGCAAGAGAAGATAGCGGTCTTCATTACGCGAAATTCTAGCTAAATGCAACGATGATATTACTGTTTTCTTGTCACAATTGTTGCTGAAAAACACTCCCGATTTTTGAAAGTTCCCGATGACTTTTTTTTTTTTTTAAATGTGACTGGCAAAATGTGTTCCTGTGTCTTCGAGCTGGGTTGACAGAATTTATTTTTGTTGGGAGAAGAGGATTGTACATGTTGGAATCAATTATACTTGATGATTTGTAATATCAACTAAAAAAGTAGATGAAAAGCAAATAACGCAATTCTGATATCGGCCTTTCTGGAGCTCAAAACGTGTGAACAAATAATCCACGTAACTGACAGTAAACGCTTGGTCGTAATTTAATTGTGAAGATCGTTGACGTTTTGTGTTAAATTTAACGTTAGCAATAGTTAATGTGTGCCTATCTTCTATTTCTTGCCTCCTCTGACGATTTTTTTTCTTTAATTCATTCTAGCTTCCTCCTTATTCACTCACTTCATACAAAGTGTTTTCTTGTTATGGCAGTTAAAGAAGGAGGCTCGAAGACGTTAAAACGATCGATTATTTCGAGGTAGGTAGAGATTCTAGATAAAATGTGAGGTCCACTTGCAAGGCCCACCATCTAAAGGTCATACACTTACGTATTCGTATTATCTCCCCGCATATATCGGCGCTGTTTCCTAAGCGACCGATCTGAACGCACGAAGGAAATACAGCCGAGAGTCGGCGATCGAGCCAAACAAAACACCACCTTTGCAACCGCCATCCGAAGACGCACAACTTTTTTATGGTGATCGCGCGTAATCTCGGCGTCATTGAGATCGAAATCTCATTAGTCAAAGCAAGGCGATCGAAGTCCTTGAGTTCGAGGAGATCGTAAGCGATCCGACGCATAAACACGCGTCCTCAGGTAAGCTCACACGTTGTTCCTGGAAACCTTGAACTCAACGGCTCATACATATTCCTCCACGCCGGCTGACAGTGTACCCAACGGACCCGGCGGCGACGAGCACGCAGTGAGAGAGAAGGCGCGAAGCAAAAGTAAGATTGAACGGACAAACTCATTGTCCATCACCGGAGGATTTTACCTCGGTGTGAAAGAATTCCCGCTTGAAAGTTCCAGCGCTGCCGTGGCTGTGCACACACTCTATAGCACCCCGGCAGTCTCTGCTAGCTGCCGGACTTCCTGCAAACATACCCGCGTATTTGCTTATAGACATGATCTCGGATGCTCGCTTTGGTCGCTCCACAAAGCAAGATAAAGCGCGTGCCCACACAAGAGCAAAACGAGAAAAAAAAAATACAGCAAGTGTAAAGAAGGGTCGCGCCTGTCTAGATGCTGGAGCGCCACATATGGCAATTACCCCGTTTCCGCCTACGCTGCCAAAGTCTCTAACGCCGTGTCATTTTTTTTTTTACGTTCTTTGTATTTTTTTACATTTTCTTTGTACGTTGCGAAATTCTCTTGTTTGCTTTTTTTTTCCCCAAAAATTAGCGAACGTAAAAGACGCCTCTAAAGAAGCGAAGGGGGAAAACGAAAGAAGACAAAGATAAGGCAACATGTCGAGCGAAGCGGTGCAGCGACTATATACGTTCGCCAATTGTTCTTTCTCACGCGCCTGTGCGCGCGAGCAGGCAAGCGAGCGAGCGGTTGTGCGCGCGCGCGAAAAGGCCAGCGTCGCTGGCGAGTTAAAGACCCTGGCCCCTTCTCGCCGTTTGTCGAAGCGGTAAAAAGACAAGAGGCCGAAATGGCGTCGTAATTACGCGAGACAAAAACTTGAGCAAGCGGAAGGAGGAAAAAGAAAAGGGGACGAAAATGACCAGGATCGCCGTCCACCCACGCATGCGCGCGGGCGCCGGGCGATGTAAAAGCGGCCGCCTGCATGGAGGCCGATACGCTTTGCACAGAAGCGAAACAAGCCGCCTAATGCGAACACGTCTTGACACCGGGAACTACAGCGAAGGTCACTTCGCGCAAGCACGAGGGAACGCGAGCGTGAGAAACATACGTACATTACATTACCAAAAGCTTAAAGTAACGAGCCATTGATTTCTAATGGATCATGTCCTCGCGACAAACGCAGGGAACTATAAGCATTATCACGTCAAAAAAGAAAAAAAAGAAATAGCAATATTTGTTTGTGGCGAGAAGTTTGAGCATCGCCACCTGGTGAAAGTTTTTCACAACCCCAGAGTGAGGACACTTCGCCTTCCTCTGCTGGCGCAAGCACGTGCATGTCAAGCTTCTATGCACTATGAAAATTATAACAACCGCGTGGGTAGCACGTGGACTACCTAGAGTGAGGAAGACAGAAGCGCCCCTAGCGACTTTCTTACAATATTTGGTCACGGGGGAAGAAACAATACTTTTAGTATTTGAAACGTGTATACGTATTGATAAAATGACATACAGTAGTGCATCTACATATGTATATCTTAATGCACAATATACCCCTGATACACGATATGCTATTGATTGCTCCAGTAATCACGAGCCCGAGGTTATTATCGCCATGACGGCTCCACCCTTCACATGCCATCTGCCCAATGTAAATTCCCAGAAACTAACGTAAAATTTCTTGGACATTTCATCGACCAAGATAAAGTCCGCAGTGTTAGGCTGGAGGCAGAAAACGGTCTTTACGGACAAGTGGCGCACGCATCGAGGACACTCAGCGAAACTGAGCGACAATACGATATTGAAAACGAGGGACTGGCCGTGGTCTGGGAGAGCGAAATGTTCAGAGACTTCATCGGCGGAACGAAAATCCAGATTTGAGAGGGACTACAAACCGCGGGTTCCTAAATTCTCGCCCAAAATCTTGGAAGACCTTTTTTTTTTTCCCTTGTTAGTATTGAAGTAATTACGGGTGTAGATATTTTAAAGTTTTAGCATAACCGTTACCGAAGGCTATCTCGGGCACGGCGAAGCTCCTGGCGCGCTGAAGTGCTTAAAGCTTCAAACTCCCAGTGCAAGCTGCTGGTAGCAATACCACTCCGTACGGTAACCTGTGGCAACGCTATGCTAAAACTGCCCATTAGGGACTCTTTGTAAATTGTAGGCTACAGATTGCGGGTTCTGCAGACGCGGGCTCATTCCGTGCTTGAAGTGACGGCACGAGCTCCCAATAGCAACGCATAGCACTTTCGTACTATCAATGAGAAGCACCCCATTGTTGAAGACTATCAGAGCGGCGAATAGCCCGAGGCAAAGCTCTCGCACGAACCTGCCCAGTGCACCAGGAATCCTCTTTTTTTTTATATATTCTCTTTAACTGCAGAGCTTGCGGTCTCCAGCTGAACGGTATGTTGTCCGAGTAAAGAAACAACATCGTTGGCCACGGTATATAGCGGACAACGGGACGACCTTAAGGGTTCTTTAGTGGGTGCCACATTCCCGAGAGTTAAGTTTATTGTACCACCTCTTGTCCAGTATGTGTCAGCTACACTTTGTTTCGACTTGAAATGGTACTTCATCGAATGCTGTGTAGCGCTAGCTCCCTACTCTGAAGCGTGTCCTGTAATAAAATGTGGAAAAGTCTGTCAAAAAAAAAAAAAAAAAAGTTGTTGTTCCTTTAGAAAGCGCGGAAAGCCTAACAATACTGCATGATGCTGGTTCGCTTTTTTTAGTTGAAATCAGAGAGGGAGACAAAGTTAAATAAATAAAAAGGTATTAATTGTGTCCAATACTAAATGTATAAAATAACTTGAGAGACAAACCAATCAATATCGCATACGCGCGTCGAAAGTGCACTTAATTATGTAGAGTTCGGATCGACCTCGTGTTTTATTCCTTTTATTAATACTTGAAGCTGAAACTGGGATAGTGAAGAAAACAACAAAAAAATGCAGCATAACAGACACGCGCGCATGGCATTAAGAAATAATACAATATCAGTTATAAAATTCTAACGCTTCCCCCTTTTTTTTTTCTTACAAATGTGTTTGTCAATTTTTGTTCTGACTTTTTCCGTGCCAAGCTTTTATCAGGGATTTGACTGATAACCGAAAAAAAAATATGTAACAAAACTTGCTTGCACACTAAAAACTAGACCTTTCTAGGAGACCCGGAAGGCGGTATAGTTCGTATTAACCGGCGCTAGGACTGCTCTCACACCTTTAACGTAGGGCTTGTAGTTTAAGATGACCAAGTAGCCATGGACGTGCATGGCGGATTTAATGACTTCCAGTAATTCTGGCCCTGGTGCGCTGAAACTCGCCAGAGCGGAAAGGAAGGTTGTCTGGAAAATGACGCTGAAGTCCCTTCCGGATACAAGAACAAAATATCGTATCCTGATGTCTGGTACGTATAAATGGAACTCATAGCCACTCGAGATTTTATCCACAATATTAGTGGAACTCGGACGTTTGAACAAATTAACGTCAATATTATTTTTTTTTAATAATGAACGTTCTCAAAGCGAATCCTGTTGTGAGGCACCAAGAAAATCAGGCGGCATAAGTGTGCTTCAAATATTTAGAACGAGTTCGAAAGCTATCGCAGGCTTTTCTTGTGTCAGACTACAAAAGGAATACCCTTAAGCATTTTTGTACTTCACTGCTATAAACATCCACTAAAAGCTTAGCATCACAACTCTGCAAGGCTGTTTATGAAAATCTTCTCCAGCTTTCGCTTACGTATGCCAGTATACTTATTGTAAATGTACCTTTTTTATCTTGTTTTTATTTATTAGACATCGGTTTTGTTCTCGTTCCTTACTGTAGTTCATCAAGCCCTAAACTGAAACTTACAGTATTTTCCTCAATCACTGAAATAAAAAAAAGATTTTTTTTTCTGAACACTATGAAACAAACAAAAAGAACTTGAGCTGCCAAAGATACTACTAAAGTCACCTATGGGAATAGTTCTAAACGGAATAGAAAGAAAACTTGACCTCTATGAAAAAAAAAAAAAATTTAGTCAGATTTATTTAGTTTAAATTTGAATAATTTTATTTTAAAAACTGTAGCTACGAGATAGTGATTATTTACCACAAGATGTAATTCTTAACATAGGAGATTTATTCATCATTTTGTCCGATTTGAGATAGCAATGCGGAAGAAATAACTACTGCAATTGTATGGGACAGTTTTAATAAATTGTTACTAATGTAATCCTCTTCATACTAGAAAAAATACAACTTAATATTTTCTAGTTAAATTTTTGTATACTATTATTTTATTCCGCATTCTGACTTGTTGCAATAGGACATTAGTTTTCTAGTTTCTTTTTTTTCTTTTGCGTCCTAATTTGTTTGCAGTAGGGCGTCACATGGCAGATAAAATGGAAGGTAGAAACCAATCTCAACGTTTTGATTCGCTGAGAAGAGCACCTCTTTTCGCTCGTGTTCGGCCTTATGTGAATCTTTCTTTCCCTGCGATTATTTTATTCAAAAACACAACAAGTCCACATGGGAGGCACCAGATGATAGACAAATGGCTAATAAACTGCATTTCCGGGATCATTTTTGCGGGAAAGGTATGGTTTAAAACATCGCAGTAAAACTGTCCTCATATAAATCAAGATTTAAAGCATGATTTAAGTCAGGATTTAAACCCCGATTTAAATTATATTCATTTCTACTTTCTATTTCGGTTTGACATGAGCAGTGTATTTCTCATGAATCATGAACTTCCATGGCTGACGTTTTTTTTATATATATTTGAGCTAACGAGGCTGTAGCTAAACGCATAATCGAGGCCGGCTGAATGATATTTTAAAAACGGCGAGGGGGTGAAAGATAAGTGCCTAATGCGGGCTCTCGCGAGCGTGAATGCGATCGAGCCGATACTGGACCTGGGAACTTCCCTCCCTTAGATCGTGAGTGCCTCAAACCGTCCTCTCCACCGCATTTATCCCACCTATCTGACATCCTGCGTGCATTTCTCTCAGCGCTCCTGCGGCTTTTGCCTAGTACTGCTCTTTCTCGATTAACTAGCGATGTATCGTGGCGGCGAACAATGCACGACTTTCGTCAAGGATAGCTGTTGGAGGGCAAACGATTGTGCGAATCGTCAGACTTTCATTTTGCTGCGCGCCTGCGATTACCGAACGCAACAGTTCGTTGTACGAGAACGAACACACATTCGGGTCTTCCCTCATCCATTTGAGACAGAAATCGCATTGGTGCGTTTAGTTTATCGGGCATGCAACTGAAGTTGAAATCCAGACACCGGAGAAAGTAGTTTAAGAATAGGTATAGATCGCTTAAATCAAGAGGAAATGAAGTTGCGATGTCAATATCCATTGTACTAGAGGTGTTATCCATGCTCTGTGGTGTAAACGGGTCATGTGACTTGTTCTAGGGATTGGTCATACAAAAGAGTTTGGTGTCTTTCCCAGTAACGGGCATGAAGCAGCAGTGGAACTAACTGACCGGGAATTGCAGAATTCCCCTCACCACTCAAGGAAAACAAAAAATCTAACAGGATTTACCTAGCCTTCAGATCAGAGGTTGACTTCAATGATCGAGTAGCCAGGTAGCACGAACAATGTGTCGAAGACGTCCCTGTATATTTTCATTATTCGATTGGCTTGGTAACGGTTTGAAACAATAAAAATAACCCACAATACAGAAAAACGATTGTGTGATCAACACGCAGGTTATAATTGACACTTTTCAGAGTCGCGCGCCATTTGGTAGCTGCCACGCCGATTATCCAAATCCTCCGTTGTTTGGGCACGAGCTTTATCGAACACGAGGGCTCCATCAGCATTGGGCGTAACTCGGTTCAGCTCCCATCGAGAACCAGCGTTGCGAAAGCGTTAGGCAAGGATTAATATTCAATCAGACGTTGCGTGCCCACGAGATGGCGACCCTCAATGTTGCTTGATGACATCTTTAATAGGGTCTATTAGTGCGCTGTTTTAAGGTGACATCGAGCATGAGAATAGGGTCATCAGAGTGATGTTGTTAACATTGAATATGCAACCCATGCACCCAAACATTGTCACACAATTGTGGTACATAACTGCTTGACAGACTGCTTAAAAAAAATAAAATTGTCGCTCGCCCGTCAACAAATGCACTTCACTTCCCTCCTGCATTACAAATCCGTCGTTGATAGAATGATTCTCGACACCAATGTATAGTTACTTTTCAAGTTCACGTTCCTAGTTATCGTTGTTTACTTTATCTCAGTGCGGTTGAATTTCTTATGTATGCACACCCTTGCCCTGGCTGCGGGGGGGGGGGGGGGGGGGGGGGGGGCGGTGGCCGGTATATGCAAAAGTAGTTAAAACATATAATTTGACCCTTTGTTTGTTTGGGTTATCGTTTTATGAATACGACCAACAGTTTGCATACCCTATGACAAAGATTACAACTCTTGTTTGTTGTGTTTACAGGTGCCTCCTATATTTACAAACGTGATTCATAAAGATAAATGATTATATATATTTTCCCCCGTTGAATCTTATAAGGACCTGTATCAAAGTTTCATGTTTACAGTACAAAGGAATGCTTCACCATAAAAGTTAGATAGGTGACTGAGGTTCCTTACCTGTGCAAAGTTGTCTTAGCTTTAGGCAATGACATGTAGACTCTATACAAAAAGAAAACGGCTGATGAGTTGTAATCTTCCAGTTAACACGATATCTGTATCTTTGGATGCCTTATTGCGTGATGACAAATATAGGACACACTTTATCATGTCTATTTTATTTTAAGTAGAGCTTCACCCGATAATATTATTTTATGCATTTCACGTCGAAACATTACAAAATACTTCTGACACACAAAAGCAACTTATTCTGCTTCTATATGGTCCAGGCATATAACTGAGAGTCATCTGCCTGTACAATAAAAAAGGCAACGAAAAATTGAAAACCTAACAATTGACACGTTATAATTATGAAATCACAAATTCATAAGCACCTTATAAAACTATGAAACAAAACAAATTTTCAAAAATCTGTAACACACGCCTCAGAAAAACACTTCATACGACAAGGAAAGGAAGCATCATACTTGAAAGCCGAATGAACTCGTACATAAAAAAAAGCAAAATATCCACAGGGGTTAGGCTACGGTAAGCGCGCCTCAAATGTTTGGCACTGCTTTTTTTTTTTTTTTTTTTACATTTTCAGTACTGTGATATATTTAATATTAAGCAAGGACTCTGGAGATTTAATCAACTCTGAACTAACGTATTTTTATGTACAAGATAAAAGAGCCCCTCTTCTTCGGGATTGTCCACATGGTACCGTTCCCACAAAGGAAAAAGTATACAAGAAAAAAAAATATAAATGCCCAAATACAATACCACACATTTGATATAGGTCTAAAATAACAACAACAAAAGAAAGAAGTGCACATCATACATACCCACACACGGACACAGAAAACGTACGCAAGGCCGACTTTCGCAAGTCTAGTTCTCACGAGCCTGGGGACCTCGAGGCCCAGCCAGGATGTAGATTGGGTGTGGGAGAAGAAAACCGCGAAAAGCTTCCGAAAATCTCCCGTGGCCCTCGGGGCTCTAATTGGATCTTTCTCGGTAGGAAAAAAAAAAAGTAGGAAAACCAAGGAAAAAAAAGAGAACTTGTGGAAATATGTGGCGAGACCCGATCAGGCTACGGATGTTGCGTCACACCTTAGATCACGAACGACAGGTGGCAGACCAAGACTATATACTCGCCGAACAATCGCGCGTGAAACAATAGCCGTCGTTTCGTAAGTTGCCCTTCTTTTCTGGAGGATGAACCGCATCCTGCCCCCCGGGCCCAGTCATGCCCAACAAGTAGAGGCGAACCTCTCTTCGTCCATGGTTGAGCCCTAGCCTGTTTCTTCGGCAAAAGTATATACCAGCAGCGAAAGCAGAGAAGCGTTGTTGGTCTAATAACAACTGGATTGCGCCACTTAATTAACCACGCTCGGAGTATCGCCACTCCGCACCCTGATATTTTTGTAGGGAGCCGCCATTCTGGTGCCTAATGGCCGTTACGATTTAAAAATTTAAATTTCTGTGCTTCGGATACGTTGGCCAACAAGGTTCGGCAATATCTTTTCCGTCATTCCCTGACTGTTTTGACGGTCCCTGCATTTTAAAAACAAACTGATTGAACGCTTCTCGTCTGGCGAACTTTAATATTGCATTCTGGATTTCATATGATCGGACGCAAAACTATACATCTTTTTCCACAAGGGCGCCGCCATCTTGAATATCGCCACTTCAACTTCCACTGTGGGAAAAAAAAAAAAAATGTGTGTCCGTCGTCACGCCGATATAGGAGACATTAAGGATATAAGCGTAACCGTCACTCATTCTTGTTTTGCCTCACCTGTATTGTTTTACTATTTTCAGGTCAAAATGTTTTATTGTTTTTTTGCCGACCATACCGGAAATGTTTACCGGGTGACTCGGGACGAGAGTAAGCAAAAAATGTGTAGAGTACGTCGCAACAAATGCAACCTTTTCGTATTTCATATTGATGTTATATTCTCTAATGGCTGCCTGTATTTTTTAGGTTATTAGATTTTTTGTTTGTGCCTATCCTTCCATTCAGCTGCATATATCCTTCTCAATTCGACAACCTTTTACGGTATCTCCTAATGTCCTGGTTAATAATAACCTTAACGAAAAGCGGGCATTTTTCTGAAATGCTCCATCCAACCCGGTGCAATAATAAAAAAAAGTACCGCACTAATGAAATTTGTTTTCCCACATCAGCCTTCGATTTTAGTTTTATTTAAATACACGTGTTTCAAAACAGTATATAAAGCTCTTAAAAAGTACCTTTTGTTTGTATTTGTTTTATTTTCTAATTTCAATAAAGTTCGTACTCTGTCCAAGAAATATTTGGTATTTGAGCGCCTCAATATTTTTTTTATAGTTTTTTCTTCAGTAGTACTCCATGCTTCTAATATGGTTTCTAAAAAGAAAAACGCACCATCTGTTTACCATTTCCATAGCTCAAGAGCCCTTGAAGTACTTCCACCCAGTCAATGTACAATTTACTATCGCACTGGGAAGAGGAGGCGAAATAGTGTTAGACCAGCGGTTTTCGAACTGCGGCCCGTGGACCCCAGGGGCCCTTGAGAAACTTCATCTAAGTCCGTGCCAAATAATGAAAAAAAACTTTAAAAAAAGCTCTCCTATGCCATCGCACAAGAACTCTCCTGCAGAATGTATTGAGGGTATGTATTGACGCAATTACAAAGAAGCATCCTCAATGGCGTACCAATTTGTTTTTCAGAAAGGGGGGGGGGGGGGCAAACTAGACCTTGACCACCCCCCTCCTCCCAACCAGGGCCGGGGGGGCGGTGCCCTTGGTATCCCTTGGGCGCCGCCGGCCAGTGTTTCCCCTGCCCAGTGGCGGCTGTTTCAGGGGGGCAAAACACATGCCTTGCCCCCCCCCCCCTTTCTGAGAACTGGGGGGGGGGGGGCAAGCGCCCCCCTTACCCCCCCGGTTGGTACGCCCATGAGCATCCTAAATATAAACGAAAATGAGGGGGAAAAACAGCAACACAAAGAAGTTGTGCACTGGCACTTAACTTGACATTTCAGTACCGTTCCTTTGGGATTAATCGTCGTTGTAGAGAAAGCGACTGGTACACAGTGAACAACAACCTACAACAATATGGGAGAAAAAACAAAAAGATTTTCAAACCGATTGGAAGCGGTTATCTGCCTTTGTAGTTGGAGCAATATCAATTTTGTATAGCGCCACCCAATATCTTCACTCAAGAACTTCTGAAGATTTCCTAGCAATATGCGTTCTACAGGAATAGGTAGCAAGACGTTGTTTAAACGTGCACATGTTCTGGCATGCTCGGCCCCCTGATACTGATACCTCCCATTCATCCAACCAAACACACATACATTCTTCAACATATCATGAAGTAAAGTGATAAATGGAATACGAAGAGCCGCCACGAAATAAAAGAACGGCCTACACTCCTAAAAAAAATCCATGGTGTCTACTTTGTCGTAAAGCACTTTGGAAAGCAACTACGTGAATCCACGGAGGTATCTCAGCAAACAACGGGGCTGAAAATATGTTTTAAAAAAACAATTTTCGTTCTGTGACGCTGTGAATGACGTAAACAAGTAAAACGCCATCCTCGGTACCACAACGCACACTATTTTATTCTTGTTTTATAATGATGAGTTATAACTATGTCTGCAAGTGTTCTACTGAGCCACATTTTTCTCGTAACATTTTGCTGAAACAGCTCAGAGAGGGTGCAAGAGGCGAATGTCTCGGAACCTTGAGGATGATTGTTAGCTGTTAGAAGGTGGCAGAGCCTTATTATGACCATGGGTGTGATGCCGCATGAGAGACCGTAAGAAAAAAAAGACGTGTTTAGTCCGGACGTGGTTGCTGATATGCCCTGCGATAATTTTTCGCGGCCTTTTCTGCGATGTTCCCGGCGGAAGCCCGTGAAACAATGAACTAACGTACGTTTCACGTATCATGCTAACTTTACGGATTCGTGCAACCTTAAAAATATTAATATAAAATTTAAAAAAAAATCGCTTCGTGGTTCCTTGAACTGGGAGCACTGCGTGCGCATAAATATTAGACCCTCATGCTCCCTGTCAGCAGTTACAACTATCCACATACTTCGAAACGCGAGAACGTGCTTTACCGCGGTTATCCGTAATCCCAAACACACCCAGCCCGTCCCCGGTTCCAGGACTTGGAAATCGGATCCTTCTTCGGTGAAGTGGCGAACTCCATACGTCTCGTGCCCGCTGAACCGTACCACCGCGCCGAGACAATTACCCGCGACTGAGACGCTGCGTTAGATGCTAAAAAATGTAGACAAACATAAATCGCATATCTAAAAACTTTTTTTTTTTTTGTTATCACAAGTATAAAATTATGCTTTATAATTCGCGATGCGTTGCAGAGCTCGGGTATTGCTATGTAAACACTATTTTTGTGTGTGCGTGTGCAGAATTGCCTTTTAAGTTCAAACTTGGGCTAACTTTGATTTACCCTTGAAGAGTGACGCGTGCCACGGTCGAAGAGAGCTGGCACGTCGAACGCTGCGACCCGGTCGAACAGATAAAGTCCTATTGCCGAGAACCCCCGTAGGCTATTCCGACTGCGTCTCCGCCGGTCAGACGACACTACTGACGTAGAAAGAAAAAAAAAGAGAAAGGTGTCTTGTGCCATGGCGCCTCTGCGTATGCGCTCTCCGTTCGGCGCGTCTACTCGATTCTTGGCGGATGTTGGCTAGAACACCGTGCCAGAGATATCTGAGCTTAAAACTGTTCATAAAACTGCTCTTGTCCCCTTTGAGGCACGGAACTAAGGTCAATGGCGAAGCTGTGTCTAAGTAGCACGGTAGTAAAAATTACAAGTTCTACATGATCCGGAGCACGACTTTGAAAACAAGCATGTCTTCAGTATAGGAGCATCTGTAACCATATCCGCGGCTGGCCTCCACTAGGCGATCATTGGAGAGTCGCACGTCAGCGCCTGTTACAACTAAGGCTAAAAGAGGACTCTATCTGGCAGCTGCGACGCGCCCACCGTCCACACATATATTATTATATCTTGGAACGTGGCCGCGAGCTCCGCCAGCCGCATAACGCAACTTTAATAGAAAAAAAAATAATAATAACAGACAGGAGAGATGATTGCAAGGCGCTTCGAGAAGACTTCACCAGCTGCAGAAACTTCGAAAATAACAACAGGAATAAAAAAGGAAATTGTACAAAAGGAAGACGTGGTGACCCTAAGGACGGCGTCACGTCCAAGGATGATGCTGAAGTTGACGTCCGTTAGTGACAATTTAATCGACAAATAAAAATAGAACTGCAAATTTTTTAACCTTTTTCGTTAATAATTATTCGACTTTTGGGTGCCTTCTGATTCCCATTAGTCTGCTAGCCCGTCTTAATTGTGACTCACAGGTTAGAGAAACAATAAAATCACTCTGGTGCTCTCCTCATGACGTTTTTTGTGGGTTTTTCTGCCTCTATATCATTCTTCTTTTTTTTTTCGATCTCACACATATCATTTACTTCTAATTTAAGTAATTTTTCTTGTTTCTATTCCAATTATTAGACGTGAAAAGAGGAAGCGGTCGTGCGTAATTATTTTTGTTTCCGAGACCGGGAAAAGACTTGCACGGGCAGGGGAAAGGGGAATGAAAGAAGTTAAGGGGTAGAAAGGTAATTTTGATCGTGCTGGTCAACTAATAAGATTGTACAGTTATTCGCAAATATTTTAGTAGTTCGCGTTGCCGTAAAGCCACATCGAGCGAAGGAAGCTTAGAATGTACCGTGTGGTACTCTATGCAAGCATACAAAGATGTTGAAGGCTCAAAGTATCGCACTAGCTGGCCATTTCTATAAAATTAGGCAGTCAAGAATAAAAAATGAAGTAAGAAGAAAGTAATAGGGAGATGGGCAGCACTACGCTATCGCTGGTCCGTCACAATTCCGGGCGCGTATTTTGCTCTCCCGTTCGGAATGGGCATTCTCGCTGTCCCGTGTACTTCAAAAACGCCGATATGCCAAAAATCTGAAATCTCGGGACCTATTCCCGTAACGCTTCAGTCAGAATCGCACACATATAAAAGTTTAGTACGGCTTCAAAACGTAATGTACATAAAATGATTATGATTTTATCAACTACTGGGATTAACCTAAAGGGAGCCCGAACGACTCACACTCGTTCCAACCCAAAATCTTTACATCATTGCTGTTTTTACCTCCAAACGATCAGACCTTACTTAGGCTCGTCCATTAGCCTCTTGCTTAATTCCTTCAATTCACCGGGCTTATCTTCCCACCTTCGTCCTGCCTGGGGGTATCAGCTACGCTAGCGTCTATAAGGTGGCCCAACGCCTACAGGCGCTGTTCTTCGTCTCGCTCGGGCACCTCCAGTTTGCCGTCTTCGGCCAACGCGTTGGGCCGAGCGGTTCGCCAATGGCCGGAACACGATGCATCACACCCAGTCGGCAACCCTTGCTCTTGGCCGAACGGCCTAATTAAATATGGGCGCGCACGAAACAATGGACTCATTAACGAAACCGCTGATTAGCGTGTGCGCCTCAAGACTGATCGACCGGCCGTCGGCGGCAGGGAGGTCATGGCGGCCGTAAACACGTGTACACGACAACGTAACAACATTACAAAAAAATTATAAGGCGCCTTCGTTGTTATTCTGTGGTTGTTGACGTCTGTTGAACGCTCCTAAGGTATACATACAAAATACGAGTAGACACGATCGCGTAAGAGCCCAAAGACGAGGCACGGATTGAGTAACGGCACGCCGCACCGTTCCTTGTGCCCACAAGATGATCGGAAGAGATAGACGCAGATTGTCCAAACTCGCTGTGATTAATTAAATTATTATCTTAACTCGGGTTACACGCAACCGAGGCTGGGCCTACTTATGTTTTTGACCTTTAACTGGGAGTCGTGAACTCGGAGATGCGAAGTCTAGATGTCTGGAAATGTGCACGGCCGTATACTATACTCTATTGTGCACACAGTCACAGGTTATGCTTTAAAAGAACACTGAAAAGAAAAAAGTTAGAGTGCTTATGCACGTGTTTAAGAACAAAGTTTCAACGGGCAATTTTTTTTTAAATTCTTTTGTGCGATACTTGCGTTGTTAGGCGCAGTTCATTTGAAGGTAGCCCGTTGTTGGCTCCATCCAGAAACGTAGCTGGCTACGTTCCATTTTCGGCTCTCATTGGTTGGAGAGATGATTGACGTGCGGAAAGTACGTTGTGAAATTGTTGCTCCGGGCCGTGACAATATTTTATTGGACATTTATTTTCATGTTTAAGAAGCAAACTTAGTAGATAGAGGCATTATTGTTTTCAAACATATCACGAGATCGTCTTTTCCGCTTTGGTTTCGAACAATAACAAACATGGCTGCCGGCGCTTGCGGCGAGCCCGTAGCTCGTTGAGCTCGCCTGTTTTTCTAAGTACGAGTCATTTCGCGTTCACTGAGGCGTTTAAGCGAAAATATATTCCCAACCGTCGTAGTTTGCAGCAAACAACTGTCGCAATACACGCCTTTCAAAGCGCTGTGCGGGTGGGTGCTTAATTGTTTTCGTAGCGGGACCTACGTAAGCCTAGCGTCTCACGTCAATTATTTCGCTTGATCTGGACTGATTGATTTGTTTGTTTGCGCGTTTTGATGCTGAAGAGACCTGTCGGGTCCCATAAAAGCTGCCCCGCTACTTTGAGAATCGTGCAACCATCGTGATTGCGACCATGGTTTCAATACCGGAAAGATAGCTAAACTGGTAAGAAATTGCGAGCCATTTGGCTGGAAGCTGTTTGGTGTTCGCAGCTCCCGTCAGGTTTGTCCAGGTAGATATCCGTCACATCGCTCCAGAAGGTCCTTATCTCTCACGTTTTAAGCAGTGCACCTGGTTTGCTAAAGCAAATAAATTAAAGGCCCCGTTTTTTTAATTGTTCGTCATGACGCTCGCCTACCTTGCTCGCGGACGCTAGGCAAGAAAACAATAAGAAGAAAAAAGCTGAAAAAACTGCAAACTTATTTTGTTGATTTTTTTTTTTAGTTCTTTCGGTCGCTTTTTGCCGCACTTCGAAATACGCTGACAGACGCTCGTATTAGTCGGTGGCTCGTGCATGATGAAAGGCTAGAAAACCGTTTCATGGTCGCGGTTTGCGATCGTCGCAGACAGATTTAGGCGGAGCGGAATAGCAGACCGACACAAGCGAGGGCGGGCTCGAACGCGCCAGCTTCATGGCCACGTCTCAGGGGCGTTGCATGGGCGGTAGTAGAATGTGTTCTAATAGCAGACGACGCAGTACACTGCCGCGCGTCTGCCCGCATGACTAGCAGACGGTGTCAGACGACAGACTAGCCACACCAGACGCTGCGACAGGGAGACATTAGGCTTGCGGACGTGTTCAGCCGAGCAGTCAATTGCTTAGAGTCACTGAATGTTCTTCCCAGAGTATCGAAACTCCCAAGCTTTTTTTCAGAACCGAGTCGCGGCGCAGCAGTCGCGATCCCCAATTTGGCACTGCCCTATGTGATCGAAGCGAAGCGCATACAGTGTAGCGTTCGTTCTCCTGTGAGCTCTTCAATCCACGTTCCTGGCCTGTGGAGACACTGGTTAGTTCTCGTTAAGGCGAAAACCTTATATGTTTCATCGTTCACTCGACCCTCAACGTCATTGAGCGAAAGCACGTCGACACGAAAGGTGCGAAAACCGGCGACACAAAAGGTACCAAAATCCACCGTTCGCCACTGGACCGCGAGATCGCGCTACTTGTGCCAGAATCGGCGGAGGCACTATATTCCTCCAAAAAGACTTTTCGCTCTTGTCCCTCGGCTAGCGTCGAATCAGCGACCTTCCGTTCAGTGATCGGACAGGGTACCCCCCTGCACCGCCACATCCGTAAATCATGTGTCTGGCTTTAATGCATCGGCACTTGGGCTTTCGCGGTCAAGTAGTCTTATGGATAACATAAGAGACGCTGTGAATTTTTTAGTCATTTCCTTCATTCCAAGCGGCGCTTTGACTTGCTCCTCGCTGTCTCGTTTCTTTCTATCGCACCGAAACCGATCTAAGTTGAGTGTTAGACTTGGCGTCTGGGGCGTAGAGCTTGAAACGCAGCACCAGCGCAACCGGAGCCAGCAAACGAGCCGGCAATCTTCTTTGGCAAACCAGGTTAGCAACTAGCTGATATATATATATATACATATATATATATATATATATATATATATATATATATATATATATATATATATATATATATATATATATATATATATATATATATATATATATATATATATACCATTTAGATCATCTTGATTTTTATTCTCCATCCTGAACACAATCATTTCGTGGCGTATTAATTTCAAGGTACCAATACCTAGTTGTTTTACGAAAAAGTGCAGTGGTTGCACCCTCAAGAAGCTGGGAGTGTTTCTCGTCTGAAGCCAGCCTGCAGTGTGATCGATAGAAGATGTTAAATTTATTTCCTGGGATATATAGGAAGTGGAGAACAGCCAGATTACCTTCTTAGGTCTGCCCCAGATGTCAAGCAACGCCACCTTCAACGTATCGGCTCGAAGGACCAGAGTTCCGTCCGTGCACGCCTTCGCCGCCGCAGCTTTGCAAGCGAAAAGGCGTCGCAAGCGGCTGAACGCGTCTCACTGTCGAACGACAGCTCTTCCGCCAGAGGCTTGTGCCTCTGTGAATTTTACTCAGAGTCAAGGATGGACGATGGCAGCCGTGTTTTAAACTGAGCACTAGGATGGGTAAGGTTGCGGCGTTCTAAGGACGCCACCTACAACTTGGGCAAGCAGCCATCCTTCTCGAGATTGCGTGGTGAACTCAATCCATCACCACCCGTGACCAGCGATGGCAACATAGAGATACGCCCGACACCGGGGTGTATCCCTTCGGACTAAAGTCGCTGGATCATCCGTTTAAAACCTGGCAATTTAGTAGGGGTTTTCTACGTTGCCTGGACCCCACAGAAAATACTCGTAGCATCGGCGGTATGGTGGGAAGTCTGCTAAACGCGTGCTAACGTTCATCGCTCAAGTGCAACAATGTTTACATTTTGACGTCTCGGCACACGCAGGGCGGCCAAGTTCGTGTTGCAGTGTCGGTAGTCGAGAGACCATCGCCGACTTAAACTGAGCGGCGGTTAGCGAGCACGTTCCTCGGAATTTTCCCCTCGTGAGAAATCGCCGAGGGCCGTAGTTTAACGGCCAAATGCACAGCCACACCTAGCTTGCGCGATATGATTTCCATGTTGGCTCGTTCGTTTTCTGCCGTCGCATCCACTCCCTGTAGTTCTGCATTTTACAGTAACTCGTGAAACGAAAAAGGGGAGCCGACTGTGTTAGCCCAGCGATGCTTCAAAGGCATGTTAGCAAAAAGCTTGCACCATCACTCTAGGAAATTTCGAGCCTCTACTTCCCCGCGATGCACTCGGGCGTTGGGAAAGACCATTGCTGCAAATCTGAGGAGGAAACTTGGCAGATGACGACGTTTAAAATATGTTTAGATGCACTTCACTTTATGAATGATTACATCACCATTGAGAGAACCGGAATACATTTCAATCTTATCAATGACAATCATTATGGACAGTTAGCAAGGTAGTGGTTGCTGCAAAACCAAACAGAAATCGACAGAACAGATCGCTCGGCGCGTGTGCGCTCTCAGGAATAGGGGTGTAGTACTTACACCCCCTTGTCCCATCTATGACACCCCAAAACCACATTTTGACGTTCCGTTCACTGACGTACGTTGAAGTGAAGATACCAACCTTTATGAGCGGCTTGATAGCTGTGCGGTGTAACTTACTAAATATCTAATGTACGTATCAAAAAATTATATAAAACAAAAACACACCTAGGTTTTGCTGCAGGGCCAGCGAAACCCTGAGTGTTTTCCTGTAGTCTTTAACGCATACATTAGCTATTATAATAAGCTGAGTCACTCGGCTATTAACTTCAAGTCGCTCGTGAAAGTTCGTATCATCGCTTCTACGTCAACGGACTCAACGTAGAATTGTAGTTTTCGGGGTGTTCACTATGGGGGGACAAGTCAATTGGACAAGTGCTGTAATTACTACACCCCCTATTTCTGGGAGGGGGAAGGAGATCGAAGAACAAGCGAAAAATACTAAACTGAGGTACCAAGACATTGAGCAGTATATTATATCTCTGGCCGGCTATTTTCGAACGTATCAAAAAATAACGACGCACGTAGCCACAAACGTGATGCCGTGAAATTCGATTTCCAGGAACATTGTTAGAGTTGAAAATGTTTACGGAAAAACAACAAACAAAGAAAATGAACAAACAAATAAAACAAACAAACAAATAAAAACGGAGCTCCTCCTGGAGCTTCGTTTTCTTTTACAGTAAGTTTTGATTCGTTGCGCCGACGCTTTACGCAAAGCGTGGAATTTGTTCGACAGGTATAGACTCACCTTAACCAATATTGGTTGAGTGCTGAATCTGGCTTTTCTCGCTCGCGTCGAGAGCAGTGATGACCGATTCAGCTTTCCAATGGTGACACAGTCTCACACGCCAACTGAAGCGACAAAACTAAACCATGACGACGACAAACGAGAGCAGGATCGGACGGCACGCTTTTGCTCGTCTTTGATGAATGAATCAAGATGCACGCAAACACAGGTGGAGCATACGGCGGTCCACTCGGATACCGAACGAAGGCTAAACTGGGAAGAAAAAAAAAAACAGAGGTAGCGAGGAAGACATGGATACTCATCATTGCACTGTATTCTTGGGTCTCGCTAATATGGATATCCACGTTTTCCCCCACAAAAGCGTCGATAATTCAAGTTGTCCATAATAACGAGACAAAACTTGGCGTATTTTCCCAGTTAGCTCGCCAAAAATGCTGTCCATATATATAGCAGGGTAATTAAATTAACGGGGTCCTTATTAACGAGACATGACTGTGGCAGGGAACATTAATCACCGCATAATCAAGGAAGTGTTTCGTGATATTTTCTTTATTTCAAATATCTAAACAAAAAAGTGAAAAAAAAAAAATAAAACAAATTGCTGCCACCTTTATTTTCAAAGTCATATAATGCGTGAAATGCAGTACCTAAGGTACGATCGCCTAAATCGGGTTAGCGGACATTAAAAGGTCGTTCTGGGAAGTGAAAAAAAAACCTATATCCTTTATTAAATACACCGCTAGATTGAGCGGGGAAATTGACTCGGTACGAAGGTCACGCAACGTTAATTTTGCCTCTAAATACAGCGGGAGGCTAAATCGATGTACAGATCACGTGACGGTAGTTCATATGACATATCCATTTCCTCTAGATTCAGCGAAAAACTGAGTTGTTGTATAGGTCTCGAAACATCTGGTCACATGTCACGGATTTTTCGTGTCAAATTTGCCGGGGAAATGGAATCGGTGTAATGGCCACGTGACGTCGATCTTCCCGCTAAATTCAGTGGGGAAACTGAATTGGTTTGTAGGCCTCGTGACGTCAGATTATTGCACATCAATTTTCTCGCTAAATTTAGCGGGGAAACGGAAATGGTGTTTGGGTTACATTAGGTTAATTTTCCCGCTAAATTTAGTGGGGAAACTGAAAAGGTGTTTGGGTTACATTAAGTTAATTTTCCCGCTAAATTTAACGGGAAATGCACGTACGGACGGGCAAACAAACAAACGTTCCATTAAAAAACATTTTACGCCTTAAAAAAAAAGAAAAAAAGACGTGGTTGCGGAAATATATTGAGAGAGTTGTAATACGAGCTCATAGATGGCGAGGCCGTTGTGAGACTTCGCATTTTGTGGAAACGAATTGAAGCAGCATAACGACAAAATGCACCACTTACAATGCTTTACGTTCCATCATTGCTGTCCCGTCCATCACCTTTCTGCATCCCGCTGTTCCAAGGTTTCGTTCTAACAATTTTACGCGCTTTCAGTAGGCGCCCATATGGAATACTCACGGATAAACTCCAAATATTACAACACCGAAAGCCTGTCAGTTATCTAGCTCGCATACAACCAAGCTCAAATGTTAAAAAAAAAGAAAGAGAGACAAGTTTTATTTTTTGCTCGACGTCGGTAAGTGTATAAAACCTCTCTGTACATAGTCGGACACGTAATACTGTACTTCGATACTCTTTGTCAATTTTAAATCCTACCGCGGCCGACGCTACGGGACATGACGGAGTGCATCGTGATTGCGCTCATTGCCTCTGTGCATTCACAGAGATTTTTAGAAAACCATTTTGGCCCATACGGATACGGTACGATGGGCCCTTCGGAACGAACTGCGCATGCGCTACCGCAGAAGGTTGGCGCATGCGCAGTTTGCACCGGAGGGCCCATCGTACCGTGTCGGATGTGCAAAAAAGGTTCCCTAAACTCTCTAACGGCTGAGCCAATCATGCACAGAAGGGAGCGCCACGACGATCCTGCGCGCTATTTTCGCTCTGCGGGATTTGCTTAGCCGGTGGTGGCTGACCGACGAAGGCAAGGATCAGCGCCGTGGCAACCTTGCGTTGCTTGATTAGCCTCAACGGATCGTGTAGCGCCGACCTGCGGTCGGACTTCAAGTGAAGCGGACTCTAAAAGCCTGCCGTTAATCTTACCGTCTGAATCTGACGGAGGTTTATACTGCGAACGAGGCTCGGTGCAATTACTGGGATTTCAATTTCTCCCTAAATATCGCGCTTTGACCGAGGCGATGCAAATACATCCGAATTCTTCACTGCACTCTTCAGATTACATCAGTTGACTTCTCTGCTTTTTATTTTCTTATTTTTTTGTTAGAGCTGGCGTTGTAAATAAAAGGTTTCGCTGTTCCTGGTGGGAAGAGAACGCGCATTCGAGATAAAATTATACGTTATTTTCTTTCCCCTTTTCTTCCTAATGAAGGGAAGAAATAACGTTGTAAGAAAGAACGAATTGTTTCCGAAGCAAATGAATGAACCACTTTCTTCCTTATCCTGTAGACAAATCGAAAAACCAACAAAAAGAAGCGAGACAGACCCAGTAAGATGCGTTTTGTATCCATTCGGTGTATTTTTTATTTTTTTTTTCAGTCTGAGGTTTTATACATTACGAACATTTATAAACTATAATTTCGTTTTTTTCTGTAGTAGCACTTTTCTTTTTTTTCTTTTTTTGCTTGGGAGTTTTTCAATTTTTGATTGTGTTTAGGAGTCGCGCTGTTCAGGGCCTTTTTAAGAAAAAAACATATAACGCTGTTGATTCCAAGGTGTAAACGTATTATGCAAACCTTCGACATCTGCCACTTCCTGTATTTGCATCGAATAATGGTTCGTCCTAAGAGCAGAGGGCGCGCGAGTACAAACGCGAATGGAAGTTCTTGCTAAAGACTACCGCCGTTTGTGAAACACCAACGCTTCCGAAAATCACTTTGGAGAGCCAATCGCTGCAGTCTATGAAGGGCGTTCACCAAATGACCAGGCGAAAAATGTGTCTAAGCGTAAAAGACAGTATAAAAGAAACAGAACAGGCACTGAGCAATGACGTTTTGCCATGCCCCGAGTCACAGCGCGCAGACTCTTAGTATAAAATGCTTTTTAACAGACTTCCGTCCCGCCCTCCCCCCAAAAATATTACAAATTTTGTTCGTTTCTCTGCCCGCCCTTCCGTCCGTGCATTTCCCGCCAATTTTAGAAGGAGAAAGTGACGTCACATTACATATACGCAAATTCAGAAAAAAATGGCGTCACGCCAACTGAAGTGACGGGACCCAATACACAAACTTATAGCGAGTTCGTTTCACTGCACTCGTGCCCAGGCGTGCCCACTCGCAGCGTTGAGTGGGTTCGTTCCGGCTGGCACTCTTCGAGTAACTAGAGTTTTCGAGGAGTTCGTTTCGGCGTCGGCACGCCACGTCTGCATGCACTCGCTCACCATCCAGCACAGCTCCTGACGACCAAGGACGGCTGATCAAGCGGGCGAACCGGATAGCTGGAGCCAACGGGGCCCTTGACTGAGGGCTCAGGCCAAAGGGAACACAAAGCCAATATCACGAGATAATCCATTCGGATTAATACAGTTTTTTCCTCTTCCTCCGAGAGAATCGAGCGTGCACCAGAATGTAATCCCGTCATGCATCGCTAATGCAAGGTGCGAGAGCAAATGACGAGGATTTGCCTGCTACACGCTGCCATTCGCACAAAGCGAAACCACAAAAGAAAAAAAATAATAATAAAATAAAAAGGCGATGTTTTACTAGGATTTGCGTCCCGTGAGAGACGGGATGGAACACTAGCTTGAATCATGGCTTTCAAATATTTTATAAATGAAACAATCAACAGCCATTTCTTTTGCAAGTTTTGAGTTGTTTTGTTACCGTACAGTCGCTGAAAAATTCACCGACAAGTAAAGGAAGGCTCGGGAAAAACGCATGCAGCAACGGCCTCGAGATATCTCTCGCGGGAGTACGGATGAAAAGTTGTTGCCGAATTATGGACGATTGTGGACTCACGAATGGATAACATTTGTTGATGAAGCTCGCCCCACTACGTCTAGGTGCGTCCAATTGCAGCCGAGAAAGCTAAACATGGTGATTTAGTCAAGGCTTGGTTAAAATATCAGGTTCGACATTTAACTAAACCAGTAATTTTACACCCTCGTTTTTTTTAGTTTTTTTTTTTAGTTTCAGTATGCTCTCGATTTCACCGCATTAGAAATAAAAGCTGACCCAGCTGTATGCGATCAATAATCGAAATTAAAGGTTCCGCGAAACGTATTGCTCGGGGTTCGAACGAAACGTTTGAAACCATATCCTTTCAGTGATTCACGCTTAAAACTGACCAAGCTTCTACCCTATTAGGAACAGGGGTGTTTTGCCCAGTGTAAACAGTCATATACGGTAAAAGTCGAAAGAGTGCTCGCCATTTGTTACTTCTTACAAGTTGCATACGTCGTCTGTAAATATCTCAGCGACAATCGAGCTGTTTAAGCCATCGCAAATATTAACATTGCAGCGACATCACTGTCTAGCCTTCCCGTCTGTCATGTCGAGCAGCAAGCCACTGGTTTCGGTTCGATGTCGGTACTCTTGCCACAACATAGATGGCGACAACGTCAGTTTGCACTCGGCAAGTTCATTACGGCCCGGTTTTCAGTGCGGCACTCCGCGAGCGCGATGCATTCTGGGAGACAACTCGCACAATGCCAGTGCGTGTGAAACGAATTCGCTATTAAACTCTTCGCTTAATTTGGCGAAAAAAAAAAAAAAAGGATGTCATGAGGAAACTAATTTACCACCGAGTCAGTTTCCTCAATAAATTTAGCGAGAAAATTGACGTCATTTGACCTGACGTCACGTCAACGGCATCGCCAAGGGGAAGGCTTGTAGGTCTTCAGCCCTCCCCCCCCCCCCCCCCCACACACGCACACCTGAAATGCAGCTGATCCTATAATACATGCACGCATTTTGACCCCCCCCCCCCCCAATCCCCCCCCCAAAAATATTCCTGGCTACGCCACTGCGTCACGTGACCTATAGATCAATACACCAATTCAGCTTTCCCGCTAAATACGATGTGGAAATCAATGTCAAGTCACCTACGCACCGTCACTTTCTCCGCTAAAATTAGCGGCGATATTGATAAAAATATAGGCTCTCATTTAGTCCCTAAAATTACTGTTTCTTGTCGTCTAAGCAAGTTGAAACGGTCGCTCTTTAAATACTAGACGGCATGCATTATGGGAATTTAAAAATAATAATCGCTGCCTTTTTTATGTTTAAGTTTTAAATATTTTTTTCTGTCCCATTATTCGCTGAGTACCCTTTCTAAATTGCAGCGATTGTCTCTCTCGGGTGTTTTGCGAAGAAGTAAGAAGCTCCAGATTTATTAGAGTGAACGATTCGCGGGGGGGGTCATTATACGATCAGTTTTTGACCGCTAGCGATCACTTTCGTCGTCAGCGTCCCCGTTATAGACTGTATGGCATCCCTTTCGACGCGCCATCTGGGAGAAATCGTGACGGACGTAAAGAGCTACGGTTGCCACACACCCATAAATGCTCCGAACCCGATGGCAGTTCCTGTCACGAAGCGCAGCGCACGGCAACTTCCGCCGTTCAATATATGTGAGAGCAGCAGCATGTGCGCAACGACGCCTCTCTAACCTATTCTCTTTGCCTTTTTTTATTATTTCTGCGTTTAATAAAAGGCTCGCCCGCTCGTCGCGCGTATATACGCAATCGCGAATTTATAAACCGCTTTCAAAGGCTCCGTTAGGAGGTTAAAATGCTTATCCATCATCATTTGCCTTCTTCCATTCTCGGGAAATCGCGCTCTCCTCCTCGCATGTAAAGTGACTGCTCGCGTTCTTTCACTCTCTTTCTTTCTCTCTCCCTATCTCCCTCTACCGGACACAGTGTCCCTTTGCTCCCAGAAGCGCGTGGGAGCAGCGTCGACACATTTTGTTTCCCTTCTTACGACGTAGAACGCAACTGCATTAAAAGAAAAAAAAAAAAAACTAGAATAAAAGAAACGAACAGAAGTAATGGCGGAAGCGCCAGCAGCGCCACCGCATGCGCCGTGGGCGTCCGATAAATTAAATTGCGGCCTCCTTTTGATGAAGCCCAGCGCGCGCGTTTCACTCAGGAAGCGGAGCGAGCGAGCCAGCTAACAAGCGAGGAATCCGAGCAGAGCAAAGTGGCCAAAGCATGCATGGCGCCGCCGAAGAACAGCGCGAGCCGTGCTCTCAAACAAACCTGCACAAAAAAAAAAAAAAAAAAAAATACAAGGCAAGTTGAGTATACGGAGCGAGTAGAGCTTAACAATTCATTCCGCAGTAATTTCGGGGGTGTGAACTCCGCTATTGTTACACCTCTGAGCTCCCCCGCAATTTATTGCGAGTATTTTTTTTTTTTTTTGTTATTTTGGGTGTTTTCTTAGCAGCGGGGAGCTGTGGGTGTTGGGCACCATTGTTTCATTTTTTTCTTTTTTTTAAAGGGGGGGGGGGGGGGGTGAGGATTGCAGTGGCGTCAAATTTCGCGCCACATCCCTGGCGCGCGCGCGTGCTCGCGCTCGCGCTCCAAGAACCGCGACACGCCTCCGCGAGCGGGAGCTTTTGAAGTACACCGATCCGACTGTAGCGAACCGACTCTGGCTCAGCGGCAAAGAGTGCGCGGCTCCGCTACTTCCGGAGAGGGAATGGTTCTCGGGTAGCGAGTACTCCACTATACACGTGTATCCTGTTCTCTCGCTCTCGCCAGCATCAAGCTGCGCTCGCGTGCAGGCTGCGGCGCGTTATTTTATGCTAATTAAGGACGTCCACGCGTTCCGACTGATTGGGCCTAATGCGCACTACCTAATGCGGTGACGAATGGAGCGCGAAAAAAAAAAGAAAAAAAAAAAAACAACTTGCTCTTGTCGGATATTTTTGTTTTCTCGCTCCCTTTGAGCTCGCGCGGCGGCGGCAGCGGGCCTTGCGGTTTTGGGCGGTGCAAACGCAGCTTTGCGGCTTCGCTTCTCGTTTCGCGATGATGGGGCGTGGAACAGGGGGAAAAGGGAGATTGCAAATGAAGCGTGGCGTCCGACCGCGTCGACAGACGGAATCTGTCGGCTCATTAGCGATTTCTTTTCTTTATATATAGATACAGCGAGTGTCTGTTTTAACGCTGACGGATTGTCACGCGCTTAGAGGTCGCACTCGACAGGACATGTCTTGCCTGTTCTTTTTCGCGAGGAGACGGCAAACGGTCTTTAATTGTTGGTTTCCCGATCAATACTACTTAGGCTTTTTTTTTTTTTTTTGCATAGCCTATAGTCGCTAACAAGTCAAGAAACGAAAGGTGGGGGCGGGGGGGAGGCTTATTATGCTCATGTTTCCTGCGTCGTGATTGGTTTTTTGGAGCACTTATAGTCCAATACCGCATTCTCATTAACTGCCGAGAGATGGTAAAATGCTCGGCGCTTGACGCGCGCCGAGTTTCTATAGCTTTCTGTTACTACGGCTGCATGTGCATTCATTCCATATACAGCAAAAAGTAAATGATCGTGCTTCAAGAAGTTATGCGGGGAAAGAGGGAATCTTGTAGTTTCAATTAGTCCCATTATATACAGGATGCGGCCGTAAGGGCCAACACATTTGGCATACCTCGCAGAGTTTGAAATTACAAGCGTATACGTACCTAAATTTGGCCACGCGAGTGTAATTTCGCCAAAAAATTTAACTCTTTTTTTTAGTTTCATTTTCTAGTAGTAAAATTTTGAGAATAAAGTAAAATCGGAGGCCGTGCATTTCCTATGTCCTATACACTCCGTGCGACGCGACTGGCGCGCCGCCGCGCGGCCGTTACCGAAGGTAGGCAGTGAGAGTCCCAGCGAAACGAAACCACGCCGCGTACACTGGTACGCATTGAAGTGGGAGCGGTGCGGTTGCGTTGGGTTGACAGCATGAACTGCTGCGTCGTTA
This sequence comes from Ixodes scapularis, assembly GCF_016920785.2. Classification (NCBI taxonomy): domain Eukaryota; kingdom Metazoa; phylum Arthropoda; class Arachnida; order Ixodida; family Ixodidae; genus Ixodes; species Ixodes scapularis. Next base: position 182,143,628 of record NW_024609846.1, on the reverse strand, counting down.
AGTGCTCCAATATTTATGCGTCGTATCTTGTGGGGACGAAGTTTCACAGTTTTTCACCTCGTCGATGTTTTGTGGGACAGCGACAACGATGGACCGGTCGCGTAAGACGCGAGAAATTTGGTCTCCGGATCATGTCTGCCACTGTGTCGGCACGGCTGACATATTCTACACTGCCGCTTTGCGCTCTGCGTTTGTTTTCGTACCAGTAATGCCATCCCACATTCACGGGTATGCAGTGCGAATTCTTTGAAGGAATGCCCTCCAAGGAAGTTTTGTCCTCCTCGTACGTGTCGATGATATTTCCGGACCAGTATGGCACGCAGTCTGTACTTCATGAGGAAAGATTCGGACGGTACAAAAAGCGACCAATATGAATCTAAGGAAAACTACAATGAAACTTGGAATGAATGGACAATCGATGTTTGAGTATGGAAGTTTATCTGGTGTGCTTTCTTTTTTGATCGGCCTCCTTTTGGATGTGGAAACACTGACACCCCGTGTCCTGTTGACAATTTTTTTTTTTCTCGGCTTTAGAGCTAATTATCGCAAAGTTGTTCGAACTGGAAGTACCGTCCACTGGTACCTTCCTATTTGTAAAGTGTGCACCTCCCGGCCATGATGAGTGGTATTCTCCTGACAGCCTTTGACGGTCGAAACCGGTTCCCATTTAGTTACGCCGCTCAAAAATATTTCCACCTGGTTAAACTATGCCATCTTTTTTAGGTATAATAAGTGTTTTGTCAAGTTACGGTTGTCCAAGATCTGTGTGCCGAAAATCAGCCCCTCGCACAACCAGATTACTACACAACAGCTGACCGCAAAAGCCTTTGACGGCCAAACCGTGTGTTAATTGGCCGGCAAACTTGGTTTTCTCAGCTTTGAAGCCACCTTTCGTAAAGTTGCTTCAATTGGAAGTACAGTGCAGTAGTCTCTTCCTACCTGTAAAGTCTCCATCTCCAACGACCAGTGGTATTCTCTTCACAGCCCTTTCACGGTCAAAACCGTTTCGCATTCAGTTACGCCGCCCAAACCTAATTTCCACCTGGTTTCCCTATGCCACCTTTTTTTGGTATTATAACTGTTGTGTCAAGTTACGGTCATGTCCAAGAAACTGTGTGTCCAAATCTGCACTTCGCACAGCCCGGTTATAACACAAGATTTTGGATCCAATATTGGATATTCCTGACAGCTTTATTCCTTTATTCGTTAGAACGATAACTTTCACACCTGCTGTCTTAATAAAACTTAGCCCACTTAGTGAACATCTCACTCACCTTCAAATATCATCGTCCCAGCAGTCCTACGTTTACAGCGACGAGCGAAACAAATTTCCCACTGAGAGCAATTATGGTGGCGGCCGTCTTGCTCTTCGGGAAATTTCTCAAACCCCTTTTTCGACCACAACTAAAGAAATTACCCCTAATAACAACTCAAACTCAATATATAAGGAGGGGAGAACAGCCTAAATGCCTTTCTCAAATCTCTCGCAGCACTCATGCAACGTCGCCCTCAACTTATCGGCTCAAAAAGCAAAAGTTCCGTCCGTGCGCGCTTCCGCCGCCACAGCTTCACACGCAAAAAGGCGCCACAGGCTGCTGAGCGCGCCTCACTATCGAACGCCAGCTCCTCCGCTAGCGGCGCTACGCGCGTTTTTGAAAGCGCCCCCTATAGTTCCCGCACGGAGCGTATAGCCGCCTCCTTGTCGTCTCTGCACAGTGGTTTATGAACCCCCTCCTGGGTGGCTTGCGCAACACTAAAAACCAATTGCAGAGGCTGGTGCTGAGCGAGAGAATCGCTATAATTAATACTTTTAACAACATATACGGACAATGACCACCTGGGAGAAATATTACAAACCAATGTGCAGACGAATAAAATCCGGTATAGGACATAAAAGATGCACAGCCGCCTTCTTTCTTTTTTTTTTTTGTCTTAGTATTTTACTATTCTGCATTTAGGCTGTGAAAAAAAATAGGCATAAAACTTCGTGCGAAGCTACTTTCTCCTGCTCAATTGCTGATATGTCCGTTTGGAATTCAAATTTTGCAAGGCGCGCCACATGTGTTGGTCCTTACGGCCGCACCCTGTAAAACAGCACGTTGTTTACAAACAACTCAGCGTTTGCCCACACCGAAAAGGGGGGGGGGGGGGGGGGGGGGCATCGCGCATGCGTCCTGCTATTCGTCAGAGTTGAGTATGCTTGATATGCATAGCAGGACGCGCAGGCGTCCTGCTATGCAGTCAGAGTTGAGTATGTTTGATATGCTCAGCTTGGAGCACGTTCAGTTTTTTCGGATCATATCTATATTGTTTACGTGTCTTGAAGCGAAAACCTTAATAAGAGATCTATTTAACGTGGGGTGCTATCATAAATTTTGGGAGGCTATTTGTTAGACCTATTCGAGCTAGACAAGGAAAAAAGAGGCAGGATCTGTTTTTTGTAGCACGCGATGCATATATATATATATACATATATATATATATATATATATATATATGGTACCATGCAGCGTCACAAAAAAAGGCCAAAGGGGGATGCGATGCTAACGATACAATATAATATCATGATGTGCCAATTTAGCATGCGGGCGCCACAATTGTGCTTTTCGCAATGTTAAAGGACGTTTAAAGTTTATTTTTACATTGGCTAAATTAAACCAATATATAGTAGGTCGAGAAATAACTGCGGAGCCTCTGCGTATATAAATAATAATTCTTCGGTTTAAACAAATTTACGCTTTTTAACGAAACAACAAAAATAATTGGCTCTTACCAGGTACGAATTGCATTTTTGTGCACAAGAGCTTATCGTTCGGGGATACCGCTTCCGCTGAAACGCTGCTAATCATAGAAACTTAAAGTTTTCAGTGACGCCGCCAGCGAGAAGATATTTAGAAAAGATGAAGCGGTTATGGCCAGGCGGGATAAACGTTCTAGTGTGGCAGAGTCTCACAAAACCTCCGCGAGAAAACGAAGGCGGAAAACACCTGCTCAAAGCCAAACACGAGAAGTTATCTTACGAAATTCACCTTTCGAAAACGCCCGAAATCAGTCGAGTCACACTGGCCTGCAGGGCTCCATGCACGAGTTGCTACAAAAGTATACACCGAGCACCCCCTAGTCCCAAATTCCAGGTGGGACGTGGCGGCTCGCTTTCAAATCAAGTCCAAATTCCTCGCACACCGAAACCCCTTCTTGAGCCAACCACAAAGCGAACTCGAAATTTTAAGTCTAATTGGAACTCCGTAGCAGGCGAACGCAGCTTTGAATTCGCGGGTTCCCGCTGCACAACGCCGATGCGAGTAGCTGACGCCGTTTCAGTATAGGACCCTATTACCCGGGCAACTCGGAATTCATCGCGACCATTAAAGCCCCAAGATAATTGAGTCTCGCGGCGCTCGGGTGTCCCTAAACCAATTTAGGTTAGCGTATTCGCTTCTACGTGCCTACGTCGGCAGCTGCCTCGTTAACACAAAGTCGAGAAGGGGGAGAAAGCATTGCGTGTACACAGAGATGCGTAGTCGCGGCAGGAAGTTGTACAACGTCCCGCTGCAATTTTAAAAGCGAGCGATATGGGAAAGCTGGTGGTGGAACACTTACGCTCCTGAATTCGTGATGTGTTGTTGTGCTGTTTATACTATAGGAAGTTAGTCATACTGGGGGTTTGGTGGCTTTGAAATTTAGCCAGTGCCGTACTATACTGCTAGCCTGGGGTATTTAGCATGCATCAGGTAGTAGTGATTACGCTAACAGATGCCGGAATGATACCTATGCTTCTTGGAGAAACTTCGAGGAGAATGCGCAGTTTTGGGCTTTCACGAGGTTGTATAAGATTTTATAACTTACGTTCTAAACAGTTTTGAGTTTAGAAAGGCAGGCCCAAGTATGTCGAGCTTATAACGAAATTAGATTTCACAAGGAGCGCCTTTCCGAGCACTCTCCCACAAACCTTCACTATGGAGAGGCTCGTGGAAAATACACAGTACAAGACGTGCTGTTATGGACCTCTTGGAGTTTGTCGCCCTCGCTGGCCAGCTGCGCGAACACTTCCTTTAATAATCCACGACGTCTATTTTCTATTTTGTTTACATTCACTTGTACCACAGTCCTTTACCCCCATTTCAATTTCCTATCGTTATTTTTTAATTTTTCAATTGATTTTTCTTCTTTGTATTCGGGAAACCAGTTCGGTAAATATACACAAAGTACAATCTTTACAATTTCATTTTGCAACAGCCTCTTTTCCCTTCCTTCTTTTCCCGTTAAAGTCAACGAGCATAAAAGTTCTTAGGAATTTATCTCTCTCGCCTAAAGCAAAAAAAGAAATTATAACAATACTAATAATATAAATGCAAATTAGATCGCCTTTCAAAAGAGGAGCGTAAACAGTGTGAGCAGGAGTCATCGTCGAGACGCCATACAATACTATAATGTATAACCTGGTGAGATGTAACACGGTCACTGAAATGCGACTGAAAAACCATAAAGTGGCTCGACGTCTTTTTCTTTTCTTTTTTAATGTAGTAGGTAATAATGGAGTGCTGACAGATTACGTCCAGAAGAACACACTAATTTATGAATGACCGTTTTACGTCCAGAAGAACACATGAACGTATAGAGAGTGTTCACTGGCGGCCATATATGTGTGCGCGACTGCCGAGCGCTTCCTGACGGCGAGCGTCCCCAGTTCCTTTGCAACGTGCATTTTGCACCATCAAGATTACCGGTCTTAGCAGCCTAGTAATGTGAGCTCGTTCTGAGCATGCGCTCTAAACATCGCCTTCAAATATGGTGCCCAGCGAATACGCTTTATTAGGCCCGAGAAGTTTGTGTGGCGCCCCCTTACGGCGAACCGGGGTGACGTCACGGCGAGGACAGGATTTTTGCCTGTCTCGCTCCGCTCGCCCTGTGGAGGCTGTGACGACGTTAGCTTTCAGCGCGCTCGTTTCTTTTCAATTATTTGTGTGCGCGTACTTCGTAAGAAGTGTAAATTTTCATATGTGGCTTTATTGAGGTATGCAGGCGAAACTTCAAGCAACATTTCAGTCAGGGTTGACAGGGCAGGCAACGCATGAATCGCAGCTGGTATATAAAAATGAAGATATATGGCCACAATTGCAGGAGCATCACTATAGATTTGCATCTCACACAATCATTGCTACTGAAGGTCTAAATAAATTGACGGGTTATTTATACCAGTTCGTGTTTTTTTATCTGTTTTTATACAAAAACGCCGAAGCAGAAAAGCTGCACGCTGCTCGCGCAACATGTTCAATGTAGTCTGGGCCATGGAGACCGAATCGTAAGTGAGACAGACCAAGTACAGGGATAAAGTAACGAAAGAACGAACACAGGCATATAGAGTTATTTGTTTATACCTGTTTATATTGCTCGTATTTGGCCTTTTCTGGATTCGGACAGTATTTCAATGGACTCGACTGGTGCTATCTGTGTACTTCTTTATAATATCACTCAAGTAATGTACAGCAAACGTAGGTAAAGATGTCTAGCCCGTTATTAGTCCTTTAGGCTCTAAAATTAAATTTTAGCTAAATCAAAATGTCCTGACGCTAAAATGCCAGAAGCTTTAATCACGCAATCTGTCGCCCTTCACAGGTTCCACATTTTCTGCTATTAGTGCAGCGTCTACCACTGCACAGCCGTGCGAATGCTCGCTGTTCCCCCTATTTTCCTCTGTTCTCAGGGAGTCCAGCTGTAGGGAGTTTGGAGGCTGAGGAAGCTTTTGGGCACATGCAGCAGTGTCTCTTTCAATTGGAAATAACAATTCATACTAAATGTTTTTTTTTTTTTTCGAATGCACGAGGCTGGAATAAAGGAAGAATGCCACGAAAAAGTAGAAATATTCCAAAGTACGGTAGTATTGCTGCGCCTATTTTGGGCAGTTCAATACATCTCATGGGGGCAATTCGGCCGTTTTTCCTGCTACCATACAAACTCCTTTCCAGTAATTGTACGTGTTCTAAAAAATAAAGCACGCCTGCCTACGTGTACGAGCTATATCATTAATTCACGAAGAAGCTACATTGATATAAAACAACCCTGTTCCACGAGCACTTCAAAGGTCTTCAGACCGATGGCCTTTAAGACATCTGCGAACCTGCGCACGAAGAGTGGCACGCGCAGAGTCGGGGTCGCGAGCTAATTTGCCGACAGCCTAAAGGCCTTTGCTATAAATGCCATTTGAAAGGCCTGCAAAGCGGGATGTAGTATTCTCCTAAATCATGAACATGCAAGGAATAGAATTTCAGCGTCTGAAACACTTACGCCACCGATTCACGGACCCGTCGCACGATTGCCTTGTGCCGTGTGGACCGACAGGGAGGTTCATCGGCGGAATTCCCTCCGCCGATAGCTTTCGGGATTTTTAACCATATTACAAAGGTCAAAGTGACAGGCACGCTTATAGAAGGTACGGAAGCACGTCGGTATCGGCCTAACCCAGCGTCTTATAGCACCGGGTAAACAACGTCTCGCTCCTCGAAGTACTTGGGCAGACAACGGCCAAACCAGGAAACCAAGGCAGGGAAGCGAGCCGGATGTGAGATCGCGAAGCAGAGTCCTTCCCCTGACGTCATGGTACACCTCACCCAATCAGGGCGTGGCGACCGCAGCGACGCTTGTGTTCGCTCTCGGGGCTAATAGGCTCGTCTAGCTGGAAGCGTATACAGAATGACTTAAAAAGGCGACCCAAGGTACACACGTATAGTACGTGTCCATGCATTTCACGAGGGGGGGCACGCCTTCTGTTTTCAGCGATCCTTATTAATGAACTCCCGACCGTTACGGCGGCTTAATAAGATTAGAACTGTCGGTCGTTCCCGACCTACATAGCGAGCTTCTTGTGTAACAGAGCCGTATACGCATCGCGGAAGCAAACAAACCGCACCGCCGTCCGCTCCTTTATACACATAGGGGGCGCACGCAATAACTCAACGCGCAACACTCCGAACCACGTTCCGCGAGGCACTCAGTAGACCGCGAGGCATCAGCGCCGACCCAGGCACGATGCAAATCACCGCCTGCGCCTGCCCGTCGCTGAGGCACGGCGGCGTGTAGGTATACGGCCGTTCGATACCGCCTATCCAGGACCGGCGATCGGCTACGCGGACTATACCCGAGTAATCAACAGCTCTGTCCGGAATCAGGTATCGCTCGTGATCTATCGATGACCGGCTCAATAGGCCGTGCCGAAACGTGATTCCCACGACGAAGAGAAATCGGCCGGCGGCAGAAGAAGTCATAAACGCTGTTTTACCTACGGTATTTTGTTCATTTTTTTATGTTTTGGCCGGTGTACAGGTGCCGCTTATTCGCGCGCGGTTAAAAGGCCACGGGCAAATTGCACTCATGATTCGTGCGCTTCGTGACGCGTGGTAGCTCGATGGTCGATGGCTCGAAAAACGCTACCGACGTGGGTATGAAGTGCGTTCGGAGCCAGTGCCGGCCCCGGAACGAAGGCTGCTGCTCGCTACTGCCGCTGCGTCGTTGTATAAATTCTATATCGCGCTTTCGCGGGGAGTTGGTTGGTTGTCAAGTGTGCTCCGTTCGTTCGCGTATAGCCTGTCTAGAACGCATGCAACGTGAATTTCAGGTTTCTCGGCTGCTCGCTCGCAGCGCGTATAGTTTGTAATTGGTCGCGCGGCCAGACAACGGCGGATGTAATTGCCGTGACTGGGTACTCGTTCTCCTTGTTCGGTGAGCCTTCTTTTTTTTTTTTCCTCCGTCTCGGTTTTGTGAGATGGGACCGCGTCGAAGGCGTTTGCGCAGTGAGCAGACTCGAGGACATGCGTGAACATTAGTAGGGAAGCGAATGTTGTGCCAAGCGGAATCCCTGGGGGCACCATGCAGGAGGCTGCAAATGCACCTCAAGGAACTGGGCTGACTCGTTGGAGCGTTCATTAGGATAACCAGCGCGATACGAAGACAAAGACGGCGTGACACTTCCTCTTTCCATTTTAATAATGCGTGCTTCTATTCGCTATCAACACTCTGATCAATTCGAAATTACTTCGTATATGAAGTGCCGCGCTATATATATATATATATATATATATATATATATATATATAGCCTCCCGCCACCATGCCCGTTATATATATATATATATATATATATATATATATATATATATATATATTCACGGACTTGTAGGGTAAACGTTGAAGTGCTTGAACCATACAATGTATGGCAAAATAATGGCATCAAGAAAATTGATATTCGGTTTTTACCTTTTCCCTTTTTTTTTTTCTTTTTGTATCTGTGGAGTGCGTGAAACACGGCCAGTCACTCGGATCAGGCTTTTGTATTCATTTTCGCCACAATGGCGTGCTGTGGAAACGTTGCGCTCCCCATCTTTAAACAAATATAAAAAAGCATTGAGTCACTTCATACGGCATTCAAACTCGTCTGCTTTTTGTGTTCCGACGGACCATCTAGATGCGCGCGCTTCTTCTTCATACGGCTTTTTCCGTTACTTTCTGCATGAAGGCGCTGGAACCCTACTATTATTAGAGTTCCTGTTTAGGCTCCCTACGGGAGCCAGAGTTGCGCGTTCATTCCCGTAGCGCCGTTTTTTCCTGCACAGCATGTTGACCCTGCTGCTCACGTGACTGAATTCGGCAAATAGCGGCGCCGCCCGTTCGAGGCGCGCGGCACGCTCAAAAGCAGGGGAACGTATGTGGGGGCGCGTGCAACGTCTACTTTCCTGCACGGCACTTGATCCGGCTCCTCATGTGATCGGATCTGGGCGAAAAGCAGCGCGGCGGCACGTGGAAAACAGACGCGCAACTCTGGCTCCCGTAGGGAGCCTATAGACGCTTTGCACACGAGCTATATTGCAGCCGCCATTACTGACCTTCTCTTGTCTTACCGAGATACCAAGCCACTGAAGCGCGCTTTAAGGAGCCTCCACAAAGGCCATTGCTGGGGAGAAAGACACAGTCGGATCTAAAATGGCGATAACCTGTCCTGCTGGGGCAATGATGGAGGGAAGTGATCAAAATAAAAGGAAACAAAAACTGAAGGTCACTTATGGCGGCGCCCATGAACAGCTGCTGGAAAGCGTCTATACAAGAACTTTAACTACTATTAAAGCACCTCTATCCTGGGAAAAGTGGCGCCATTCATTGTAGAAATGCTCGAGGCACGTGCCGCGCGCCACTTTTGGAAAATTCATGATCGCACGCCAACATCGGGGAAGACTTCTGGCGTGTCTTTCCTCCAGCTGCCTACCAATGAATCTCTAAGCACCACGCGAAAAAAAAATACCAAGAAAGAACTTTGTTGTCAACAAGCGCCCATCCACGGAATGTGCGTAAAGTACTCTATTCCTTTAGTGAAGCATTTAGCAGATTCTTATTTAACGGCACTCAAATGAATAAACGAGAGAATGTTCAGACTCTGCGATTTTTGTGCCGTGGCATTACCTCGGAGAGAGTCAGCATTCAGGTCTTCGAACAGCGCTGTAATGCTGCTTTTTTTAGTGATTCTCAGTGCTCATACTCAGAAATAACGTTCACCGCCAGTCACCGAGAAGCTAGCAGCACCTTGCGCTCATGTTGCATTTCCATGTTGAAAAAACAGCGCGACTGGGACGAGGACAAAAAGACGGAGAGAACACAAGACAAGCGCTGGCTATCAACTGGTTTGTTAATAGAAGATAAGGAAGAAAGGCATCGAAATGAAAAACAGCGAGTCAAATGTTCGCGTGCTTGCTGGGCGTTTCGTGGCCAGCAGCACCATTTGACTCTATGTTTTTCATTTCATTGCCTTTCTTCCTTATGTTCTATTAACAAACCAGTTGACAGTCAGCGCTTGCTTTGTGTTCTCTTCGTCCTTTTGTCCTCGTCCAGGTCGCGCTGTTTTTCAACATGAACTCTAACTAACTTGCCCAGTTATCCATCCTTATCGCATTTCCATCCCAACGTATGGAATAGGGGTTGGGGTTGGGGGTTGTGTGTATATTTATACAGCGTGCAGTTGGTCAGTGTGGTGTCCTCAGGGACACGGCAGAGAAGGACAGGACCCGACCAGTCAACGTTCCAAATCAGACTGTCTTTTATCGACAATCCTTTTTTTTATCCAAGGACTTCTTTCAACGACCAGAAGCCGAAATGAAATCTCTTCGGAAGAGAGTCGAGGACCAGCAGAGCAAATGCAAGGCCTACACTGACGAAAAACGTGGTAGAAAAGCTGCCAAGTTCAAGCAAAGCGACTTCGTCAGAGTACGCATGCCGCTTGGTGGCACGAAAGGAGACCTTCGGTATACGACACCGTTGAAGGTCCTAAAAAGAAAAGGACCAGGCACGTTTCTGCTGGGAGACGAACGGACGTGGAACGTTTCGAAATTAGTTCTCGTCCCTCAAGCGGGAAAAGAAAAAGAACCAGGTTGGCCAGGATGGTTTCCGTTGGATTCGGGGGTACCAATGGAACCGCAGTCAATTCCATCCCACCAACGATCGTTGCAAGACGAGCAGCTGCCTGAACTTGCTGTGGCAGAGCTGAGGACACCGCCTGGACGGGAGGAGTCTACCTCCGCGCCCCTTCCAGCTTCCCAGCAAATGCCGCAACCGGACACTAACGTGCGGTAAACCACCAAGCTAGTTACGGGATTATGTCACATAACATGTGAAGCAATGAAGGGCACGCATCAGAGACTCATACTTTGTTTCGCTTGGTGTAACTGAAAGAATGTTTTTTTTTTCTTTTAGCTGATCTCGAATGACGTTGTCGACACCATCACCGTAGCCACAAGAAGAAGCAAGTTCCCGCAGACTGGCTGCGTAGGCCTCAAACGCCTCATTAGGCGCCTGACGCCTTTGTCGGAACCGGTGGCGGTCTACGAGCACATTCGTAGTCGTGGCAAAATGAGCGTCCAGCACCGTTATTGCAGATTGGAACGCATCTTCAGGTGATGGCGTTCCCTCCAACTTGCCATCCTCCGATGTTTTGTCGCTGCATGCCCTCGCGAGGCTTCTCAGTAGAAGGTGACTAACCGGTCCGTGCCCCGGCAATGGTGTAGAACACCCGCTGTCCTTCAACGCCCAGGGCATTGAGCAGAATTGCTTTCCGACGATTCGGCTGCAATTCGTCGCCGCCGGCAGCTTTTAGGAAATTCAGGAACATCCGCTTCCACTGCTCCCACGGAATTGCAGGCTGTCCCGGCGTAGACAGGAACGGGGGCGGCGATGCAGCAGAGAAGAACGCCATGGCTACTAGTAGTACAGCCGTAATGGGCTCAGCATTTCGTCGCCAAAAATGTGGTGTCCTCAGGGACCCGGCAGAGAAGGACAGGACCAGTCCAGTCCAGTCAACGTTCCAAATCAGACTGTCTTTTATCGACAAAGAAAATAAAGTACATCATATGGTGGTGATGATGATTTTTACATATGTTGCTAACACAACGCAGCTATACAAATCAGAACACAACAGTCAGCTATTTGAAAGTTGCGACGAGTCACTCGCTGTAGATGAGCAATAGCCAGTGCAGCACAACCGCTAGCCTGGGGTTTTTCACGTGCACCACGCAGTAGTCATACAGGACCGCCCGCCGGTACGATGCTCATCCAGATCAAAACGGGCCGGGGTAGGGATTGAACCCAGCAGGATCCCTTGCTCCTGCAGCGCGAGCTTTCGCGTTGGAATAGGGCATAGTAGAGTCACTAAATAAGCTTATTTAGTGGCACTAGGGCATAGCAGGCTCCGCGATAGTTTCCAAACGATTCACGCGTTCGCTTCTTCTTTGTCGGCTTCTCTAGTTTGCTTTGATCAGATTCTATAGAGTGTATTTACTGACGCCATAGTTGAGGGTGATGTTTAGAGCGCATGCTCAGAACGAGCTCACATTAATAGCCTGCCAAGACCGGCAATCTTGATGGTGCGGAATGCACATTGCAAAAGAACTGCGGAAATCTGGCTGTCACCACGGCCTCTTCAATTGCGCACACAGCCATGGCCGCCATTGCGACATTTCCAAAGAGGGGAAGAGAGCGCCGGTGCACAGCTTTGAGCAGTGCTCAGGCGCACGCTCCAGTACCTCCGATTGCAGTGCCGCTGTTGCGCAGCTCCCGGCCGCCAAGTAGCGCTTAGAGCCTGCTAGCTGCCAGTGCCGCTTCGGAAACATAGGTGTTATTTATCATGCCTTACTGGAGAAGCCGTAAGACAGCGAGCGCGTACACAGTTCGGAATGGCGAAGCTTGTGCGTTTGTTTATCTGCCAAATGCGACCACGTGGTTTTAATTCAGCCCGGTCTCGAGCAATGACGGCACGCGCTTCGCTGCCTCGTCATCGCACGTTCCCCTTGCCTTCTCTGGCTACGTTTACATGAATGCGATCGTAGCGCATCGAATCGAGCAGGGACCAATCACACGCAACCTGTCTTCCTACTTCTTCCTCTTCTACCCAACTGCTACCAATCAAAATCGTGAAATCTCGACTCGATGCGCTACGGTCGCATCCATGTAAATGCAGCCTCTGGCTGCATCTACATGGATGCGACCGTAGCGCATCGAGTCGAGATTTCACGCTTTCGATTGGTAGCAGTTGTGTGGAAGAGGAAGAAGTAAGAAGACAGGCTGCGTGTGATTGGTCCCTGCTCGATTCGATGCGCTACGATCGCATTCATGTAAACGTCGCCTTTGTGTTGCCCTTCGACTAGACATAGCCTTCTCTATACTCACAAAGCCTGGCAGTTCGACAACGGAGCCATAGAGTGCCCGGTCGCAGATTTGGAGCGCGAGGATCTGGTAGCACAGAGCATTTCTCAGGGAACCAGGACGTCAGCGCACAGCTTTGGCGGCGGCGAAAAACCAAAACATTGTTTTCAAACCGCCGAGAAAAGAAGCGGAAGCGCGAGGAACGCGAGGAGCACGATCGGAGAGTCCACCTCTCGGGATAAGTGTATTTCGGCGTTTCGCAGCAGCGGGGCGCCCTTCACGTGGCTCTTTTCTCATCCGTTGTCTGCCGCTCTACATTTTCAATTTCGGCGGCCGCTTCTCGTGGCGATCTGCCAGGCTCTGTCAAAATAGAGAAGGCTATGGACTGGAGTTCTTCTCATTGCGTTCCTAGCACCACGCACTTTGAAACAGGGGCTCGCCGTATAGAGCATTTTCTTTGCTAAACGCCACCCCGCGGTGTTACAGCCTTTGACGTCCCAGCGAACTTCTGTGTCAGAAAAAGGATGAACAAAGCCCCCTTGATACCGCTGCTTGAAACGTCAGTGAAACATTAAACCGAGGGAGGTCTAACGTTGGTAGATTGGTCTAGGCAATAAACGAGGAGCGAGGAATTTGAAACCCGACAAGTAATTCCACAAGATTCGCTTTAAGTGCGGCCGGTAAGTAATTGCTCTGTTCCGGGGGAATAAACTCTGCATCGCCGACGTGACTGTCATACCATATAGCACGTTGCGTATAAGGCTGGAAGTGCGCTAATGTGCTCTTCCAGACGTGTCCTTATTTTCCGCATTCCAGGTCAAATTTATCACAAATTTATCTGTATACTGTTTATTAGACTCTCATTCCGTTCACTTTTAAGCCTTTCTTTTTGTTTAAGCGATTAGCTTACATGTGATGTAATAACCTTATGGAACAATGTAAACAAAACAGTAATGAGTCGGTACATTAAGGAAAAGTAAAAATACCTGAAGTTGAGCAGACGCCGAAAAATGCACTCGCACGAGGGGTTGTGACCCTTCCATGTAGCAGCCCGTTCTGTGTCTCTCGAGCTGTGATGATTTTGCTAAAGTTCCCTTTCCTTGTTGAAAGAAGGTTTTGGCTCTCAGGACAACTAATATGTGAAGGATGGAACATCAGCAACATTATTTGTGATTTTTTTTTTGACAAGGGGAATAACAAACATTTTAAAGTTTAATTTGGAAACGATTATAATATATACATAAGCCTTCTTGAAAAGCAAATGTGCAGCTCACTTCGTGCTACTAATTTTAAAAAAAAATCTTGTTAAGGTAAATATTTTATTTTATTAGCTATGAAAATTTATGTTTTGATTATTGTAGTAATGTGATTTTGTTAAATACTGAGAATTTGTAAAGCGGGCTCGATTTTTCTTGTGTTCTTGATTGCGTCCTTTCACTAATTTAAAGAGTGCCTAAAATTATCGCAATTTTCCGGAAGACAAGGCAGTTTTAATCTGTTTAATCAGATAATACTCCCGCAATTAATATATTTAAGAAACCTCATGCTGTAGCCAATGGTGACATCGCAGTAATTATCCGAGAAAGATAAAAATTACGCAGGACTCAAACACGCTTTTGATGTAAACTCGAAACCTACGTGACAAAGAAAACTATGCTTTTCGACGCTTAACTTGTAGCAATTTCGTTGGTGAATTTCATGACGATAACACACTCCAAAAAAAAAAAAAAAGAAGCCCGTGTGTCTACTTTCACGCACAACACTCGAATAGTAAATCACCGCCACTTACGGAGGCAGCACAACGAATGACGATGCCGAAACGTATGTTCACACCAAAAAACTCAGTCTGAGTTGTGACATTAAGCAATGCAAGCGTGACGTTTTCCATTGATCATTGTTAAGCTCAGACTGCGTTGTTTGGTTTAAACATATGTTTCGGCATCGTCATTCGCTGAGCTAGCTCCATAAGTTGCGGTGATTGGCTCTCCGAGCGTTGCGCGGGAAAGCAGACGCACTGGCTTTTTTTTTTTTTTTTTAGAGTGCACATCCGGCAGTCTGCAACATATATTTTCCAACTTCTACGGAACCACGCCTATACATTCACAGCTCTTGTTCCTTTCGTTCGCGCGAATGAGGTCCTAATATCATAGCTTTCCTTTTCATATATCTCAGTCCACTGAAGCGTGGTCCTTGCGTTAGCCGCCCACACGCGCACTCCCGGAAGAAGCCACGGGATTCGTCAGAGAGGCCCGCTCCAACTCTTCCTCTCGAACACCGTGAGAGGAGTCCGATCGGCACCGGACAACGCTTCATTGGGAGTGAAACGGTGCACGGACCCCGTCATTTGGAGGAAGCGAGCCTCGTCCAACCGAGCGAAACCTGAAGCGCAACGACCGTCCTCTCCTCACGAGCGCCTTGTTATTTTCCAGCGCCGATTTCCCGGGCCGATTGTCTCTGACGCCTACAGTCACGATGATTGGTGTTCTGGAGGAGGAGCTCGAAGGACCGAGCACTACGATTGGTCGGAATCGACCATCTTGAAGGTTGTTATTATTTTTTCGTCACGCGATTGGCTGTTTTGTCTTAACAATCCTCATCTGAAGGTCTCTATACTTTATAGGGTTTTCTTATTTGTTTTGAAAAGAGAAAGGGGCGCACTAACCAGCGATTACTAAGAGACCTCGACCCGAATAACACGTGCGCGATCGACTAGCAACTCGATAACTAAAAATTAATCGACTGGCTAGCCTCTACGCTCTATGCGGGCATTTAGTAGTGAGAGAAACAGTTCAACTAATTGATGCCTTATCACCCATCACGCGGTGATTATTCACTTATTGCAACTTAATGCGATGTGATCCTAAGCTTTATCGGCCTGTCAATCTCTTACGACCTCGACCACTTCATTAGGAACATAAGAAACATTGCTGGCTGCAATGCGTAAAAATATCCCCACATCTTTGAATTGATAAGTTTATATTGCAAATGCAACTTGCACGAAATATTAACTTTTTATGCATTCGGAAGTTTTGGCGTGCAAATGGTACACGATAAGAAGGGAAGCTATATTTTTAATAGTTCGGGTGGGCTCACACTGTCTATACACGTTTGCAAGAAAGGCTCTTGTGCGCTGCCATTGGGAGCGATGCTGGCGCAAGCGTAACGTTGCCGCCATGTTGAGGTGTGCCAGGGACACGTCATTGAGATGGGCGAGGACAAGATGGCGGCGTCTGCAGCATCGTCGATGCCCGACGTTAGCGCACGTTAGCGACGTGCTTACTTTTCTTGAAACACAGGGTGAGTTATCCACACACAATCGTGGCATCAAATATTGTAGGATGAGGCATGTTTAAAGGTTGGAGCTGACTTTATAACGATCGCGACCTCTATTCCAGCACGTGGTGAAAGCCAACGCTGCCTCGAGAGCAGCCATCGGTGATGCGATGGCCGTGCGGCTCCTGACGTCCCTCCCGTTCGCATTCTCTGGAAGCGTTTACATTTTCCTGTTGGTTTTAAGGATGAAAATAGCCACGTAGCACGTGCTAAAAGCGTTTTCAAAGACAATAAAGGTTCTTTCTGTTTTTGTTTTATTTTTTATTCTTGTATGCCTTATAATGTATCCTTCTCTTTCGCAAGAGACGCTTCGCAACCTTGTACGACAGGCAGCGAACGCCCTGGCTGGAGAGCAGGTCCGCCTCACCTGGGCGCGCGGTTCGAGGTTAAGCCGAAATCCCACTTGCAAAGGTGTATTCATCTTCGAAATCGGTTCTGCCTAGAGTAAACTTCATTATAGTTATACACTGGAAAACATCTTTAGCATTCATTTTCTAAGAATAATGTCGATGAGTCTTTCTATCTCTTTTCATTTTTTTACACGGCATAGAGATTGCGTCCCTACATATTATCGTTTGTCCTCGCCCATTGCACTTTCTAAAGTTGGCTTAACACATTCAAATATTCACACGTAATTATGAAAAGTATCATGCTTTCTAACTTGAAGGAGAGTATCTTCGATGGTAGCCAACGACCACCATTTCATAACTCCCCCGCCAAATTGATCGCAATCCTCCATTATCAAAGAAGGGCGCAGTAAATTGTGAACGACGCTTTTGCAATCTGTCGCCGATGTATCTCTTCGCCGATTGAAACTGTTCATTTTAAATTAGTGAGCGCTCACTTTGCACACACGTCGGTTACGATCCGGCCGACAACTAAAGACTTATCGCGCCATCCTTCATACTTGAAACTCGGAGAACGAAACAAACATAACTAACGAACCGTAGGTTTTCTTGTTCCACTCCAGACGCGTGCCAACTTGACAGGCAAAACGCTGCCAATTATGATCGAGTGGGGCGCCGGGTTACAAGAACAACAAAAACGTAGGCCAAGCCTAACGATTAAGATAGAAACGTTTTAATCGCCGTAACGAGACATGCATCCGTGCTTGCGAACAGCTTGTGTGACCGCAACCGTTCCGATTTCCTGCGTCTAATCACGGAGCCGCTTCTATCTCGGCCCCCAAGTTCTGCACTCAGCCTGCATACCGAGTTGTGGAACTAATGCACGCTGCGTACACACACTAGGACAATTTCTCAACCTCATGAGTAGCACCCCCGACAAGCGTTGCACGAGGTAAGACTCAAATGGTTAACGTCAAACCGCGTACAGCCTTCAGAAACAACATATGAGCCACTCCTCAATGCCCAGTTCCCCGTACGATATATTTCACTAGGAAATAATAAGTACTATGGAGAATGGTGTGGTACGTAAGATCACATCCGATTATGTTCTTCCTGTACTGCGTGTCCTAAAAAAAAATTCAATGACTTCTTTTTTTTTCTTTCTTTTTACACTGCATGCAAAAAATATTTAGGTTTTGAAAAAATGTACCGCTGGTGGTCTGGAGCGGATGCCGAAATTTTAGAACAAACCGACATGTTATTCAAAAGTTACATGATATATTTATCCCAGGACCCAGGTCCCTGGTCCCTCTTGGTCCCGCCGTGTGGTTTAGAGCCCCAGCATAAATTTATCACGCCTGTTTTCTTTTACGTGTTTAGTTATTTAAAAAAAGAATGATTACGTAAATTTCACAAACTGTCTCTTGGACGCTCTTGTATCGAATCTGTTTTCCTTGATTAGCTGATAAGGCGAGAACCTCGGAGTTAAGGGGTGTGAATCACCGATGAGATGGCCACTGTGATGTACCAGTTGATTTGCGAAAATGCAAGGATATATTTATTTACATGTCTAGGATACAATCGGTTTGTGTTGTTATGAGGTCATTAACGTCAGGGACCTGTTCTAAGCGGTATTTGCGCAAAGTACAAAAAATGTTGCATCGCTCCTTTAATGTCGACAATGAGCTTTTCTCTGAAGGTACGTTTATACTCCAACGTAACCTCGACGGGCGCGGCGTAGCGCAGCGCGCACAGATTCTGATTGGCCGCAGATATTGAGTTCCTGATTGCCGGCCAATGAAAGGCGCGGGTTCTGCGCTACGCTGCGTTCACTGCGCTCAACGTCGGAGTATAAACACTTCTTAAGTCGGTCATTAAGAAAAACACCGAAGTTGCATCGCAGTGAAAGCTGTTTGAGCGCAGCTCCGTAGTCTGCGATGGTTTCGGATTGCAGCTGCTTTCGGTGATGGAATTTGTGGCGTTCAACTGTTTCATTGGGCGTCGGGTCGATGTGGTTTTGCACCAGTTGAACGATCTGTACGTACGACTTGGTACTTGGTTTGGCAGGTGCCGCCAGGTTCTGTCTAAGTCCGTGCTTTTCTCGCCTGACGATAGAGAAAACATCGCCTCACTTTGATTCCGGAATGTCGTTCGCAGCGAAGAACACTCTGATCCTTTCGATGTACGAAGACCATGAGTCCGATTTCTGCTCGAACTCTTTAATTTTTCCAATGCGAGGCATTCTTTAGGTTGAGATAAGGCGTCACTCATGTTACCGCTGTCTCCTTTGTTCCGATGTCGCTCAGTTGTTTATATCCTTCTTTGTTGCGCGGATCCCATCCTCGTCGCCATTGATGCGCCAGTGAACTTGGAGTAATGCGAGGATATGTTTATTTACACGTTTAGAATACGATCGGTTGGTGTTATGAGGAGCGTCTCGTCTGGTCTGAGACCACGCCGCCCAGTCTGTTGCGCTTTCAGGCGTCCCGTGCTTCTCCGTGGCCCGTCACTCGGCCCTACCCCTCCCCGCAGTGGCGTAGGCAGAGGGGCGGTTAGGGGGTCGAACCGCCCCCCCCCCCCCCCCCCGAAACGCCAAACCTCCCCCCTTCCCCCCCCCCCCCCCCCCCCCGGGGGGGAAGGGGGGGGGGCGCTGGCTCTTTTGCCCACGCAGTCGGTTTTGCGCCGGACATGGAGCAAAGGGGGAGCGCGGACTATCTCCAACTTATGTCTTCGAGAAGAGTGTTTGTGGGGTACAAAATGCTCAAATAAATAAAATAGGCAATATTCCTTCAATCATGTATATTTAGTGGGATGCGGAACTTGATCCCAGATATATAGAAAACGGATATTTCGAAACACTTGCGGGGAGGAAGGATGGCGATTTCAAGGCCAAGTATAACGAACTATCCTCACTAAAATACACAGTTCAATCAAACCAAAGCGAACATAATAAAACGAACACATGGTATAATATAAAACAATGTCAGTGATGTAAGTAATATTAAATGAATTGTAAAAACAACTGCACTGTAATCAACGGGTGGCGCTGCACTCACGCACACCTTGTGTACTGATCAGAATTACGTGCTTTCGACTAAAATTAATAACAAAGAGTTTATTTCCGTCGTATGTTGATAGTGGAGATCAAGGAAAGAAACTGTATGACACAGCTTGACAAGCCCTTGACAAATGAACGAAAAAAAACTTATAAATCTTGATTAGCGCAATTTGACAAAGCGTGTTTCGAACATAATATATTTTATCATGGGCTATAACAGGAAAGGGACCTACCTATTTGCTGACAGAAGTTATGAGACCCCAAAAGTTCAGTTCATACTCAGATTTATTTGTGGAGAAATTTAGTCGAATTTCTCTAAGAGACAATGTACTGAATTCCAATCTTTTACCTTCAAGTATAGGTTAAGTATTTTCGGGATAGTATGTTTAAGCATTTGTGTGGCATAGTTCCTTCTTGCAGTGACCACCTCCCAACGTTCCGCACGACAGGTAGAACACGCATGAATATCTTGAGTAAGCATTCCAAGGTTTATCGAATAGGTTGAACCCCTAATTTGTTCTAGTTTTAGCCTAGTCACACATCTATAACTAGAGCATGTATATTGATAACGCGAAACTTCTTAAATAAAGTAGCGGTGTGGAAGTCAAATGGAACGTCTTTTATGGCCCTTTATGCTTTTTTTTTTTTTTTGCAAAAAGTTTTTTTTTTTTTGTTCCCTTGACTTTGTTGAATGGTGTACCTTAGAATAATCTAAAACAGTCTATGTGGGAGTAAAATAGCGAATAGTATATTAATAATTTCACCTTTGCTGGTAACATGTACCGGTGCGGTTTATCGCACCTACTACTTGTGACAGCTTAGAAATTAAGGTAGTTGACGTGACGATCCAATGACATATTCTCGGTAAAAATGACACTTAAAGGGTAACTGCAAAGAAAAAAAAGTGTTTTTTTAGACAGCCTATATGGGACAAGCATGTCACAAAACAAGTCTTCCGCGAAAAAAAGAACAATTATTTTCTAGCAATATTTGCGCCACAAGACGTTATTCGGAGTCACAACTTCTCCATATTTGAAACTTCCGCTCTTTCGACGCGCGCGGAGTGGCTGTTACACGTCATCCCATGACGTATTGCAGCCACTACGTGACGTGTAATACCAACTTTGTGGCGCCTGATTTAAAACGGACGAAATAGCCGCAAGCTAAAATCAATCTCGCGCAATAAATATTGCTGTAAAATATTTTGTTTTTGGCGGGAACATTGCTTTGTGACATGCTTGTCCCAATTAGGCTGTTTAAAAATACTTTTTTTCTTTGCAGTTACCCTTTAAGAGCTTGAAAGAGTTTACAATCTATTTTAGACAAGTTCAAAACGATGTATCTCTTGTAATTGTGACTAGCTTATGTTTTGGGCGAAAAAGCACTGCGTTTGTTTTTTCTACGTTGATTTGTAGTCAATACGACTCCAAGCTGCTAATACAGATAACGCCTGATTCGCCATGTCAAATAGCACATCGACATTTTCAGCTGAAAAAAGCTAACTAGTGTAGTTGGCATAGTTGATAAATGTTGCACCAGAGTTAATATTCACAATATCATTAACGTAAATATTGAAAAGAAAACCACCTAATATACATCCCTATAAAACACCAGTAAGAATACTCTTCGGACTTGGCGAATATCCATCCATATAAACTAATTGCATTTGATGCTCTAAGTAAGCCTTCACTAACTGCAAAGCATGCCCTCGAATCCCATATGTATCCAATTTTTCTAGTAAAATTTCATGATTGAGGAAATCAAAAAGCCTTTGTGAAGTCTATGAATGCTCAAAGAACATTGTTTTTTCTTTAACATTTTGCAAGGTGAATCCTTTCTGGACGAGTAGTACAGCCTCGGTAGATTTATGCTCTATAAAACCAAACTCATATCAAGGTTTGCTTAGTTGAAAAATTAGTTATACGTGTATGAAGTACCTTTTCAAGTGCTTTAGAAAATACTGGCAATATAGAAATCGGTCTGTAATAACCCATAACATTTGCACTCCCCTTTTTGTGTGGTACTGACACTTTTGCTATTTGCATTCGTTTAGGAAAAACACCAGTCACCAAAGAAAGATTAAATACATGCGTTAGCACTAACGCTAAGAAATGAACGACACACTTAGCAGGCCTTATTTGTAAACCATCCACGTCACAAGCTCCACTTTTCTTAAGTTGTAAAATCAGATTAATGACCTCAGGTTCTACAACCGGATCTAAAAAAATCGAGCTGCTGTTTCTATCATCAAAAACGCAATACTTTACAGTAACAATTCCGCTTCCAATATTCACAAAATGCAGGTTAAAGCGTTCGCCAAAGAACATTCGGTTAGTTCACCAACGTTACACACTATTTTATTGATTGAAATTGATGAACGGTTTCGATTTAAAAGAGAGCTTAACTTCTTCCACGTGACGTCCGTACACCAATCTGCTGCCTTGAACACATTGAAGTAGTAGCGTTCTTTAGCACGCCGTAAACAACCACGAATAAAAAAGTAACAGTGACTAGTTAATTCAGAAAACAATTTACAGGCTTTCTTGATCATCTCATTTATGCTAAGCGACTACACATTAAGATGCAGCCGCCCCCGTTCACGGCAAAGAATATAGAGAACGTCCTCCGCTTCAACTTCAATGTCGCGGAGAACATTCAAAAGCGCTAAACCGAGCAGTCGCTCATTCGAAGTGGACGCTCTCAAGTATGTTTTCAACCGTCGAAGTGAAGAGAACGAGCTCTCAGCTTCCGCCGTTGTTACGGGCAGAGTCGCTAGGATCTTGAGGAGACGCTGGACCTTCGGGAATGGGGCCTCCGGAGACAGAGGGCGACCGCCTGTAGTGCACACGTGACGGGCGTTTCACGTTTCTCCCTCTTACATTTGGCAGCCCATATGAGCAGCTCACATTGGAGTTCAGGAACTGAAACCAGGACTGAATGGAGCTCCAAAAACTCTTCAGCGCGGAGACCTGCACCGTTTTCCAAGATCTTTGCAGGCAGAAGCGACGAGAGTAATTGCAATACGCCGGTGCTTTTTTAAATCTCTTATCTAACTGTGTGATCAGGTAATCCATGAAAGGAAGGAACACGGAACGCTTAAAATGCTCTTCCGTGCTTCCAGCGGGAATGTTAGAGCGGTGACGTTGTCGACTTGTTACTCGCGGCATCTAAATTTCAACTTCCGCTGTGTCGGCCATTTTAATGGCGGCTTGGAATATTGCCAAGTGTTTGTGCACAAACGCTTGCTCTACTTTTGCATTTTTTTGTGTGTTGCTATTTAATTCTCTATGACAGTATAGCTATATTTTTGTTTTGTCTGGCCGGCACGCGTTGGTAAGGCAGTATTACCTCAAAAAGCGGAGGAAGTTATGTGCTGCGAGGAAGCTTTTAAAGTTGGTGGGCCGCAACTACGATAGAATAGTGAGCCACCATGCCCGTATTCCTGTAAAGGAAGCCTGTCCCATTTTGAAAAATTACAATGCAGCTTTACCCGTTTTAACTTAACAGCGCCTTCCTAATCTTTGCATGAGCGTCCGTACCGCCGAGTTCACCCTGCTTCGTCATGCGGTGGAGGGGGGGGGGGGGTAATAATGGCGGGAACCCCCCCCCCCCCCCCCCCCCCCCCCCCCGAAGTGAAATCCGGGCTACGCTACTGCCTCCCGGAGTCTAGGGTTGCACACGCCGTTGTTTGGGGGCTCAATAGGTCGAGTTCGCGATACATGGCGAACACGGACATAATACACGGCAGTCACCGCGTAAATACATTTCAAGACGCGCATAAAGCATGGCCACCGACGGTGTAGAAGACTGGCGTGACGGAAGACAGCGTAGGAATATGAAAAAAGTTAAGTCTGTCTACAGTGAAGCCAGTCGCATTCAATGATTACGCTACCTTCGTTATCCTATTCGGCAATGGCTCGGGGAGTAGAAATGTTTAAGCAGGATGCAAAGTCGACGTCACAGACCCAAGTTTGGAAGTGGGAACAAGAGCTAGAATCGATGAAAAAATAAATACGGCTTTAATATTGCTCGTGACACGGGTTCCTTATCAACAGGAACGGATAAGAAACGTTAAGATGGGCGGAGAACAGTGGGACACATTTGTCCTACTTCAGAGACCTCGCAAAATAAAATACGTACAAAAAAATTACGTAAAGAATTACGTAAAGAAAAAACAATCGGCCGATCAGCGAAGCTTTTGCGTATTGAACTTGTCAGAATAAAGTGGTCTTCTAACCAGAATAAAAGAGTAGCTCGGGCCATGGTACTTTTTTCAGATCAGGTGCAAAAGAGGGGATCTTACTGCGACGGAAACGGAACGTATTATTAAGCCGAGGAACAGCGTAGTTTCACTGTGGGCATTAATCCGCAGTCCCACTGTCCATACATGATGCAAAAGACACAGTTTTCGCTGCAGACACGATGACTGAATTCTCTGCAGACACGACTCAAACATGTTCGACACTTCGTACATATGAACCGTCACCCAACAAGGAAGAAACACGTCCCAGATAGCGTCTGCAGTCTGTGTTTTTTTTATGTATCATGTATTAGAAGTGTGGCCGCGGCTTAAGACCTTCTGAAGGACTGTCGCTGTTGTGACAGCTTCACAACATTAACGCCAGCCACCGAGGAATTATGATACTATTGTTGTCAAAGGCTCCGGTGACCACCGCCAAGGAACGGAACGGCCTTAAAACAAAAGGACAATCGCTTGCATTTTTTTGTGAGTGCCTGTTCGGATTGCGCTCGCAGCAAAGTGCGTGCCTGCACGACGCGTTGCGTTTTTTATTATTATCTTTTTTTTTTTATTACAAGATTTCGCTCTATACGCTACACTTCCCAAACGACTTCCCCGAGCAAGGAGATCACCCGAGAAGTTCGTTCAACCGCCCAGGCTGGACGGACCCTCGCACGCCGTGGCCACCAGCGGGCCAAGTCGCCAGCCGCCCGCCCCCACAGCGGCCGCCACACACACAAACTACTCACGGTAATCTGGACTGCAGAACCGCCGCCGCCGCTGCACTCATTTCATCCTCTCGTTTCGTCCTTCTTAAATATCGTCTAGAAGAAAGAAAGAAAAAATAGAATGGTCAACTCTAATCTAAGGAGCCCTTTCCTTCCTAAAGAGTCGCCAATTTCCTCGGCCGCGAGAGCGCCCTCCGGCGCGCAAAGTCAACCGTTTTCTCTCGCGCCCTCACCCCCTCTCCCGCGCCTATCCGCCTTTACCGCGCACCGCACTCTCCCGAAGGAAATTCGCTGCTACGGGATTTCATCGAGAGCGGGGACGACACTGCGGGTGCGAGCGGTACCATCCATAGCAGCACATTTTCTTTCTTTCTAGTGTCTTTCAGTATCTCTCGCTACTTGTCATCTTGTTCTTATGTCCAACGCTGTGTAAGGTTCCAAAAGCGGAGCCGCCGTATTGCGGACTGGCACGGAATCTGGATCTCAGATTCTCTTCCTTCTTTTCTTTCTTTCCTATTTTATCGTCGCTTTTATTCGTGTATAGCTAACTACACCTTTGTTTTTGTTTGTTCTGCTGTTTCTTCTTCTGCAGTAACTGCTTTTTCTTTTTCTTTTTTTCTTTTTTTTTTCTTGTGGGACCCTAAGCGAGTAAGGGGAGGACGAATCTGGCCGTGGCGTGCGATGGTACCCGAGCACGCGAACTTCCAGCGGCCGTCGTATTCCTCACGGAACACCTCGCTCGGCGACGAGAGCGCGAAATGAACGAGTCGTCAAGAAGGAACGGTTCGGAGCCCCGGCGTGGGTAGCGAGCTGGATTCAGAAAGTCGACTGGCTTCTCAAGTTAAGCGCTACATTCATTAGCGTGATTTCACGTCGTCCCACAGGAAGTTGGACTTCTGATGTCTAAACATTGTTTTATTTATTTTACGTATGCGTGTGTAGAGGGGGGCATGTGCGGTATTGGATGCTTTGGCGCCCAATTTGTATTCTAGAAAGTTTGTTAAAACACACACTGCGAGTGTAGAAGCTTTGCACGCGCAGGAACCGACATATTTCATAGTGTCTATTGGGCGCGTTAAAGGCAGCTACGTGTGCCGCTTATTTCTAGGCGGGTCGAAGGTTGGTATTGTTATGCATACAATAACACTTTTTTTCCCCGTATGAGAAAGAATGAATAAGACGCCCTCACACGTAAGTCTCTCTCTATAGATTTAATAAAACATAAGCCAGAAATAAATGATCAACTTCGCATATAAACTCTCCGCGTTTCTGTGCTAGATTTGGGCACTTCCATAAAGGCCCGACCCCCAGAACGTGAAGCTTTTAGCCCGTAGTGTAACATTTTGCGTAATGCATATGTTAAAGAAACTAATAAAGTGCAGGCGAAAAAAAGAACCGTCGTGTATTACGCAGGTCAAGCAGAAACCACTGTTTCGGCGTGTAGCCCTTGCACAAGAAAGGATGCGTGTTCTTCTTCCCGCAGCGCAAGGGCGCTTTGAGGGAAAGTGTTTACTGTTGTCCCTGGCATCTTGATTGTGATGATTGTGTATTTAGAAACGCTTATTTTAATAACGCGGTGGTCTATTCAGACGACCGGGTAACTCTCAAACAAGTAAAATGCGTTTTCTTTTTTTGCTTTACAGATACGACTTTGGTGTTTCATATACCTGCTACCGGTTAATGTGCTCGCGTCCAATTCTACAAAGCCAGTCCGTGTTACTTCATCTCTAGAATCGAGACCTAGCTAAACCACTAAAATGAATTATTTGAGCGTTACAGCTTTCATGCGCACTAAAGCTAAATTTCTTTCGATTATGCCTCTGGGATGCTATGCGTGCCTCTCAGTAACTAGCAACTTAAGGAACTTAGGAAACTTCCGAAACTTATGTTCGCCCTTCTTGTTTCGTGATTGGCACAATTACACGATTCCATCGAGTGCCGACAGACAATGAGGCGCTCTGCCCTGCGTTTTCTCAGCTGTCAGTGAGTGGTGCAAATACAAAACATGAAGGGGTCGAAGCTGCTAGTATAACTCGAAAAGAAGTGTTCCGGAAGCCTCAACATGACAGTCGATGTTCCGTTAAGAGACATAGAACTGAATCGGAGGACTTTGTCCCGAATAACGAAGCTAAATCTGTTATAGGCGAACATCGGCTGCCATTGTGTAGTTTCCAAGGGGCAGATTTTCAGCTTCGAAATAGGGGTACCTATACATTCGTGATTCCATCCGGATAGCCCACCAGCCAAAGTGACGCAAGAAAACCCAATTTCGTTGTCGTCTTCGGCTTTATTCGAGAAAAAGAAAAAAACGTTTCCAACCACCATCTGGACACCGAGGCGAGAACGTCTCTCCGCAATCTCTTGCCCAAAGCAATCTTTCGTGGAAGAGACAGAAGAAAAAGAAGCGAATGGGGAAAACTCATTTGCCGAGAAAAAGGGGGCGAGAGGACGGAGGGCACGATGCGCGACGCAGATCGCGGCAGTCCGAGCACCCACGGAGCCGCGCGCGGAAAATGAAGTCACGGTTTCGTCGCCGCGTTTCCAGTCTGCTGCCGGCCTGCGTCTCGTTGGTCGCGCACAAGACGCACTGGACCAGCGCGCGCCCCGAGCAAACAGCCCCTGCAGCGGTGTCCAACCCATGCATGCGTGGACGGGGACTGGACTCTCCGAAGACGGTCGCGCTCCTTGCTCATTGATGCTGCCCGGAACCGAATTGCTTTGCATACCGAGTTGGACCTGCGATGTATACTTGGCTTGGCTCTTCTACGCTTCCCATTTTTTTCTTCGTCTCTCGCTCTATCTTATATATATACATATCAAAAAGCATTTCCCGTAACCTAGGATCCGAAACGTTTAGTACTAGCCATCCCCTGCGTGAAAATGAAAACGACTATTAAGTAAATATGTCAATTGAAACAATATAGATCGCATAAATAAATAAATGCGCTGCTTCCAACAATTCTTTCTTTTTAATTTTTATTAGTAAGAGGTCGAACGCCGGTATGATTTCGAGACCGGTAGTTTATAAAATGTAAAAGTTTAAAATGAGGCGAAATACGAGGATTTGGAAGTACACTATACTCATACCTTTCGATTCGGGCCGTTTACAAAGAGTCAACCCTTTTGTTGTCAAACTGAGTGTTTGTTTTCTGTACTAAGTATAAACGAAGCTTGGTGTCCGAAGAAGATTGCCAGTGTCTTTAGCTGCACGGATGTTGCAAAAAAAAAAAAAAAAAAAAAAACTAAGGAGAAAAAAATTTGACTTCGGAACAGTTTTGTCATTTGGATGGGAGAGGTATATTACTCGTGTTTATATGTTTATGTGTGTGCACGCTAATAACATGAAGTCTTGGTCACACGGCTTTGTGCAGATATATGTTCGAGGTGTACATGTGTGTGAAGAAAAAATGATTTCGAACATGCCGGAGGCGTGTCCACAGATGCTTCTGTGACCGTGTGTGCAGCGAAAAATGCCGTGTCCTTTGTGTGTTGTATGAGAGGTAAGATTGTGGTATTTGTAGAAATATCTAGACATTAAAAACATAAACTATGGAGTTCAACAAGTGGTGTGAAAGTAATATAACCTTCCGCTTAAGAAAAATATACTGTAATGATTGTCCGAAAACACTAATTTTGAATTTTAATGAGGTTGAAAGCGAAGGAAGAGTTTCTTTTTGACACGTATATCTTGCTGGATATATTCTTGGGGGAGATCATTATGAAGAAATAGACGGTAGGAAAGAAGAGCGTGCAATCAACTCGTTGAGCAGATCTGAACCCTTCGGTTAGTCCACTCGGCGCAGAACGGCAATTTCCAAATGTAC
The DNA here is from genome assembly GCF_016920785.2 of Ixodes scapularis. Classification (NCBI taxonomy): domain Eukaryota; kingdom Metazoa; phylum Arthropoda; class Arachnida; order Ixodida; family Ixodidae; genus Ixodes; species Ixodes scapularis. The sequence continues at coordinate 182,115,424 of NW_024609846.1, read as the reverse complement.
CCGGAGTCCGGCAATGCAAACGTTAATACACTATATATGAGTGTCTCCGATGCATCTCAGAAGCATTATACGGATCTCTTGCGCCTTCACGGACAACTCCGACTCGTCACTCGAGTACGCCTACTGTAAACGACTCCCTCTGTATACACGTTATCCAAAAGAACGCGAAGCAACCTCCCCCCCCCCCCTTTTTTTTTTCTTTTCTCCAAAAAAAAAAAGAATAAAAAAAAAACCATGCAAAGAGCGACTTGATCATATTGCCTCCCCCCTGCCGCCACAACTCTCAAGATTCACCGAGTCACGATTGATGCAGAGGAGATAAAAGAGAGAGAGAGAGAGCACACGCTTTTGTCCGGCAGAGCACAACTTCCGAATCCGGTTGGCCCGGCCATTATATCGCAACTCGATACGTCCATTCGATGATGATTTATAGCGACCACTTGACTCGGCGCGAGCGAGCCACGGCTGCACGGCCCTCCGATGGCGAGGGAGGCGGAAAGGGCTGCGGCAGAGGGCCGAACAGGGCGCCGCGCCGGAACCGTCCACCTCAGCGATGCGGCCAAGAGGGCGGCAATTGGACAACCGACGTCGCGGAAGAGCGCCGCAATTGCAGCCTGGTGTGCACCCGTCGGTAAACTGCTCCGAGGAAGTAGCAAAACGAGACGACAATTTGATAGGCAAATGCGACCCGAACGCGTCGGTTGCTGACTGGTTTGGTAGTTACCGTAGTCGTTCGAAAGCCGTCGATGGGTGTTCTTTTTACGAACGTGACTGTGCAGATGGGTGTTTCGAAGAACGGTATACGCGGCGGCTTCGAAGCCACCACGTCTTTATGGTTTTGTCGACAGCCTACTGACCTTTTTAGGCGCCTTTTAACGGATTGCCTTGTTTTAGATATATACATATCGGTTGCGCTACGTTGTTGGCTTGCCACATTTTCTTTAACTTCATTTGTACGTGACTTGAACCACTTGTGGTTTTAGCCAGCCAATATTGTTGCCTGAAGTGTGTGTTGTTACAGAAAAAAATACACCTCTGGGAGAAAAAAAAAACTTTAATTAACATCAGTTCATTTTAATTTGTGAATCTATTTTTTTCTCTGCTGATGAGCCTGTCAGTCTATTAGGATATCGCCTTAATATCCCTGCAACTTTGGGTGGTAGACAGAGCAGTACATTCGTGTGTATTTTCGTCAACACTGAATATAAAATGAAAGCCCGCATATCTAAGCGAATGTAAAATGAATGGGCGTCGAAATTTAACTACGTAAATTTGGCACCATACGACAGGTAGGGAGTCCACAATTAAAGCCGGCTGGATCGAGGATTGGCCTCTATATTAGTTACTAAACGGCTAAGATAGTTTTTGCAAATATATATATCTTTTTTTTATTTCGCGGGGGGGGGGGGGGGGGGGGGGGGCAACCTTTGTGCCATTGCAGGCTTTCTGAAGACGTCGAAGCAAAATGGTCAACGAGACCAAGGTATGCAGAGAGAAAATTAGGCAGGAATATTCAGGCCGAATGTAGCCGAACAGAATCCTACAGGGGTCTGACCACGAGAGAAACAGAGGGTCTTGCTTACGTCATAATTTAAACCATGAGACACGGAAAAACTAAATAACGGACAAGACGAAACGAAACGAGGATGTTTCCTAACCAGGTCGCCTGCATATTTTCGCTCCTTGCAATTATCCTTGCCGTCCTTGCGACGTTATTTCTAAACTTACTGATATAGTTCGGTTTTGCACGGTTGAGGGAAGAAAATAGCAAGGAGACAACAAATAGCGGTGGCTGTGAAGGGTGATCGTGCGACTCTTTGAATCGTGGTACCCAACCGCTGCCGTTCTATGTCTAGAAAAATTTAGTCAAGCTAAGCAATACTTTTTTTTTTTTTACATGGAGTTTAGGACACCGGCTGTTGATGTTGTCTGTTTTCTCATCGACATTCTTCTTCGTTTTAACCTCAGAAGAGTAGTATGTTTCAAAAGTCGATTCTTCAGGATGTGTCCGCCTTTGAACGAACCTGCCGCCAAAGCTTTCTGCTGTAGCCGCTAGGTGCCGTCGACTTCGCTGGAATCGCAAGTAGGGAGTATTCAGTGGCGGCCATAGCTGTGTGCGCGGCTGCTGAGCCCGTGCTAACGGCAAGCTTCCGCAGTTCTTTTAGAACGTGCATTCCACACCATCAAGATTGCCGGTCTTAGTAGCCTATTAGCGTGAGCTTGTTCTGAGCATGCGCTCTAAACAAGGCCCTCAAATATGGCGTCCAGTGAATGCTGGCGGCCATAGTTTAGTTTGTCGCTGCTGAGCGCGAGCCTCCACAACGCCTTGCACCGTTCATTCAACACCAGCATGATTCTAGAAGATAACGGGGAGCTTGTTTTGAGCATGCGCCGTGAGTACTGTGCTCAAATATGGCGCCCAGTAAGTACCCCCTACAAGCGGACCGAGTTTTTCAATAGCACTTCACGCCAAACCGATCCCGTTGAACATTACCCTACAGATTGTATCCTAGCCAATATGTGCCCACCCACACTCATTACGCAGGAGATGCACCGTGTGCACCCCTTTCCAACGCTTATGACACAAGCGAAGCATGCCGGGTCTGGCCCGGTCAATGGGCTGCGAATGCATGCGTGCCGTCTGATATTCTGCAAGTCATGCTCAGAAGGCGTTTCGCAGCTGATCGGAGAAAGGCAGCGGCGCGCATGAGGCGACTATTGGAATTATCTAAAGCCAATAGGCAAAATTATGACATATTTTGTCACTCTAAGACAAAGAAAGAGAAATAGGCGAACCTCGAGGCCCATTGACCTCAACCAGATGCGAAACTGAGCAAGTCACTTTCCTCAAAACGCTTTTTGGCCGGCCTCAGTCATTGGAGGCCGAGGAGAAACTACAGCGACGCCACGAACGCTTCGAAGTGCCCGGGTAGAACTCAGTGGCCGCACAAAGACGCTGGGCGGACGCTGGAAGATCAACAAGAGGAGCAAACAAGCGGACGGCAGTCTGGAAATGAATGGAGCTCCGTCGTGGCCTGTTAATGAAAGCGGGGGGTCCCCCTTGCCCGTAATGCCCGTTCCTGTCCCGCCGGCCGCGCATGCCGAACAAAAGGCGATGGAGCGCGGCCGCTCGGAATGATGCGGCCCTCCGCCGGGAGAGGGCGCACCCTTATAAGGTCCGGTTTATATGGAGATGGCCTCACTTAGCGCACATAAATTCGAGGCTCGGTCTCTCCGCGGCTGCCGCCGGGCCTCCCCCAGGTATTCGCTGCGAGCTCCGCGTCCACGCTGCACTGGGTGAAGCCGTCCGAGTTCCAATGGTGCGTTTGGAGTTACGCGCGCACGGTGGGAGCGCTGGAGCGTTCCGAAGAGGCAGGAACGGAGTTCGTTGACGCGCAGTGCGCCCGGTCAGATTGTCCCCTTGGTCTGACCGTTGCAGCCAGAACGAGCAAATTACGAATCTTGAGTCAATTTGGTGCTTAAAATCATTATTGTGCGGTCAGTAAATATGCTACGCTCACAGTAGTGGCACTTTATTCCCCGTTTGTTGTAGTTGTTGTTGTTTTGTGGGCGCCGCCACGTTGCTCTTTGGCGCAGTTGGCAAGTGTTACGGTTTAAAATTGTGACTTCCCCCACTTTTAGCTGCTTTACACTCTCAATATCGTCCCACTTAGGTTCCGGTTATAACCGAAACCTCCTTTTTGCAATAAAGTTCTGCTTAACCATAAGAAGTCGTGTTCCACATACTTCATAGCTTATCCGGAGCCTTGTTTCACACAGCTGTAAATACTTCGTAGGTTAAATAGATACGTTTTACAAATAATTTATAATTGCAAACGGTAAATGTAAGAAAAAGCACTTTCTAGAGGCTTTGCCTGGAGCAAATATGTGCTTAAGTGGAACAGGATAAGTGGAACGGCATTTAAGTATAACAGCCATTCACGTAGCAGATATATACTGGGTCCAGATGAAAAAAAAAAAAAAGCGAAGCGAAGAGAACCGGCGTTTTACATATAATCCCCGATCCTCATAAAAGCTTGACTTGTTTCAAAAATAAATATATATATGGAACGTCAGTTTATCTAAAAACCTACGTAGAACCATACTAAGAGCGTGTAAATACGGTGTCGGGAAGCCCAGGACGTATCGCTTTGCTCTGCCGCGGACTGTCTTAACAGTTCTTGGAGGTAGGAAAGCAGTTTCCTCCAATTTCAGATAAAGCTATAGATAAGCGGCAACAATTATTTTACGCACCGAGATGGCTGTAAGGTCGTTACAGATACGAAACGTACATTAATTAGGGTCTCTAATTCTTACCACAGTTACCTCAAGCGTGATCTGAAATCGCCGGAAACAGTTTCCCGTCCGTCCTCGAGAACTGTTAAAAGAGACCGGGAAAAAGCACGACGATGTTTCCCGGGTCTCCTTGTCGCCGTTTCACATGTCCACATGATGTTGCATCTTCGAAACGATTGCCAATGGCGCCCACTTTGCATTTAGCACCAACATGATGGCTCCTGCAAGAAACTCTGCTGCCGTAGAGCCGATACTCGAAGCATCAGTTAACGACCTTGGTCACTGCTGGAGAATATTAAGTACTCCAAATCTTAGAAAATTGGCAAACTAAAAAAAGAAAGCAAAAAAATAAATAAACAGTAACCCCACTAAGTACAGCTATGTCTCTGACCTTCAGTTCAACGTCCTCGCAGATTCCATATAGCGTGCAATAAAAATATAACTTCGAAGTGTTTTCTTTCGAACCATTTTTTTACACCAAAAGGGTTCAGAACGATATAGGCTAAGTTAAGCTGGTCTAATTATGAGCGTCATGTACCTACGAGGGCACCGGACCCTGTCAAGTCTCCTCATGGAGGCTTTTTGTCAGGTGTCCTCGGCACAATGTGGCGGAAAGAAATTCAATTCAATTCAAAATAAAGTTTGACCAGGGTGTTCAATTTCTTTGTTAAGTTGGTGATGTGGGCTAGTGTGCGTGTTACTTAATAAATATTTTTTTTTAATGCGCAAAACTCTGGTACCGAGTGGGAAAAGAAGGTGAGACAATTTGTTTAATTTCTTCGGAGGCAAAGAACGTGAAAATGTCGTATCGGTGTGTCAGTCTCCATTTATACAAGTGTGAATGAAGAAGTTCGCGTTGGGATTGCCATCCGCTGGTTTTCTCGTGTGGATTGCCAAATTGTCACCTTGCGAGCTTGGTATCCGTTGCTCTAGCCAAACAAACGGGATCATGTTTATGCTATTTCTGAAGCTACTGATGATATTTCTCATTCATCGCTTCTCGATAAAATGGCAATGCGCGTTGCGGCCATAACCATGAAGGTTGGAAGTAAGGGCCTGAACGAAGTGTTGGTATAGGTACGATACAAACAGGAAAAACATGGTTCACTGCAAATGACATATTTTTTTGAGAAAACGAAGCTACTCCACGTCCTGTTCAGTGTCCAAGCTCGTGCAGCTTGTTTTTCAACTGTACGGGGCATGTAAAGTTGACTCTCGGGTGTTGATTTGTTTTGCGAGAACTTTGCTCTGCTCCGCATTCATTGAAAACACGGATCAGCAAGTGCAATGAACAAAAAAACAAAAACAAAAAAAAACAAGACAGTTTGACCGAGATAAAAAAAACATGAACTGTACATTAAAATAAGATATCCAGAAAACATTGTCAGGGCCAAAATAGACTTGGAAGGCAACAAGTATATCGGCTATAATTATAAGCCGATTCAAATGTACGTTTATGTGAACGAATATTCTAACTTAAGGTAAATTTCTAAAATAACTCAGTTCGCCTGAACTACTGTAACGGCTCCCAAGTTTTAAAGTAGTTTTAAAGCCATAAGGCTAAGAATAATATTAGAAACCAGCTTTTAATTCCTGATGATAATTCAATTAACGCAAAGGTGCAAGCGGCCTTAAAATACAGGCCGCTCACCCTTGTTGGTTTTAGATTAGTGGCGGCCAATAAAACCGTTTTTTAACGTCTAACCCCTGGTTAGCTCAGGAATAAAGATATAAAAAAATTCCTGGTCACCTCAGTTGGTACAGAGCTACACTGGAAATTAATGGAGAGATCCCTGGTTCGATACCAGGACCAGGCAGATTTTTGTCGCTCCCGCACCAGTCACCTAGCTGTGATCGGAGATTTGTGTGTCCTTTGTCCCCCGTGTTCCCCTTCTCCAGTGATTATTATCGCCTTTCAATTCCTCTCGTATTCGACACTAAAGGGATCTAGTAAAAAAAAAAAGATTCGTTGGAGCGTTTTTTACACTGTCGGCTTTATTTAACAAGAATAATGATAATATTTTTGTCCTGCAATATTTATGAAGGTAATGTTTCCATACGCGTTTCCTATGAAATAACAACGTTCTAGAGCCTGGCCTCACTTAATTATAGTTTTGCACCGTATACTCTGACATTGTGTGCCGCAACACTCAAATTAACACTCAAATTTCGAAGCCCGGAGAGAGAGAGAGAGGGAGGAAAAAAAGATGGAAAGAAGGAGTTAATGATAAATCCTGCGTTAAAAAATAGCAGTCTAATAAACGATTTTTTTATTTATTTATTTTTATTTATTTACAAAGGCCGCAGGCACGCAGGATCGTACACACAGAGTAGGGTTGGGAGTTTTCCGTTTGTCCGACCCTTGGTATTTTTGCTCTGTGATGGCCAAAATTGGTCATAAACAATACCGGATACTCGATTAAAAAAATTACTAATCCAGCAATCGAGAAATAAATTAATCAATAAATCAATTATTTTATTTATGTCCTCGAAGCGAACGGCGGAGCATCTAGGCAAAAGCTGCCAGTGGATTAAAAAATAAATGGTTGGAAAAAGAACGTTTACCGCAGAAATAAGAACTATGCGGTAGAGCCACTGATCTCTATGTCTATTTGCTGGATCGCGTTTGACCAGCTCCGCCTATGGACGGGAATGCGGCCACGGTCGGCCATCTTTTTGGTAGAGTTATACCATCTCTAGCCATCGTAGTAATATGGCGGACAGTGCAATGACGGGAGGCTGCCATAAAATAGACGTGGATCTAGTACACTGTACCGTGGGTGATATTTCATGCTTGATTAAAGTTTTTCGACGAAGCAGATTCTTGAAACCCGGCGTGAACGGTAGCCTCATCTTTGAGGACCCGGCGAAAGTTCTACGAAAGCGCAGCACCAGAGGAAAGCAGCGCAGCTCGCATCGAAAGCAGACTCCGTACTGGCATCTGCTTTCGATGCTTCTTTCGATGCGACTTTCGATGCGTGCTGTGCTGCTTTTTGCCCGGTGCTGCGATTTCGTGAAACTTTCACGGGGTCCTCAAAGATCGGGTTACCGTTCACGCCGGGTTTCAAAAATAGGTTTCGTCAAACAATTTCAATCAAGCACGAAATATCGACCACGCTATATTCATGGCAGCCTCCCACCCCAACTAGCACAACGCTGTCTGCCATGGATAAATCCTAGTGGCTGCAGCAGCTTACTTTGGCTAGAGGTAATATAACTCTACCAAAAAGATGGCCGCCAGTGACCGCATTCGCGGAGCGGGCAAACGCGATCCAGCAATTGTCATAGAGATCAGTGGGTAGAGCTAATAAGAGCGCAATATTTAGCGCTTATTACTGCCACATAATGGTCGCAAAGTGGCGCCTGCATTTACCAACAAGCCACGCCGGCCCCGGAGGCTCAGCGACGTCCGCACTTTGGACGCGGCCACGAGATGGCGCTACATTGACAGCGTCCATTTCTTTTCCCCTTCGATTCCGACTCTGTCTAGAATACAAATGAGCGCAGGCAGTGACCCGACGCGCGACACACCCATACGAGACGGTCACCACCGAGCGCGACGTCGTCCGAGGGCCGAGCCTCATCTCATAAACAACGAGCCGAAGAAAACAGAAACACACAGACACCGCCACCGCCACCGCCGCTGCCACGTAGCAAAAGGCACGCATAGACGCGCACCTCACCTAGCTTGCTTCTTTTCCTTCGTGTCCAGGTCCCGAAGTTGATTTACGGCTGAAAAATGGCTTTCGGCGCGGGCAGAAGAAAGCAAGAAAGGCAAAAAGACCAATCGGCGCAAAACGGCCGCGCTGTAATCGTGTCACGACGTTGGGAGCGCATGCACGCAGTAGACGCGACCGCGAGGATACTCCATTTGCCACACCCTCGTTCCGAAGACACGACCAAAACGCAAAATTAAAAAAAATATATATAAACGTTCAAACAAAAACGCAGAAACGGACACACGCGCGCGCGCGGGTCAGAGGAGCGTCATCTTTCCTATGCGCGATGTGCCAACGTCTTACGGAAAGCAAAAGAACAACAACAACAAGAAAGACGGTTTCCTTCCACGAAGCAGACGGCGGTAAGGGACCGAGCGGGCCAAATAGGACTGCGTCATCCCCTCCTAACACTCGTCCCCTATCCTCCGTTCGCCCCAAAGGCTGACAGAGCGGTGAGAGCTAAGCAGTCGCCGGCACAACCGACCGCCTCCCTTTCATCAGCTGACCCCCCCCTCGGCGCGTAGATATACGGCCGGGAGCCTGGTCACGTGCAGCAAGAGAGACTGGTTCAACAAGCACGTAGCTTCCACCCTACTGTCAGCTTAGGACTGGACGGAGTATACGAGCGGCAGCAGGGACCAGGAGCAGGGCTGTGTGTGTGCGCCCGACTCCGTTAATGAAACCCAGCGGGTCCGCGAGAGTCGCTGGTGTTCGGCGAACGACCGTCGGACATCTTTTGACCAAGCGATGCGCCACGGTGGGTCCTCGTCGCCAGCGTCCTCCTCCCGGTCGGTGTCTGTGGCACTGCGCGTAAAATGCCGGGCCGTCGACCAGCGATAAATGGAGGTGCGGCTTGGGACCGAGGACAGTTACAAATTGTCCGGAGGGACTCGGAAAGTCCAGTCGTGGGTGCGGGAGCCATTCCTTGCTGCGTACCGTCCCGTAGATCGTCTTTATTATTTATTTCTTTATTTCTTCTCTTCTTTTTCTTTTTTAGGGGGGGGGGGGGAGGGAGGGGGGGGGGGACGTTGAAATTGTTTGGGTGTGAACTATACTTCGCTTGGAGCGTACATGGTAGAGTTCATCATTTGCTCTCCGTTTTCGCGTTTTTTTTTTTTTTCCATTTTAAATTAAATATGCGTATAGGTGCTTTTCTTGTCGATGTGGTTTTTGTCTAAATCAATTAAATAAATTGCATAAAATAGCTCACGCTATTTCATTTTTGATACTCGTTTTAACATTTGAATTTTTCGCAACTATTTGACACTATTTGATGCGAGTTTGATTTTCGCTTAATATTAACTGTTCGCACACCTCTACTCATAGACCACTCCAATAAAGATCGTTTGGCAGGCACTGGCCATCTCCAAAGTTCATACCTAGAACGCGAATTTTGCTCGCTTACCGAAGTCACGGACGCACGCATTCTGGGCTGTGGCGATTGCGCGCGGAGCTTTGAATTTGTAAACATTGGAGAGCTGCACAGACTTGTCACAAATGCCTTCCGAAGGCACTCGCTTGGAAAGCAGTCACATCGCCGAAGCAGCGTGGGCCACGTTGAACACCAAGATCGAGTCATGATTCCGAGGTAAAACTCACCCACGTAAAAATAAGAAGGGTTCCTTGAAATGGTCGTGAAACACGGAACATTAGTAGCTCAATAAAGGGCTCTTGTACATCCGAGTCAATAGCCCCTATCTTCGAAACCTTCACACTTTGGGGGTGACGCCTTCGACTCGTCGCCGGATTATTTATAGCCCGTAGAATATACATCGGAAACAATACGAGCTATTCCATGAAACATATCGCCTCCGACGCAGACGTCTCCTCGCCCCCTCTCTGAATACCGATTTCACGGCCCGTAATCGCCAGCCTTTTCCCCCCGTAAAAGTCCACCGCTACGGCTGGGCGTCACGGGCGCCATCACACCTTAGAGAGCCTGGATCCAAGAGAGGGAGTAACTCAAACCACGGAGAACGTTCTCAATTAAATGTCGAACACCTCTATTGTAGAATGAATTCTCGTGCGCATGCGTATACATTGCCACGTGGCGAAGAGGAGCCAAGCTTCGAGACGCCTGCGGGGCGCTCGACGCATTCGCATCCTCTCGCAGCTTGCATCGCGAACGCGGCCCGTGAACCACGTGACCCCAAACGAAGAGTGGGAAACACTCTCAGATCTAGGCACGCGGTGGCACCTCCGAGCGTTACGCGTTCGCTGTAATCGGCCGACCCCCCAGAAGGCAGAATCAAAGACCCGCATGAACGGGCGACCGCGTAGGGACGTGTCAACAACCCCCTTCCTCTTAATTTTCATTCACGAGGGAGCGTGTCGGCGGAGGGAGAGAAAGAAAATGATAGCTATACGCCGTGCCAAGTTTCCGGCACAAAGCAGTTGGGACCTCGTAGAAGTGGACAGCAAGCAATTTATCGCTGGCTACGAACGTCCAGTGCAGAAAACATTTCGCGTAGGCGTTGATTATCTTCTTGTTTCGAGTTGCTGTTGTCGTTTGAACGGTGAAACAACACGCTCTGTTAATTTCTCGTCTATTAAGTCACCGTCAAAAAAAGAAAAAGAAAACGTGACCGAGTAGTTGTTTACCGCGATTTGCTTTGAGTTTGTATACGTGACGATATCTGGCCAAGTGTAGTCGACTTCATTTAAACAAACAACTCCACTGGAGTTGAGGCTTCAGTGAGATATTTTGTAAAAAAGGATGAGGGCTTGACTTCGGGAAGGCTGTACAGTTGTATCGCGCTGGGCGTGTTCGTTATTAAAGGAAGACGACGAGGCACCAGCCAAGAGCTCGAGCACGCGTGACCATGGATTCGGTCGGGCGCGAGACCAAATCCATTGGCGCGGATTTTAATGTCTGCCTTACTCTGACCGTGGCCGGGCTGGAAGCGCGCACTCTCTTTCTCTTCTTACGGCCTTTGCAATCGCCCGGGAGTCAATGGCATTTTTTTTCTCCGTATGTAGTTCACTTGCTTGCAGCCAGGGGCGCAACCACCTCGCCCCAGTTCACCCCACTCGAAAAGTCCCTTGGAGCTGCTTTGCGCTGGTGTTCAAGCTTCGTAAGTTGTTGTTTTGGCAACGGTTTATTGAACTTCGCTCCGATTTAAGTCACTCTACCGACAGGCAGTGTCGTCAGCAAACTGCGTTCCCCTGTGACATGGACGGGACCTCTATACTTGTCTGTACAGTCACTCAAAGCGCTTGGCTCGTTTAATTTGCAACAAGTTCCTCGGAATACTTCTGATTAACCATGCAAAGACGGTCACGACAGAAACGAAAAATTAGTAGGTTATGTGCACAAGCCCTCAAGGAAGCACTTTAGGCTGTAATATGCACTCTCCGAAAATTGTACAGACTACTACACCCTCGTCTAGAGAAGCTGACCGACTTCATGTGCGGCCTATAAAATGATGATGCAGACAACGGCAATAGATAGATTGGGCCTGCTTACATTTCACGAAAGTGTACCAATTATTTATTATTTAAAGTTCCTCCACGTAGAAAGGGTCCGTCTCCTCCTGTTCCTGAGTTGCAACAGAAGTCCTGGAGGTAAAGACGAGTAAGGTTTTTACGCAATTGCATTCGCTGTCTCTACTTACAACTTTTTACTCCCGAATCTCTCGGAGATGTGCGCCAAATATTCACTGTTTTGAGCTCATCAGAAGCGCATTAGATAGTGACTGAGGGTCTAAACGTAAGGATCGGGTGTCAAAGGCTATAAAAATCTCGGCCGCAAGTTGGACAGCGCTGAGATTCTTTGTCAGACGCGCTATGTGCAAACGGCAAAGGGTAGTCCAGGGGTGAGGTGACAGCGCCCCCCGCGAATTGCGGCGGGAGGTGACGATTGCTCCAATTACAAAGGCCGTAAGAAGAGAAAGAGAGCGCGCGCTTCCAGTGCGGCCGTGCTATGACATAGTCCTTCGTACAACACCGCCGAAGTTAGCGTCGTGCTTGTACACGATGACTAAACCAGTAAAGAAAATAGACGATATCGTTCGAAACAGGTTTTTTCAGTAACAAAATATTAAAATCTGGAATGTCCTAGTACACCGTAATGACCCCTGCGTCGTAACTATACTTCTCGCCACATCAACACTCACACACACACAAAAAAAAGGACGTTTGCGCGCTGTTTGTACGCTTTGCGAACGAGTTCTTACAAGGCTTGGTTGTCAAGGGAAGAAAATAGGCTTTATGGCGTTTGAAACATGTAGGTTTCGACAAAAATATATTCTAATTCTTAGAATATATATATGCTATTTTATACAGACCTACACGTTGTAGTGGCTCCTAAGCAACTACATCTGTTTTAATCCTCCACATAAACGGGGATTTGGTGTGCTTCCGCAAGGAGTCGGACCTTTTCGTACTGCTGTTTTCTAGAACACGATTACAGTCGCGATCAGACAACCCGCATATGAGTCAGTTGATTGCGACCGTACCGGCAGGATGTTGACTATATTCATAACGGCAGAATTGCGACTATATATCATCATAATTGTGAAATCGTTATAAATACCAGGCACGTAGCCAGGATTTTGTTTCGGGGAAGGGGGGGGGGGGGGGGCTGCCCTTGACAAAATGCTGTATGAGTGGGAGGGGGGGGAGAGGAGGCCCCAACAAAATGGAAGATTTTGGGAGGGGGGGGGGGGGAGGCCAGGGCCACATGTCCTCCCCCCCCCCCCCCCCCCCCCCCGCCCCCCCCTGGCTACGTGCCTGATAAACACCATATAACATTTTGACAGAATTGTGAATATAGTCACAATTGTGACTAGATTTACACGACGAAATTGAGACTAATCGCAGTGGCACAATTTGGACAATAGACACGACTTGACAAAGGCTCGTCCAGTCCGGCTACATTTTTTTTTTTTTTTTTTTTTTTATAATACTTTTGCGTGCTACGGAGGTGCGTTAAGGCCCGCTGGTACTGGAGCTGCAGATATCACTTGAGCCTGCCGAGGGCGCAGAGGGGCTCCGCCGGCGGTGCGGCCTTTATGGGCTCCGGGCGTCTGGTGCGTTGGTGTGTCACAGCGAGAAGCCAGGTTCGGCGGGCTGAGCCGCCGCTCTCGTCCGGCCAGAGAGCCTCCGAGAGGCGCGGCCGGGCTGCCGGGGGGTGCCTCGGCTCCCGCGCTCCGGGTGTGGCCTGTCCCGTGGCTGTAGCATTAATCTCCTCCGAGCGGCGCAACAGGCACAGGGCCCGACGGCGGCACCCAGTGGCCGTGATGCTACTGCTGCTCTGATTCCTGTTGGGATGATTCCTCCAGCAGCCTCAGTGGCTTCTATCGTGCTCTTAGGCTGGGCTGATCTCCGCTCACCTATTGATTTCTCTAAAAACTGAAAACACACACGCATACACACACAAAAAAAAGGCCAATCGTTCGCTATATTTAAAGTCAGTAAGAAAATATATAAAATTTAGCTTGAGCGCGGTATCAATGAGTTACGTGGAAAGTTAGCTGAGTTTGTCGTTGAAATAAGGACAACAGCTCGGTGTCGAATAATCATAATATTTGAAGACATCGCTCTTTCTCTCTCTCTTTAGTTTCTATGAGGAAAAACATAAAGCACAAGGACTGACAACCGCTCTCGCTCTCCGTCGCGCGCGTTCTAGTTTTGTTCCACGCATGTTTAAAATAGAAGTGTTCCCACTCAACGTATGTCGCTGGTATTTGTTTTCTATTAATGTCGTTACTTTGTTTGCTGTTTTAATTCCTTCTTTCTTTATTTATTTTCTTTTTTTTTTTTTTGGAAGGGGGGGGGGGGGGGGTTAAACGTGAGGAAATAACTAATATTAGGATTGGTGTGCGAGTAAGTGTGAGAAAGTTTAATTTTTGATATATGGTTTCTGTGACTTTGGCAAGACTTGCGTTTTCTTACATATTTAAAGAAAATAAAGAACGCAGTCAAGTGTATAAGTCGTCCAACATCGACCTTTATTTGCGACCTAATATTTATTAAAAATAATTAAGGTGCCTCTTTAACAAAACTGATTATTTTTGTTTCAAGCGCCGTTCCATGCTCTTTGCAGTTTTGTGTTTCTCCTTAAACCTTGTTCTTCGACTTCGGCTTGAGTTTTGTGTTTTAAGCAGTCTTCGTGAGTTGCATCCTCTCACACGCACCGAAAAAAACGCTCCGAAAACGTTCTCGTCTTCTGGGTGCCTTTCTTTTCAGATCAGGTACCGCCCTACATGGATTATCTTTCGCAAGTTAGCAGGTTTAATGCAGACTTGTACGTAACGCGTTAGAAGTAAAGGATTACTTGTAATCGATTCCATTTTACTGTAATGTGGTAACGCTTCAATTACTTCCTTTAAGGAGTAACGAACCTTGAAATTGAATTACTTTTTGGCTGTAATCGATAACAAAAGTTCCCGTTACACTTTTTCACAACTGTTTTTTTGTGTTTTTTTTTTTTGTGGGGGGGGGGGGGGGGGTGGCTGTGCTGGAGTCACTCAGACGGTCTTCTTTTTTTTTCTTTTTTGAAACCGCTAAGCACGGGACCTCGAGGCTTAGTAGGCCACTTCACTATGCTTCGTTTCCTGGCTACATTTGTTTTTGGGTACACCGGAGACTACGTCCAGTTATGACCTTATGCAGCCTCTTCTAAGTAATGTATTTAAACATCACTCTTTTCAATTATTTATTTGTTTTCACGAGAGGCATTGGGTGTGTTGGCACCACTCACTCAGCTTAAGCAAAAACGGTCAAGGTTTTTTTTTTTTCGGAACAACTGGGCGCGAAACTTCAATGATTATGCTACCGTAATAAAAAAAAACTTGAATGATAAGTAACGTGTTAAGTAATCGATTACTTTAGAGTAACTTTTCAATTACTTTTTGGAGGCTGTAATTGTAATTGTAATCGGTTGCTTTTTTTTCAGTAACGTGTACAAGTATGGGTTTAAGCTCCCAAGGCGCAAATAACCCCCCTCACCAAGAGAGCGGATACTCATCCCAGGACACGGACGCGGTGAACAGCCGGCAGAACAATGGAGTAAATTCACGAAAAAATATTTGTTCTTTATTTCTTCTTTTTTTTTTTTTCCCCTTCTCGGAAACTGTGTTTCAGGATCGGCGTAAACTAGCGTAATTACGATTTCGGGGCTAAGACAAGAGGTAGCAGCGACAACGACGGTGACGAAAGAGAGCGACACAGCGTGAGGGACAAAGGAACGAATTAAAGAAGTGGCAGCAGCAGCGGCGGCGGCGGCGGGACAGCGACTTGTCCGGCACCGGATGCTCGGTCGAGACAGCGGCGCGACATCCAAGCGAAACGAATTGCTGTCGTTTACGTGGGACGCTCGAGGAGGCAGCCAAGGGCGACAGGATAAAAATTACCCCAGCTAGGAAGCTTTCGAAACATTCAAGAAGCAAAACAAGTTAGAAGCAAGTGCGTTTCGTCCTCCTTCGCCACCTTCCCTTATACCTACCTGCCTCCTATGAACGGACACGTATACTTTTTGGGCCACGTTGCCCTTTACGTGGAAGGCTTAATTCGCTGTCGTACGCTTTGGGTACAGCAAAGGGCGACGTTTTCGGCCCCCGCCGGTCGCATCTTCTGATGCGGAAAACGCGGGGAACACGCAGGACGTAATATCTTCTTCTTTTTTTTTCTGCGTGTTTATGCCTTTTTGTTTGTGCTTAGCGTAGTTCGCGTACCTTGATGCGTGTCTCTTGGTCTCGAAGATGGCTTTTGTGTGCGTCGCGTTGGACGCATGCGCGTGTCGCAGATGTCATTAGCAGCCGCCTTCAACCGGATCGCGTGCAGCGCGGATTTTGGGAGGAGAAAACAGGAGCTTTATATAACCCTGAAACGACGACACTGAGCGTGCATCCTCTCCTAAATGACCGGATGGGAGAAAAAGTCATAGTTTCGGTCGAAGAGCATTGGCGAGATGCGCGGTCCGGAAATGGAGACTGCTCTTAGGCACCTAAGGAAAAGATCACGATTAAAGCTAACGGACTGGCGAAAAAGAGCCACGAAGCAACGTGAGAAACGTCTGGGTCGCTATCATTCCGGGCTTTAAACCGAAAACGTATGCACGTTTGCAAGTCCGGTCTCAGGGCGCCGCCATCTTCTTCAGTGGGGTGCGCTCTTGAGCGCGGCCATAATCCGATTACGACGCCTTAGCAAGGCTTCGTAATGGGATTATGACTCGTCCGAGCGCACCCCAGCCAAGCAAGATGGCAGCGCCCTGAAGCCGGACTTGCAAACGTGTTGTGAATTTAAGTAAATTTGAATAAACTCATTCTGCGTAAACTGTGCAAAACGATAACAAAGGCTCGTGCTGCCGCGATGCTCGAGCGGTCGATGAAATTATTTTTCAAGCGCGGAAAGCTATGTAGAGCTGCTCCCGGAATGGTGGTCGTCTACTCTATAACATCTATGCCAGGGGTGGCCAAGCTGCAGCTCGCGAGCCGCATGTGGCTCTTCGTGTGTTATAGCGCGGGTAGGGCACGATCAAGAGAGGACTATGACGTCAAGATCCTCCTGGACTCCTCGCTTCGATTCAGCAGCTCGGGGCAACACCATCTAAAGTCAAGGTCGTAGCGCTTGGACGTATGACGCCACAAACGTCAGAAGAAGGAGGCGATCATGGAAGTTAAACTTCTCCTTAAGTACAGTGTTCTAGAGGGGGTTGTAGTGGCAAGAGCGGCGGCCGCTTTGTGAAGATTCTGCGCGTAGACGACACCATGGCGCTGCTGTTCTGTGCCCTAGGAGCGCGCCCCCGTCAGCCCCATCATCAGCGCTGTTCGGCGCTTACTACTGTGGTTTGACTAAAGCCTTTCGCGGTGCGAAACAACTGCTAATGTTGTTCTGTATACTCTGTGTCACCTTATGATGTACCGCAGGAAAGGCTGCAAGCGCGAGCTCCTTGCTCTGGGGCGCATCTCGGCGGCACAAGCTCTCGTGAATTAAGAGCAGCTGCCAACGCTCTGAGCTCGCGCTTTTAGCCTTCGCTGCGGTACAACATAAGGTGAAACGGAGTATAGTAAATTGTAGTTCTGCATTTGGACTAATGCCTCTAGAGTGTGTGCTATCCCCTACTTGAAATATTCCCGTGTTTTGAGGGAGATTATTTAATTAGTATCGACTCCCCCCCCCCCCCCCCCCCAAGTACTGACACATCGTTCAGCAACGCTATCACTTGGGCTGCAGGCTTAATAGCTGCGAAAGAAGTTCTACGGTGCTACATTTCGGAGAAGCGTACCGCGTCACCCTCGTCGTCTTCTTCGTTCATCGCACACGTGCCATTAATTCTCCTAGGGCACAGAACTCCAGCGCCACTCGCGGTATCTACGTCGACCGTCTTCACGCGCTTCATTGTAAGCGGGCGCCGCTCTTGCCATTACACCCTCTAGAACACTGTACCTTAAGCTTCTCCTTTTTTCTCACTTTTCTTTTTTTCTTTTTTTTTCCGGGCAGGTGGATATCCGAACGCCGTGATTGTTGTAGTGCCGTATTCAAAAAGGTGGCTAAATATAATTTTAAGTTCGCCTGTATGTATAAGTTTGAATTCTTATAATAAAAAGCATGATATATATTTATTTTTTGTTTGAGGTTGGAATTCCAAGTTTGTATATTTTCTACAACAGAAGAAACGAAACTAGCGCCTTGACCCAGAGGCTGACTGCCGGTTGCTGCCGCCATTGGGCCAGCGTTACCAGGTCTACTGATTTCTGAGTAGATCTACCTATTCTGCAAGCTGCCTGTCGATTCTCTGATAAAAAAGCAAATATACTGACTTTTTTCTAATGGCTACAAAAACCATTTTTAAAGGCAGAAAAATACGCGGTTTGAAGCGCTTGCTCTCACATTAGCCAGCAAACGCATGTAAAATTATCAAATACAAAACCATACATAAGTATCTACTATTCCCTCGATTCATTCACCGTGTTGGGAAGAACAGGGTGTCAGAAAAGAAAATTTGCACGGTCTTCTTTACCGCGAAAATAAACTAGGCATCACCGAACGCTCATTTTCCGCCCAGAGGTAGCACTAAAGCACACAACTAGATGCCAAAGTTTCAGCCCGATTCGATAACTTAATCAAAATTTATAAGTGATTTTCCGAAAATTTCAATGGGGGCCGACGGAGTTTTCAAACACATAGGGCTCTATGGCACTAGAAACCGAAAACAGGCGAAAATGGGCTCTATTTTCCCATTGAAATTTTCAGAAAATCACTTTTAACTTTTGAGTAAGTTATCGGATCGGGCTGAAACTTTGGCATCTGGTTATGACCTCTAGCTCTTCCTTTGGGCGGAGAATGAGCGTTCGGGGATGCCTAGTTTATTTTTGCGGTAAAAAATACCGTGTAAATTTTCTTTTGTGACACCCTGCACTTTAAGGAGATTGTACTTAAAGTAATACTTCAAGTAGGTTTAGGAAACTTGTACTTTACTTGAAGTACATTCTCTGAGTACGTACTTGTACTTTACTTAAAGTATTTTTTTCTGGCACTTTCTGGGGAAAGTACATTTCCCGACTTCAAAGTACATTCCCCGAATTAGGTTTTGTTAAATTTGTATCACAAAATGATGCTTTGTCAACTCCGAAGAAATACTGGGAGGGGTGTTCTACTCTCACCAGAAACGTGAGCAGACGACGCATCGCTCCGTTTGTTCTGGGGGCGGCTTTCCCGTAGTTTTTTTACCTCTCGCAACTCTTGGTCAGTCAGCACAAGGAAGGAGGTTTAAATATCAGGAGAGAAAAATTAATCATAATGTAGCTGAGACTGCGGTGTGGAAAACTTAAAGTTTGAAGTCGAAGAAAGAGACAACAGAGGAGAAAGTCACAGTGTTTTGAGACATTCTCTTTTGTCTTTTCCTTCGACTTGAAAGTTCCTGAATTTTTTTCGCACTCCAATCTCAGGTGTCACATTATGTTTAAATATACTGAATTTTTCGTTAATGAGAGGACACTCAACTATGAGAGAGTTGCTTGTGGAAGCTACGAGGATGACGTCACCATCTCTCCTAGTACATTTAACTCCCTTGAGTGAAACAATCCAGCGCAAGCGGCGCCAAATTCAGAAAAGGGGCTTCTGATTTTGCCTCTATTCCTGAAAAAAACTACTCTGTGGCCACTTGGCTTTATCAAATATTCGCCACTGTTTTTGAAAATAGGTCATGCGCCCCTGATTAACCCTGTGCAATCCATACCAGTTTAAAAATCACTGTATAGGGAATGAAAGGGCACCATAAAAGGTTGTGTTAAATACTTTGAAAGTACATTGTATTTATAGTACTTTACTTCAAGTACATTGCATTCAGTGTACTTACCACTTTACTTGAAGTACATCGCGTCTCATTTACTTTGTACTTTACTTGAAGTACCTTTTAGATGTACTTTACCCAACACTCTTCATTCAGCTATCCACCCAAAGCCGTACACAGCCAACGCAGCCGCGTACCAACGTTGGCGCGTACTTGCGAAACCGATACGACTTTGGTTTTGCGTGGTTTCGTCCACGTACGATAATGAGCGGCGACTTTTCAGATAGCGGCAATCGCACCCCTTCGGCCCCTTCAAAAAGAAAAAGTATATACGAAAATAAAATACAGCGTGGGAAAGTCCTAAAGGTGATAATTTCGCTTTCTGCAAAGGATGTGATGTGTACTTGCCCGCTGAAAAATGTGAATTACAAAAAAAAAAAAAAGCAAAAAACACAACAAGTATTTATGCGTGTTTCTTAGTATATTATTCATTATGTTATATTATATATTAATAGGGGTTAGGAATACAAAAAATGCTATTTTCTTAGTATCTACTGATTGTTTGGGTGAACTACCGATATGTAGGGGGTCTATCTGTTCATTAGATTTTTTTTCTATTTAGCAACGCTTCATTGGCCTCGAAAGTTGAAACCGCATGGGTGTCTCCGCGTGTTGAATCGTTCCTTTCTGTGTGTTTTTTCGTGTCTTAGTGAGATTCGAGTGTCTGCGTAGAACATCGAGACGCTGCAAAACACGAAGGTACGCATAAAGTGAGCTCAAGCGCGACGACGACGTTTTCGGTTATGAAACGCGCTGTCGGCTTCTAAAGGTGCTCTCCGTTATGCCACGCTTGTGGCTTGATTCTTCCGGTAATGTCCTATGTGCAGGTTTGTGTGGGATTTTCTGTGCTACGGCTTCTGTGTTCTGTTTGGGCTGTGGCTCAAGAGACTGCGCGAAGTCTCGCGAGCGATGTCGAGAGGCATCAATCGGCCGTTGTCTGAGGCGGTGGTGCCCAAATTTACTTATGGCGGTGGCTTGACTGCATGTATACCTTTAAGAGGTAAGAGCTTTTTATGGGATTTTTTTTTTTTCTTTATCAAGACCTCCGTCTCTCGTTGGAGCTACTAGCTCGGGAAGGTTTTGCTGTTCTGCTGATGCATCACGGTTGTGGGGCAAGGTAGCCGTTCGTCTAAAAAAATATGCTGTTGGGCGATATGTGATCCAAATAATAAGTGTTGAAAAGTGCCTGAGTAGTAAAGCCCCGATGAACTTGATTAACTGAATGGAATTTGATTAATTGAAAATTAAACGTGGAAGAATGAAGCAGATATCAACTTTTCCAAAAATAATGTTTTCCTACTTTTATTTGTCGTGGTTTGTATTTTCACCAATAAACCTTTATGCTGTTTTACCTTGAAAGAAACATAATTCCTCAACAACACGCGATTGCTTTTGTAGGCGATACTTTCCTTGGGAGTTTGTTTCTGTATGCATTACATTGCTACTATGAACTGTTCTGCCATGTCGCATCATTCGGCGTCATAACATTTTGTGAGAATTATTGTTTACGAAACATCTTTCTTTCCAAATGATATTTAAAAGTCGTTTGCTTCAAAGCAAACCCATCGTTCCCGAGGCATCGTTGTACACGTATTGTTCTTATACACTGCACCTCCATAATTCTGTGCTCAATAATTTGCCTGTGTACACCTTTCTAGCTTAGCCGCTGTGTGTAACTATCGTTCTTAAAAAGAAAACATGTCTGCGTTAAAAAGAAATCGCAGCAATGAGAGTAAATCCGCTTGTAATGCTTACATGTCAGATACGTTCCGCGGCGTTGGATCGCTTCCCGTGCAACAATATTTGTGCACTAGACCATCGGTTACTTAAAAGCTATTTTATAGACAATAAAACATGGTTGTATAAATAAAAACTTGGTTCTATGACGCAGGCACGTAGCCAGGATTTTGTTCCGGGGGGAAGGGGGGGGCATGCCCCTCCACCCCCCCTGGCTACGTGCCTGCTACGACGGCATATGCACGCGCGTTGCCGTCATATCAGCTCTATCCCGAGGCGCCCAGCCCGACGCGATCGCCTCCTTCGGTGACGTCACGGGAGGAGCGATTCGGCCTTGCTCGGGGGGACGAAGCCAAGAGGAGAGGGAATGAGAATCGTGACGTCACAGGTCTCGCCGGCCTAGTCGGCCGTGTTCAATCGCGCACTTCTTTTCCAAACCTACGGCCATCCATTAGAGATATCGCTGTATAAGTGATATTTTGGAATTTCGCAGCGTCCCGCCTATCGCTCCAGACACCAAACATAGCGGTCGTGCCTCCCCCCTCCCACACACACACACAAACACACACACCCTTCTCTCCTCTCTCCTTCTTTTTAGATGTTCTTCTAATGAACTTTTCTTGTCGTGATGGTTCACATAACGAAGATGATGGAACGTTACAGTGGGCAACAACGCGTTCCTTGTTTTCCACAAACCATGAATGTCGTATCGTGTTCCTTTTCGTCGCTAACTTCGACAGCACCGCAACTATAGGTGGTTGTGCCTATTAAGAATACTGAATAAGTTCTGTCGTACACACCTGATGGAAGGAATTCTATCTGGACAAAGAAAGGAAGTTGAAAACTGCAAGTAACCTCCAACAGGCTGCCACCGAGAAAACAACTCATCTGCATGTAATACAAAAGGCCACACAGTGCCTAGGTATACGTTGACTGAACTTTGTGGAACGCCTTAATAAATTTAAAAAAAAAACACAGGTTGATGCAATTGGTTCGCAATTGCATCTTTTCCCGACAGATAATGCTGAGTCTTAACATGTTAATATCGTGCCCTTCATTTACTTTTTTTGTTATTTTTTGTGTTTATTTGTATTTTTTTGCTGCTCACGGGTTTGCATCATTATGTTTTATATTGAAATGTTCAGTTTGTCAATCATTGTGTTGCTGCTCACGAGCTTGTATTACTGTTTTTACATTGAAACTATTAGTGTCCCATCCCTTGTGTAATGCCCTGTAACGGGGCCTTTAAGGTATTATGAAATAAATAAATAAATAAATAAATACATTTAAAATGAAGGTTTTGAATATTTATCTTGCAAATATCGGCCAGTTATTGCATATACTAGAAGTAAGCGGAACTGTACGCTAACATAAAAATTCTTTTTTTCGAAACGTTAAAGATTTCAGTAGTCCCCAATGCGTCTCGCTTCTAAGAGATGCGGATGGGCCTATTTGAGACAAAATTTGATCTTCCAAACACGCACTGGCCCCCCGCGTGGTGAGGTTGGCACGCAAAAATTTTTTAAATTGTGTATAAGCGTAGCATCTTTTGGATGACTCTCGCAGAGGATTGGGAAGTCGGCAGCTCCAACATACTATTCCGCACGCTGTTTAGCAATGATTTATTTGCGTTTTCTTTTCCTCATATTGTTGCCTGGAAGGTGACCCTGTGAAACAGAGCCCGTTTGAGTAAATTGTTTCGGCGTGATCTTTACATCCCTGACGCATTGCATGGTCCTTGTAGTAGTGCATTTTCCTTACTTCTAACAAAGCTGCTTACGGGTCAGAGACAATTCGTGATTGGGCGAACCCAGGACAGGTTGGCTCCCCGCCTTTCCTTAATGGCGCTCCGTGTCCGGTTGCAAAGCGTTATTACCATGTCATTGTGGTTATCAGAACGATCGCTATCGAGAACTAAAGAGATCTGAGTCATATCCGTAACCACACAAGTCGATTGGTATCAATGAGTTCAAAGAAACAAAACAAATTGGGCTCACTGTATGGTTGCAGATGCAGAGTTAGCAACAAAATCTTATAACCCGCGGTATATATGTATATATATTGCGTTATTTGATTCGCATGCGCTAGTCCACTCTGTAAGGGATGCAACCAAGGGAAATGAAACCGGATTCGACGTTGGAGTTATTGTAAAGTAGGTCTGCCTGGGTAATGCATGGTGACAGTTGTTTACACTCTTCTAGCCAGTTTAGTACCACTGCTATAGTCGGGGGCCTTTAGTGTGCATCACGCGGTAGGGATTTAAGCACGCAGCCGAGCTGGGCAAATCAGGCAACGGAAAAACATTTTCCGTCCTTCGCCATCTCGTCTGGCATTCCTCTTCTCCGTCATTGCTCTTTTTTTTCCCTCCTTTTGGCGCTTGCTGTCCACACCGGGGCTCGCTTCCGGGGCTCGCTTCCGGGGCTCCCGATTGGGCAACCGGACCGGTGACGCACGTCCGGTACAGCCACTCCTCCCCCCTTTTCCTAAACCTTGCCCCTTCCCTTGCTCTGTGTGACGTCCGTCGGATCGAAATCATCGACTTGCCAGGCGACAGTTGGCGAACGCCTTACTCTAACGTTGCGCCCAAATGCAGCTTTGTACACTTTTTTTTATGAGAAATTATTCGTGACATTGACTGCCTCATGCCCATGTGTATTAGATTGTTTGAATCGGTTACTATTGATAAAGCTTTCTTTCGTTAATTTGCTTTATTTTAAATGCCACGCAAATTGTTATGAACTTTTTAGTGGTGAACTACGTCGAAATAATAAGAATTCACATCGCAAGTACGGATGTGGACATGTCAAAATAGAAAGAAAGACGGCAGTGCATTTTATAAATGTTTGGTTGTATCCAAAAAGTGTCAATATCAAATTTATCTAGGTTTGATTCGAATTTCTTAAAAAGCAGTTGCCTACGGGTAATCAAATCGGTGTTGTGTAAAATAGGATAAAACAATGAGCGTGCACGAATAAACTTTTGAGGAACATGTTAATACATAAAGTTGAGTAATTCTGTGCAGTCGACAGTACAACTAACAACCTTATGCAGAAACATGAAATCACGGATCATCCACCTATTACACGAAGAGTGTAAGCCAATCAGTTTACATATTCTCTCCTAGTCGTAAATACCTTGAATTATAAGTGACTATCATAAAAGAAATGTATACGTTTTCATTGAACTAGCTCAATACTGGAAGGGTGAGACCTTAATGCACTTCCATAGATTCCAGACTTGTACACGTTACTGAAAAAAGTAACCGATTACAATTACAATTATTTCACTGTAAAAAGTAACCGATTACCATTACAATTACAGCCTCCAAAACGTAATTGAAAAGTTACTCTAAAGTAACCGATTACTTGCCACGTTACTTTTCAATCAACTTTTTTTTTTCATTGCGGTAGCATAATTCTTAAAATCTAACGCTCAGTTGTTCCGAAAAAAAAAAGAAGAGAAAGCCGTGACTATTTCGTTCAGAGCTGACTGAGAGACGCCAACACACCCAATCCTTCTCGTGAAAAAAGAAATAATGAAAAGAGCGTTGTTACATTACTCCCAAGAGGCTGGTTAAGGTCATTTTTCATACCCGAACGTAGTCTCCGGTGCATAAAAAAAAAAAAAAAAAGAAATGTACCCAGGAAACGAAGCAGAGTGAAGTGGCCTACGAATCGTCGAGGTCCCGTGCTTAGTTGCTTCGAAAAAGAAAAAAAGAAATTGACCGTTGTCCAGAGCTGAGTGACTCCAGCACATCTGACCCCCCCCCCTCCCCCCCCCCCCCCCCCCCAAAAAAAAAGTGAGAAAATTTGAAATAAGAAATTTTGTAATCGATTACAGCAAAAAAGTAATGCCATTACAAGGATCGTTACTCCTTCAAGGGAGTAATTGAAGCGTTACAATAATACAGTAAAATGGAATCGATTACAAGTAATCATTTACTTGTAACCGTAACTTGTAGATCGGAAGAAAACTGAAAGCGGCTTGGCGCAGAAAAGCAAAATAACATAAAAAAGAAGCTTCATCAGTTTTTAAAATTGCATTTTGGCATGCATTTCGGCAAGTATTTTTGTGTCGTAGAGCATGACACACAAAAAAAAATACTTAGAATCGAGTTTACAATATTTATGACATGATGATTAAAAGCGATTTCAGTGTGTAAATATATGCCCAAATTCCTAATCAGATACACAAGGCTGATAAGAGTAGTGTCTAAAGCATAAGGATGATAAGGGTAGTGCACCACGAATCAGCAACCGTTTTGAATCACTATTTCTTATCTGTTCTCATTGTGGAACACTTTCCTTTGCAATGTGATCCCCTTTATGTCTCCACGCCGTATCATGTGAACCTGTCAGCTTTACACAAGACGGCATTTTAGCAGTTATTGATTGACTTTCCCCAAGCGCTGCACCTGGCGAAGACAACATACTGTAAACGATTTATTTTTCGCGGGTTCAATATTTCGCGATTTAGGTCAAAGTTGGAGTTTTGGAATAATTCGCGGGTTCTAATTTTCGCGACGCGGAGGGGTCTCAATATCGATCGCAATGTGTTTACATTTTACCGGAATTGTTCGCGGGACCTATTTTTTGCGAATTGTAGGCGATTCGCGAAATTCGCGAAAATTAGGTGTTCGTGAAAATTAAGTCATTTACAGTATGTCCCAAACTTTTGAACATAACCCGAACCATATCTTGACATCTGCTCTATAATTTTCAAGCAATCTGTAGAGCTAATGTACCTTCCGGCAGATTAGAAATTTGGGAGGTGATTCCAATTTTTATATCTGGTGATAAAAAGATGTCTCTAATTATAGACCGATTTCATTATCATGCAAAATTATGGAGCAGGTCGTATATTCTCATGTCATTAGGTACTTATCTGACCATCACCTAATCTGTACTATCCAACATGGATCCAGAAAAAGGTCTTCGTGTGAAGCACGACTTTTTTTTTAATTTGTTGCTAATTTGCACAAAAACATTCACACTTCCAAACCTACTGATGTCATATATATTAATTTTGCCAAAGCCTTCGACTCTGTACCTACCAACGCTTGTTGTAGAAGCTGTCTCAGCTCAACACTCATCGTGTTATCACACAATAGATTGCACCTTTTTGAAAATCGTAAGCAGGCTACATATGTCGGAAAAAGTAAGAATTCTAAATTATCAGTAAAGTCCGGACTTCCTCAGGGCAGCGTATATTGGGTCCGCTTTTACTTCTGATTTACATGAACGACTTGCATATTAGCTTAGCATCCTCCAGAAGACTTTATGCAGAGGACCGTTATCTGACGGTGCATCACCAAGCCCAGATTATTAAACACTGCTACAGCAAGACCTCAGCACGATCTCACTTTGGTGCAGTACATGGCAACTGAACACAAACAAAACAAGTTTTATAACATTTGCCAGTCAGCGTTCTCCCTCGCCAAGGAAATATTCCATTAACCACGAATACATAAAGAAAATTCGAACATACAAGTATAGAGGAGCAACTTTTAAGAGGACCTCACTTGGAGCGATCATATCAATAACACCGTTTCAAGTGCATGTAAATTGCTCGGATACATCAAACGAAACCTTTTCCGCTCATCTCAGACGGTCAAACTAACCGCCTACAAAGCGTTTGCGCGATCGAAACTCGAATACGCCAACATCATCTGGTGGCCTCATCAAGCGTACCCTCTTAGCAAGCTCGAGTCTGTTCAAAACAAGGCATCACGCTACATCATACATAACTCTTCACGAAGCTCGAGTGTCACAATTATGAAAACCAGCCTAGAGTTGAAACTCCCAGCCGTTAGAACGAAACTAGCCCGCCTTGTTTTCTATCATGGGATCCACTCATCACCAGAATTTCGTACCCTCTATTTTTAAGATCCATCTTACATTTCAAAGTGCCGCGATCATCCACTAAAAGTTCAGCCTCTCTTCTACAGAACTAGCGAATTTCAAAATTTCCCCCTTTTTACTTGCTATTGGCGACTGGAATTTGCTTACCCACTCACATCATCCATAAAACTGATACCAATAAATTTCGCGACATTTGTAAATCACATTTGTAAAGTGTTATCAGCGTATGTTTTTCGAGGTTTCGCTGTTTACCTTTTATCTTTGTGCATTCAATGTTGTATTTATCCCCCCCCCCCCCCCGCCATTATGCAATGTATCCCAATTGGGATACCTTTGAAGAAATAAAATTTGAATTGATCTGATCTGATCAGAATTGGAAAGCGACATGTTTTCTGTTGAAAGAAATAACTTTTGTTTTCGATTCCTTTACTACAAGACCGTTAGACGAGCACAACAAAGAAATAGAGCATGCGTCACGCTGAAGAAAAACACAGTCCTCCACAGCATTTGTCAGGTGATACAGTTTTATGTCGTGGGCAAATAACTGCATCCTTGAGCTTAAGCGCGAAGTAAGGACATTTACAAAAACTTAAAACATAAGAGGTCCAAGATTCTCCCCTGTGTAATGCCTGACGCAGGCACGAAAATATTATATAGAGAGAATAAGATTACATATGATATTAGATATTACACAGGAAATACTAGACACACGCAGGAGATTGAACTATATGGGGCGCTTTATGGAGCTTACTTTCCCCACAGCCCGGTGTTTACTAACGCAGCATAACTATAAATTGATCCTCGTCATGCACGGTCTGGACGCGAACGTTTCGCTCTTACCAGCGCTTCGGTCACACGAGGAGCGGCATTCGAATCGTCATCTTCGATATCGCTGATCAAAAACAGACAAGAAAATTCGGTTTGTTGTCCCCACAGCTGAAGCGTGCCGCTAGAGGCGTGACTGTTCGATCTCCTTCCCAACAGATAATTAACTCAATAAAATCTTGCATTACCTTGGGCATAAACCATATATATTAAATTTGGCCAACAGAAGCCGGTGATTCGCTTTGTCAAAAGCCTTTGTCATATCAAAGTAGGCCACGTCTGCTCGCTCTCAGTTATGAACAACAGGCACACCATGCCGAAACGAACACAGATTCGTCTCCACCAAGCGGTGTTTTAAAAGTCCCTGCTGTTCAGGTATTTTTTATTTTGTTTTTTCTGCAAAAAAATACGCTTTTAGACCAAAATATCTTTGTTAGTTACTTTAAGGGCGCGTTTCATACCGCCATTCTCATTAGTCAGAAAAGATATGTTGGGCAGGTTTTGTGACATCTAATGTAGAATATGTTCTTACAATCACCCACTGTATATAACGGGCTTGCGTCCTAAGCCACACATTCGGCCAAAGACCTCCTGGACGCTATGCATCTTTCCGCGGACAAAGAACATATCGTACGTTTACTACACGATTTCTTGGCATCACCAAGCTGCATTTCTTACGTCGTCCCAGGACTCAATCGTTTTCAACAAGTCTTTTAAGCGAGCAGCTTAAAGCTTGGTATTCTTAGCAATTCATATTCAGGCAACTCAAGCTATAGCATATGTTTTTGCGGGTTTTTATTTAGCATATTTTAAAAGCATTCTTTTGTTCTTTTTCCTCTTTCTCCTTTTCATTAAACGTCAGTTGTTATACTTCGTTTCACTTTCTCTGCGAGCGAAGCCAAAGCTAGAAGCGCGAGACCAGCGCCTTTTGCGTTTCTCTACCCAGCTCTCGCGCTCGAGCAAAGCCTGAACGCACGGAGCTTTCGTGCTCGCGCTTCCAGCTTTGCCTTCGCTCGCACATAAGGTGAAACGAAGTATAGTTCAGCGCTCTATCCTGTCTCCCTTGTCTATCCTTCCTTGTCGTATTCGCGCTGTTAATTCAACAATATGATCAACCAACTAGCCCACCAGATGATCGTGACACAATGGAGGAAGTGCAATAACTAAATTTTGCTGCCCGTCCTTGGAGGATGACCGTTTCAAGTTTCAGCATTCATCTTCATCGTAACCTCTACTTTCAGAGCCCTTGTTGTGTAGTACCTTTAAACGCAATTACACCGGAGCAATTCTTTTCTGCTGTTCATACGATAACCTAGAGGTGATTATATCAGTTTACAGATTTATTGAGACCGAACTATTGCTGTTGCATCTTAATATTTGATGCACATTTTTTCCTACTTTTGAGTTCTGGTCAGGTTGTCCCGTTGTCATTAAGATAAAAGGAAAAATAAAAACAAACAAAAAAACAACAGTGAAATGAGCCTTCCATGAACGAAGGCTGGAAATGGTGTCATTAAGTTTAAGGCAAATTGGAGTCTCCTTAAAGTGGCGTAGACAGGAGTGGGGCTGGGATCTTCATAACTTAAGGAGCGGGGTAGGGGAGCTTCAACCCCATAAAGACTGCCCTCCCCCCACCTCTACCCCCACAAACACACACACTTAGTTGCCTTGGCTTTCTAATCAGAACCATCTCTCAAGAGAGGCCAATCCTACGACTCCTTTCTTTATCCAGATCACTCTTAGAAAGAAGGTCGCAGTGCTTACTAACTATAGGATAGTAACTGCTTGTGACACATGTTGCTAACATCTTAGTAACAGCAGTTAGTAATGGGAGTGTTCGTAACTGTTACTAACCAACGAAGTTGGCAACGAAAACTAGCCTTATCCACAAAAACTACTAAGAAACCAATAGATTGATTTAGAAACGCGTACTACCTGCCGGGAAAAACATAGTTGCCACCTGGCTTGAGAATCTAGGTGGTGCTAGCTGTTGTTCAATTCAAAGGCCACAAAAATACTCGCATTGCTCGCGTGTTTAGCGTGCTATCTTTTACACTCAGTATTACGCACATATTACACGCGTTGTCAATTGGCTGAACGCATCACGTACAGGGATCGCATACGCAAACGAAGCACACGAGAACACTACCATGAGCACACGCTGCACCAATCACTAACTCCGTCAAGAGAGAGAGACAAAGAGAGAAGGCTTGGGTAGCACTAACTCCGTAGATTGCTTTCCGCCTTTTATACTCGCCATTTTTAAGGCAGGCATACCTCAAAAATGGCGGATGAGCTCAACAATAAATAATTTTACAAAAATACTGTCTTTTTTTTTTCTCACTAATGTCGTTCCTCAAGATTGATTTTGAGCGGTCAAATGGATTAATCTCTTAATAAAAAGAAACCATTAACGCTGTAATTATTTGCGACAATCGATACAGCTACCTGCTCGTCTGCGCTTTCTAGTCCATATTTACGCTTCTCTTCATAGCTCCTGAGCAACACTGTGCACTTGTGCACAGCTTTCTGCGGCATTTCAGAAGTGAAGAGTGCTCAAGCACAGCTTTGATCGATGTTCAAGGTGCTCGAGCGTGCATGCGGCTTTAACTTTGACTGCCTGAAACGTGTTTCACATGCAGCGGTTTTGGCCCTAGAGCGGCGCGATTTCTGCCGTCGCGGCGCTCTGGCCAGCACCAGCGGTTGAGCGGCACGAGCGCCGCAACGGCAGAAATCGTGCCACTCTAGGGCCAAAATCGCTGCATGTGAAACACGCTTTAGCCACAGAACGAATATGTCAACGAATATATATAATTGTTGAATGTCAACGAATATATATAATTGTTACGCCGACTTTCTTGACCAGTAAAAACCCCTTTTTCTACCCGTGCCGTATTTGAAGTAGTAAACAGGTAGTAAAAAGCTAGTAACGGCCATAAGGAGGCAGTAGCTCTCGCAGTTACTATATTTTTACGAACTTTCCAAGAGTGAGGGTAAGATATTCGACGAATTTTGCCCCCGTATCCGAGAACGGATTCGGCTTTCAAAATACCAAGCGAGTAGCCGCGAGTCAGACTGCCATGGAACAGATTCCATTCAGGGACAGAGAGCCCCTACGCGCCTTTCCCCGTTTATTGAGCTCAGCACCCATTCAGGTACATCATGGTCTATTTTTTTTCGTCAATTGCAGCACGCTCGCGGACCCCACCGCCATTGAAACCGTCTCCCGCGCGCCGAAGGCTGGATGCCAGCACGCACACACACCTGCAATGATGCCTTCCTCGAACCGATTTTCCACGCGTGGCTAGGGGAGAAAGACTGGGCCGGACTTGGATGCTCCGAGCGACGCCAAGAACGTCGGTTTGGGAGATCAAAAGAGGCTCCCGTGGTCCGGCTGCGCGCGTGCACGTGACGTGTCGACGTCTTCCGATTATATTCGCCGCGCGAACGAGAGAGTGAACGGCACTTGACAACCGCCGTGAATGTACACGCCGAACCGGAAAAAGAGATTATTCGAGGCTCTTCGTTATCATCAATCATCTCTTCGATGGTATCCACAGTAACATCGACAAAAACGGTGCCACGCTGTATACGATGTCTGGGAAGAATATTGGCGTACGCACTCGGCGCCGTACAGCCCCCTATAGGGTTTCTCGTCGTATACGCGAATTGATACGATGATTTACGTCGGATGAAGTTTGAGTTGGGTGTGAAGTGGAAACCCATACGGGCGAGCAGGTGTTCCAAAATGCGTCTTTGACGTATGGGAACGCGAGGAGGAGCGCGCCAATCAGAGGGCAACGTAAAAACACACAGGGAATGCGCGATGAGGAGGCAGACAAGCGCTCACCGTCATTAGTTGGGGTCGGGGGTAAACGAAAGCGCATGAACGGGCTCGGAGAGTAAACAAGCGCACAAGGTGCGCTATGAACAGACAGACTTGCACGCCGTATAAAAAAAAAATCTTCTTCATTCTGATAAACGCGAGGAGCACAGAATGTGGACCATATGCACGAAGGCTGAACTCTATGCGACGAACATGCTGCGAAACATTGACGAATTTCGCCCGGCGGCATTTGCACTGCGCTTGACAGTGGCTGTTACGTTGCGCGCAAAGCGAGCGTGCTGTCGGGCGACGTTCGTCAGTTAATCGTCGCATAACTCGCTCCATGGAGTTCAGCCTTTATGCGTGTGTTACAAGTTCAGCGTTTTCGGGGTTTATCTTGCGTGAAATTCGAAGGGTGTTTTTCGGAGCCCATTTTTCGCAAAATATCTGGGGTTTATCGGAATTTATTTTACGACAGGAGAAATAGAAAGACAAGTAAGAAGGCTCAAAATGACCACCAGCACGGTGGAGGACGTCTCGTGCCAGCCATGTATTCGCGGGTATAGGAAGTATTCACTGGCGGCCATAGCTGTGTGCGTGACGGCTGAGCGCGTGCTGATGGCGAGCTTCCACAGTTCTTTTGCAACGTGCATTCCGCACCCCCAAGATTGCCGGTCTTAGCAGCCTATTAATGTGGGCTCGGTCAGTGCATGCGCTCTAAGCGGCACCCACAAATATGGCGCCCAGTGAATACTCCGTATAGAGACTCGGGAAGAACTGGAGGGGGGGGGGGGGGGGGGTACGCGAGTGCGTCAGAACACCGAGCACTAGTTGCGAACGATTAGTGGGTAGACTCGAATCACTCTTCGAACGCGTTCGAACGCTGGCGTTCGCATTTTAACGCGTTGGAACGTGCTTGAACAGTGAGTATAGACAGAGACAGCGTGCCTTGCCTCTACACCCACTAATCGTTCCAACCAGAGTTAGGCGCTCTGGCGTCTTTACGCGCACTTGTCTCCCTGTCTCCCTCAGTTTGTACTCTTATAGGTGTGTACATGACACCGGTCGGGATTACTTCCCCATTACTTAACCCATTAAACTGAATCTCGTGTTTTTAGTTGCCTCCGGCATTAGTAAGTCCGAGAGGTGAGTCATTTAGGTTGCGAACGTTTTAAAGTGCTTCATGTTTTTTTTTTTTTTTTTTTTTTTTTTTCTTTAGGTCGTTATGTTTTCTGTCCCGTACCAAACGTTCAAGACTTGTAAACATGAAAATGACGAAGCGCAACGCCCACTACAAAAACGAATATGTGTAAGCGATCAGAAGACGACAAAACAATGCTGCCACACGCCGGGGTAAGGTCGTAATCAGCTATAAATAAACTAACCTTTTTTAAACAAATATTAAAGTTTCTTTTTTGCATCATTTTTTATTTAGGATGAAAAGGGTCAAAGACTGTATTCAAATTATCTCTTACAAGAACAAACCAGTCTTAGCGCAAGCTTTCTTCGCCGCTTCTACGTCGAGCAAGTGTTCCAAAATGCGCCTTTTGTGCATCGGAACGCCAGGGGTAGCAGTCCGATCAGAGGCCAAAACAGAGAAAGCGTAAGAACCGCGCGATGGACCAAGCATCCAAGTACACGCCGTCATCGGTTCAGGTTAAGGAGAATAAAAAAAAAAAAAAAAAAACATTTGAGGGTTAAACAGACGCACAACGTGCGTAATTTCTTTCTTCCTTGCGGTTATATCCTGATGGCGTCACTTAAGCTGCAACCCTACCATGCATGACGTTTTGGTGCTTTTTTGACGGCTTATTATAACTTTCTTTCTCTGTATCTTACAATTATAAAGTTAATGTTATATTAAAGAGCTGTTTTTTAGCGATACTTTAATGTCTCGATATTACGATTATTTTTAGTGGTTAGTTAATTATTTAGCTTTTAATAGACAACAGTCTCTAATACACTAATATTGAAGAAAAAAAAACTATTTCTCGAGTTATAACTTCCCATCGTCCATAATATTTTACGTGAGCGCTTGGTTGGATAAAATAAATTAAAAAAGTAAGCAACGAACTAGACCAATAATGTACCATTTTAAGATAAAAATAAAGTTGAAAATGATATTTTTTTATGGCGCTATAAAAACAGAATCACGTCATCTAATCAAAATAACGAGACATTAAATTATGAAGCATCCTTCAATATTACCTTTTCCAAAACTTCCGTATTGTTATTGTGGTCAACATACCAAGAGGCATTATTTGCTGACACACTTGTTATTTACATAATTTACAGATAGATATTTACAAACGGGCCAGGCCCGAGATAATGTCTATGTCGGATAAGACGAGCCTGGGTTCCAGCCGGCGTATTTCATCGGAGCTCTGTGTCGCGTGTGTGTCGCTCGTGGTGCGAGTCTCCTGCCACGTTCGCAGTGCGTGCGTTGGTGCACGTTGTTCTACGGTGTAGATGGTGTCGCCCGCTTGTTCGCTACAATATATTACACGTTAAGAATGTTATAGGACCTCAAACTTTTCCCTTTCAGTTACGGCAAGTTGTAGTTTCTTAATATAAAGTACAGATGGCGACACGTGTTCAAGAACAGCTTGATGTGCATTTATGTCATGTGCCGCTTGGAACGCCACGTGAAAAACAAAAAAGCGCCAGATGTCAGGATGTCAGATGCCTGGATGCCCGCAGTGAGCGAGTCAGAGATGTCTGAACAACAAGCGCGAAGCTGCGGGTGCACCACAGCTACTTTTACGCGCGTTCTACTGTGCGTCGGTACACATGCCCGACGCGATCCAAATGAAGTGGGCGCCATGAAATGCATTCTGCCCTTTCAGATTCCGCCACGTATGCGAAAACACTTTAATATTTTTATCTCTCGCAAAAATCATTTTCGCAATCAAACTATGCTTGTTGGAAGGGTTTGGTTATATTTTGTTTCAAAAACCACCTCGGTGGCTCTTAAGTGGCAATGATAATAAAACGAGACACAATACATCAAATCGTCTCAGTGTCTCTGAGCCAACGCGCTGGCCCATGAATTCATATTTGTCGGGTCGAAATATCGGCCGAGGTGCCCGCAATCCGACGGAGGCCAATCTGAGATTTCGGTTCCACGTCAAAAGTTCTCCAGTTAGTCGAAATAAATTCGCAATTTCTTTTTTATTGGGGCGTGTTAAGCGATTTGTGTTGGTTTAGATTGTGAAACCCTAAGATCTGAATATTTCCTTGGCTCTACCTTAGTTTGGAGCGCAGCCAACGCTACGGGCTGATGATGCCACTAAAGCAGCGCCAAGAGCACGAGGTCAAGCAGTTCGTTCTCTTTGTGTGCCTGTGCGGTCGGGCTTAACTAGAGCCACTAAATAAGCTACGCTTCGTACACATCTTGGTGCTTAAAATGATGGTTGTGAGTTATCTGAAGCTTTAGCTGAAATCACAGGAAACGCTTTTTCGTCCTCCATAAATGTTTAAACAGTTCACGACGAAGCAAAGCAATATTACGTGAGCTTCCTGACACCGAGACTAATGCTGAGAAAGTCGCACTTTTGAATCATGACGATTGGCAGTTGCGTTTGATTTGTTACTAACCACCAAGATGGCGGCGCTCACAACAATATCGCGGGAAAAAGTGCCGATACTCTAAGCTATAGCTCATTTGGTTTAGTATACAGACTAAACCAAGTGCGGTGGGGGATCGTTGGCCGAGTGTGCTGTGGCACCGCAGATCAGAGCACGTGGAGAAATGCTCGAGCGCGAGCTCCGTTCAAAGCACGGAGCTCACGCTGCAGAACCTGTAGGGAGTAAATCCCCCCGATGTGTTTGCGTTGGTCTTTCAAATAAGCTCAAATGTGCCAGTGCACGAGGCCCGTGTCTCGAGCGGCCCTTGGAGGCAAATGGCGGCGCAGCACTAAAATGACTGACCCTTGAAAGCGAATGCCGGCGGAGCGCCCGCTCGTGGCACGTGTCTTGCGCGTTTCTACAACAATGGTTGGCGGTACTTGAAAAAAACGCCTTTATCAAGGGGCTTTAGCAGGGACCCTAGGCTCAGTCGCCCATCTGCATCCTACCGTCGTGCGATCGTGTACCTTATATACTGCGTAATGCACGTTAAAGACCCCGAGCTAACAGTTGTACTGCACTGTTTATAACCTTCATCGGGTAACAATGTCGCCCTACGAAACTGCTGCTCTCTAAAAGAACTAACGACTAATTTTGAATGCGGAGTTACATCGCATTTTTATTGTGTGTTCGCGTTCTTTTTAATTTTTATTTTTTTGTCTACATCTTTGATTCTGTGGCTCTTACGTATGATGAAACCGACTATAGTTTTCGGACTTCTGGAAAAATATTTTATGACTAAGAAAATTGCAAGTGAACGCAAAAGACAAAAAAAAACACACATAGGCGCACTTAATGAAATAATTGAAATAATAAAATTGATTACAATTGTGTTTTCAAAGGATTGAGCGCACCAAAAGCCATAAAAGCGAGCTAGATGCTTTGGATGGTGCGCTTGTTCACTGGAAGTGCAGTTCAGGGCAGTAGACACGCACTTGTATGTCCCGCTTCGCTCCCAGGATAAGACCAAATACTTTACTGGTAATGTATTTAGTGAAACAAAGCTTACCCTTTGTATATGTGCAGCGCCCTCACTTTTCGCGTGATTACACGCTTGTTTATAATTATTAATTTCGGTTCCCACTGTGATTCAGTTTGTTCTCTTTTGTGTGCTACATGAATTAGAGACCAAGGTAACCCAGGAGCATTCCATTTCGCGATTTGTAAAAAAAAAACCTATGCAACTTGCCACGTGTGCCACAATCCATACAAAATGTTCTAAGCTTTACATGTGACCGCTTGCATGAGTAAACATTGCTGTTTGTCAAGAACAGATGCGATTGTATGAAATCACGTGGGAAAAACTCGTCCTAAGCACGCGACTGTTGGCATGCAGTGAATGCTCATAATCGGCGCCGAGATGATTGGTAGTTGTCAGCAGGTGGAGTTTTTTTATCAACCCAGAGTTAGAATGTTTCCTTCTTTCTGATGTTAGCAATCAGGAGACAACTTACACCAAATCTGAGGGTAATAAAGTAATATGACCATTCAAACGCAACGGCCTGAGCAGTATATATGTGTACAAGCTTTAGCTTTTGATGCAACCTTAACTTTCGATACGCTCAATGCGAGAGTAAAATATAGGGATGTTTCATTCTTAATCAGCGTACCATGTGCGTGCTTACATTATATTTTATACAACGTCAAACTCTACCCGTTTCCATATTTTTCATTTATGCACACCACTACTTGCGCGCATAAATCACCAAATGAAAACTGGTACAGGATGTCTCAAAAAAAAATTTACAGGTTTTCTTTTCTTTGTCGCAGAAATAAACTACGCATCGCCTAACGCTCATTCTCCTCCCAAAGGTAGCGCTAGGTCACAAACAGATGCAAAGTTTCATCCCGGACGGACACCTTATCCAAAAGTTATAATTGATTTTGTAAAAATTCCAATGGGAAAATGGAGCTTTTCGGTTTCTGGTGCCCATAGAGCCCCATGTATTCGAAAACTCCATCAGTCGCCATTTTCCCATTGAACTTTTCAGAAAATCACTTATAAATTTTGAATCAGGTATCGGATTGGGCTGAAACCAGAAGCTTTTCCTGGCGAGTCATTTCATTTATCACTGAATTCGCATTAAAATTAATTCTTACCATTTATTGCTGCGAGTTAATTTTTAACCTCGGCATTTTTTTATTACGACTCCCGCACCAGTCCTACTTTGGGTTTACCAAACTCAACACCTAAACCTGAGAGTCATTTTATGCGTTTTCCAGTCTTGTGGTTTTGATCAAAATAAACACCCCGCTACCTTAATAAGACACCTGACCGCCCAAAAAATAGTTCATTTGTTTTGATTTTTTAGGTAGTTAATTTCTCAAGCTAGAATTTCGGAAACCCAAGTCTATCACGTCATCACGTTTTCCTGGAAATCCACAAAGAGCCAAACACATGCACCTCAAAGGGGCCGGCCTGTCATATTGCCGCCCGCAGAGCCGAGAAAGCAACGCTCGGTCACGGACTTCTAGAAGATTCGCGTTCATTCTTGCACTAGACGTAACTTTTCCCCTGCTTTTTTGTTCTCCAAAGTGCCAGTTCATCCTCGCCCCGAGCGCGCGACGCTCGAACCTTCTTTGCCGAACTTTTGAGATAGTGACGTACGTAGATGAGTAGCTGCCCGCGACCTTGTCGAGTCAGTCTCGCTCTCGCTCTCTGTTACGGTGCCGTCTGCTTTTCTGCTGCCTTGACGCTCTTTATTTTTCTTTACTTATTTTGTTTGGCACAAGTTCTTCGATTAAACCTTTATTTTTCAGTTCTCTGTTCGCCCTCTCGTCACCTTCATTGTGACAATATAAATCTGATCCCATTCAAATATGTGTAATTGGCCTCTGAAACCTCCAATAACTGTGCACAGGCAATTTTATATTTTTCAACGCGTCGGTGGTTTTGTTGTGCATGTGTATCGCCGTTTGGCTCAGGGCGATTTTCGCGCTTTGTTCTGCCCACATTTGCTGGAGACGTGAGCTCGGAGCGTGGCAACTGGCCCCCTTACACGAGAACTGGCGCAGCCGTGCGCGTTTCAAAGAAAGCTCGTGCAGAGAAAAACAAGCAAGGGACCAGAGGTGTCAAATTCAGGATATAGAAAAAATACCCCTCTGTATCAAAGCGCCACCACACACGATTTCTCGCTCATGTATAGGCCTGGAAGGCGATCCCACCGCCATCTGTTGGTTCAGAATCACACTAACCAAGGGTAGGGTTGAAGCGCCCGTGTCCCACTAGCGCGACATACAGAAACCTTAAGACAACGACAAGCCTTAAACCAGAGTCTTTCGCGATTCGAGAGGCTTCGTATATAGAATAAAGGAGGCTATGCTCAAAGACGAGCATCATGCACGCGAGGGTATCTTTGACAGGCTTGCAATCATTCGTG
This sequence comes from Ixodes scapularis, assembly GCF_016920785.2. Lineage (NCBI taxonomy): Eukaryota > Metazoa > Arthropoda > Arachnida > Ixodida > Ixodidae > Ixodes > Ixodes scapularis. Next base: position 182,076,857 of record NW_024609846.1, on the reverse strand, counting down.
CTTACTTCACGAGCACCGAACGACTAACACCTGTCAAAGGTACCGTCGCGAACATGCTGCATGGGTTCGAAGCTTGTCGCTCTCTTTTGTCTCTGTCTGTCGCTCTAGTGGCACACGGGCATAAGCCGACGGTGTCGAGTGACACGCGCCCCGTATACCAGCAGTGGTTCGAAGAGGGTGTGAATGAGAGGCAGCCAGCCCGTGCACTCCGTAGTATCCCCGAGCCCCCAAGATCCAGTTTTGTTGCGTAACGCAGCCACGAGCTTCCGAACGCTCGTGATGACTCGCGAGGGACACGCGCATCGCCGCTCAAGTCAACACGCGGTTCCGAGCGACTGCTTTTTCCAATCTTGGTCCCGAGAAAAACAACAAAAAAACTCTCTCGTTGCCGCGCGCGCTGGTGCTTGCATTCACGTGGTCCGAGAAGTTTTATTGGAGTCGTCCTCTACAATCACAACAATGGACCTGCGACGGACGGGCTGGAAGGAGCATATTGTGTGCGCGTGTGTGTGTTTGAGGGGGAAGGGGGGATGAAGACGAGGCTTTCGTCACAAACTACGCCACACATCCGCCAGCATCATACATACCAGATCAAAGAGGGGGACCAACAAGGTCCTGGAGTGGAGTCATCCGTCTTCATTTTGCTGCAGCCTTCCAAGAAACACGTTGGCGATGGGTGGCGACAATTGGTGATCGTAGGTGCTGGCGGCGCGCGCGTATTTCTTCTCTATAGGGATGAACGTGCTCTGCTGAGGCAGCGGAAAGCAGGGTCCCGCGGTGTTCTTGACGTTGCGGCTCATATGTGGGCTCTGTTTTCTTTCTCGCGCTTTGTAATTTCTGTTCCTAATTTTCTCGTATATATATATATATATATATATATATATATATAAGAGAGAGAGAGAGGGGGGGGGAGATTTCAGCAGGAGCTGGGGCATTTTCTAGCTGCCTTTTGTGCCAGCGGCGCCCCCGCCACCGACGCCTTGCATCATTTATTTTACCTCGCTGCGAAGGTCGTTGTCTATGTGCTGTTGGTCTCGGATACGCGGTGGTGACGCTAACAGGGCGTTCATTCTATTCCGGAGCAGCGCCATCGGCAGCTTTGTTCGCGCACCGCTTGAGGGCTTTTGTCGCGGGTCGGCCGGCTGTCGGAATGAGGAGCAACGAATCAGAAACCAATTGACACGGAACAAGAATGAAAATAAAACAGCAAAAAAAAAAAAAAGAAAACGGGACCAGAACGAGAAAAAGACAGCATCGAAGGCAAAGAAAGAAAGATCAGTTCGGTATGCCATCGGTCCCTCGCGATGGTTGTCTTGGCGAATAAAGGTGCTCAACGCAATCGCATCAACGACCTTCATGCGTGGAAATTCACCAGACAGTGGATCCCGGAGGATGGTGATGAAACACACATCAGCGATTAGGAATTGGCAAGTTCCTAGATATAATAAAGCGCACATTCCGCATTCCTTATTTCAGGACCACGCTGTTCCTTCCACCAAAGTACGGGTTATTTTCTTCATCTCGATATGACTGCTCGGGCCAATGCGTTGCATTAAGTAATCCCACTGTACACTCTTAAAAAAAAAGCTAGCAACTGCAGCAGCTACCTCCTTCTTCTGACCGTTACTACATTTCACTAGCTAGTTACTCCCTTACACGTGGGATAGGTAATAAAATGTTAGTAAATGCACCAGTTACTGCCTTTTTTTTTATTGCTACTACCTTTTTACTAGCTATTTACTACCGCAAAAGCGCGGGCAAAATGGCGGCGTCTGCTGCATCGCCGATGGCCAGCGTTAGCGACGCACTTACTCTTTCGGAACGCAGGGGGAGGTATCCACACACAATCGTAGAATCAAGATTTGTAGGAGGGAGCATGTATAAGGGTTGGAGCTGACCTCATAACGATCGCAGCCTCTGTTCCAGCACGCCGGGGAAGCCAGCGCTGCCGCGAGCCCAGCCATCATTGTGCCATGCGGCTGCTGAGCTTCCTTTCCGTTTGCATTATTTTGGAAGCGTTTATATTTTCATTTTGGTTTTAGCTGGGATGAAAATAGCCACGTACGTAGCACGTGATAGAAACGTTTTCGAATGCAAAAAAGGTTATTTATGTTGTTTGTTTTTTTCTTGTTTTTTTTTTTATATGTTTCTTTTTCACAAGAGACGCGTGACAACGTTTAACGACAAGCACGTTGTGGCCAGTCGGAGTTTGCGAGACGCTCCTTTCTGAGATCTAAACCTGCCGTTTTTGACGTCGTGTGCTATTCTCGTGTTCCCATGTTGGTGTCCATAGTTAACTTTCGTGAATTCGCCTGATCGAGTGTGTGAGTGGACGTGAACTGCTCCGAGGATAGGCCTAACAAGCCGGTGACGTGCGTGCGCTCGTCACCGGATCTGCCGCTCTACGGCGATCGTTCGGCAGGTTCAGTGGCATGGTGGCCGTCCAAGAAGCTTCTCTGCTTCGCTCCTACTTGACACTAAAAATGTCCTCTTCACTGTGTATGTGTGCTCGGTGATTGGATGACTCTCATGGAGCTGGCTTTGGTGACCGTAAAGCGTAAAGTCCCGACCAGGAAGTGGAAATTCAGTGCGGAGACGATGCGGTTGCCACGAAGGCGCGCATGCGCAAAGTGGGGCAGTCTACGCAGGGAAGAGAGAACATTGCTGCTGAGAACTATGGGGATGCTGTTTTGTAGGGACACAGTTGAAACCGAAACAAAATCTAAACTGATGTCACATTAGATTTTTATTCTTTTTTAAGTGATGCAAATGATTTGTATGCACACCTTAAATTTATTATAAACGTTTAAAACTAAATAAGATTAAATTCTTCTTTTTTTATTTTTGAGCAAGGAAACCACCATCTGAGCGTTTCCCGTGAATTCAAGCAAAAGAGGTACACCGAAATTCTTCTCGGCACCGACATTATAACGGCCGCCCTCACCAAGCTTTGACTTGCGCGACGTGCCGTGATCGTTCTACACTTCGTCTCTCCCTACGATGGACTAAAGGCAAAAGCTACGAACCGTCAGATCCAACGTTACTAAAACACACAGTTGGGAAACTCGCCGTCGAAACCTGGGCCGCTGGCGTCCACCGAGACCGAGCTAAATGCGACAACAGCGCCACTCTTTATCGTTTGCCTGTACTGTATGCACCTTGAGCTTTTTGAAAGCCTGTTTTTGCGTGAAAACAAACGGAAAGACTCTTTTTGTATGAAATTTATTAGAGTTTTGTACCAAATGAAGGGAGCGTGATGTTTTTATAAACTTTAGTTTGCAAGACTTTGCGGAACAATTAATATTGTTTTTATACAACCACGCCTCAGCGGTCCTTTCAGGTAGCGCGTCCCGACCTAGGTGCATTTTAACTTCGGTAGTTAACGCGGCGTGTCTGCCGGGGAGATGGGGGTGGCCCTCCTGTAACCCCTTCCGCTGTATCTGTTCCTAAAGCCAAAATAGAAGTCACGTGCAGTTCCTCGAGTGGCCGCTGCGGGAGAAATGGTGGCGTTGTGTTCGTCATTAGCTCGGCGCTCGGAGACAGATTGGGGCCGCTTTTTCAAAGCTGTCTCCATGGGAGTTTCCCAACTGAGTGTTTTAGTAACGTTGGTCAAATCCAATCACGAGCCGCGTAGGAGTTGTGCGGTATTTGGCTTCGATGCACGTATCGGTGCCCGCGTCTCGGATCACTGATGAGGGGACGGGTGGACAGTGCTTCGAATCGAAGAGCACTGAGTGACTCAACAATTTTACATCGCAAAGAAAGCCACGACATTAGGCTCTTTGCAACGTCGAAGCAGTAGAAATGATGCGGCGCTTTTGGATTCGAGCATTATTTGTCCACCCCTAATAAATGTTAAGCGTGTCATAGTATAGGGAGCATTCACTGGCGGCAATATCTGTGTGCGCGACTGCTGAGCGCATGCTGACGGCGAGCTTCCGCAGTTGTTTTGGAGCGTGCATTTAGCACCATCAAGGTTGCCGATCTTAGCAGGCTATTAATGTGAGCTCGTTCTAGGCATGTGCTCTAAACATCGCCCTCAAGTATGGCGTCCAGTGGACACCTCCTATAGCGTGGAACGTGATTGGACTTGGCGGCCCGTGGCTTTGGCCTTAAGTCTATCGTAGGATGAGACAAAGCATAGAGGTAGCTCTAACCCCGAATCATGCCTCTTTTACAGTATTTGCTGCTACGATACTTTCTAGATACCTCCCCCAATCTGCCGCAATAGTAAGTGCTTCGGTCGCGCTGGCCACGGGCGGCGTTGCAGCGGACGCCGCCATCTTTAGCTCTATTGGGGCGAACCCCATCAGCTATTAGCGGCGAGATGTTTTGGTGGCGCCCTCCTATGGTTCCCCCTTGTGACGTCATTACCTTGCGAACAACAAGTTCGGTGGTGTTTGTAAATAGCATGGTGGAAGCCTGAAATCATTGCGCTCTCAAAGCAGCACTGCCAACAGCGTCGAAATTAAAGTTCTTTCATTCCTCTTATTTCCGTCGGTGGTATACCCTTTCCGACGTCATAGTCAGCTTTTGGGCCAATCATGGAAGGCCGATCACAGCGACGCTTTCGGTCGCGCACGTCGCCAATAGCGGCGAGATGTTTCGGTGGCGCCCTCGTTCGGTTACCTTTCGTGACGTCATTACCTTGTGAACAACAAGTTCGATGGTGTTTCTAATGGGCATGGTGGAAGCCTGAAATCATAGCGCTCTCAACGCAACACTGCCAACGCCGTCAAAATAGAAGATCTTACATTCCTCTTATTTCCGTCGATGAGAAATTCTTTGCTGACGTCATTGTCAGCATTCGGCCAATCGTGGCAGGCCGACCACAGCGACGCTTTCGATCGCTCACGTCGCCAATACTCTGTTCCACCTTAAGTTGTACCGCAGCGAAGGCTAGAAGCGCGAGCTCATAGCGCTAGCAGCTGCCCTTAATGCACGAGAGCTTGTGCCGTCGAGATCTGTCCCAGAGCAATGAGCTCGCGCTTGTTACCTTTCCTGCAGTACATCATAAGGTGAAATAAAGCATAGTATAACTGAGGTATAGCCCTATTGAAAATTTGCATTTGTATGAGAATTTTTTGTGTCCAATAAACACATATGAATCATATAAGATATGTAAGAACATATAAGAACCGTATAAGAACCATATAAGAGCTATATAAGAACTATATAAGATATATGAGAACATACAAGCGCCATATAAGAAACTATTGGGAAGTTTCTTATAAGTTTTTTATGGGGTTCTTATATATCTTATGTAATTCTTATATAGTTCTCATATAATTCTTATATGGTTCTTATACGTTCTCGTTCTTATATATCTTGTATGATTCATATGTGTTTATTGGACACAAGAAATTTCTCATACAAATGATCTTTTTACTAGGGAAGCCACCTCAGTTGAACTAAATGATTGTTCGCGGCATAAGGACAGTTGGCGCCACTGTTTAAATCCGGCCGATCGCGATTAAGTCAACTGTCGTTGGCTTAATGAAAGTTAGGAGCGCTAGTGTAACTTGGTTATTAGACTACTTTATGTGGCTATGCAGTCAAAGCTGGTGCCACTAAATATGCCACGCTTCAGAGTAACTACACTTCAGCCGTCCTGGTGCTCAAAATTATGGTGGTCAGTTACATAGCTTTATTTGAAATCGCAGGAAACGCTTTTCTGTCCAGAAATGATAAAGCAGTTCGCGCCGAAGCAAAACAATATCAACTGCAGCCTCATAGCACCGTATCTAAAGCTGATGAAGTTGCATTTTTGAATTGTGACGAGGGACATTTGCGTCTGTTCTGCATTAAGCCCCGATATGGCGGCACCCACTAGCAGATCGAGGAATGGAGTTCCCATATACTGTAACTGGATCAAAACAATGCTCATGCTAGAGTTTGAGACAGTAACAATACGTAGCGCGTAGGTTGAGATTAATGTGATTTTGCTCTAGTCACAACTATGGACATCACGTGCGCTTGCGCATCTTGAGCGCCCATCAAAGCTCTGAACGCGCACTCTTCACTTCTTTTGAAAGAGCTGTCTTTCACCATAGTGTAGTGAGAGTGGTTGGACGTGACTGCAATTAAAGGGACTTCATTGCGGTTAAGGGTGCCCGTGTATACTCCGTTGACCCTCAGGCTGAGACTAGAAGCTCCGCCTTCAGCGCAAGCTTTCTGCCCTTCCTAACACAAGTGTGAACGCGCAGGCACGCGCAACCAAAAAGCACTGCGGGAGCCAGCGAGCTCACGCAGAAGGCGGAGCTTCTAGTCTCAGCTTAAGGATGAACGGACTGTACTAAGGGTATAGCTAGCTCTTTTAAAAGCCCGATTGTCTCACTGGGCGTGATTGTTTTATTCATATAGGTTACTTATGTAGCGTGGACGAGCTATTCATCCTTCCACCCGACCATGCTTTTCTTTTTGACTGGTATAATTTCTTTCTTTTTTTTTTTTTTAGGAAAACAAGTACTAGCATTACGTGATGCAAATTTCTAGCTTTGACTCATACATTTATTTAAAAATTACTGTAATTGAGCAGTAACTCTTTTGCTGTCTCCCCTGTTCTAGAACTCGAGACAGAAAAAGGTGCTTTCATTGCTTTTCTTTTATATACGTTGCCCGCAACTGCACCTTTTTTGCTCTCGTCAAAATGGCCGGCGCGTGGGGCATTCCGGCCCCTCGACGGCTTCCTCGAAGACGGCGCGGCGAGCATGCACGAGCGCTCGATCCATCTCGACTGGACACTCACTTCCCTCGCGCGTGAAGATGCTGCGGAGAGGAAAATGGCTCTCCATCCTCCGCGTCCGGACGTCCGCAGCATCTTCCACCACGTCTCCGATGCGTGTTCGACAGCGTAGCGCCCCTTGCAATCCATCATCGCGAACGGCAATTCTGCACCGTTGCCACGACAATGGTCGACGATCAGGGCGACGCTGCAGACAGATAGTAAAAAAAAAAAAAATGTTGTGACTGAGAGAACATTTTTGTTCCGTCTATAGGGAAGGTTTTGTATGTGGGTTTGCTGATACGGGGCACCGATTGTGATAGATGCGTGACTGAAAACGTTACGAGTTATTGCCTAATACCGTCTGGTAAAACATGAATACTAAACAAAACGGATTTTTAACCGCCCGGAACGCTGGCAGATTGGCAGATGGGACCGGGAGTGCGCGGCAGCTGAAGCACGTGTACGTTGAGGGCTGCTTATGTTAGAAAAGATTCACACAAAAAAGCGACCAACGTAGAAAAGGGGCATGAAAATGACGTCATCAGCCTCACGTGATCGGGACACAGTGGTCGTGCATTGTGGACACGGGACCACGGTCCACTATATTTGTCGGGCAATGTATCACTCTCCAAATATAGCGGATTACGCTGACTTGGTACGGGATATCGAACATGGATAACCATCGCAATAAAGTCAGCGGCTCGTCGGAGCTCCCTCGCATGGAGCCTCTCACTCCCTACCTGGCGTCATGTATGAAGCCAGCTAGAGAGCCACATGATTGACCATAGTCAATCTTGTGACTGAAGCGACAACCAATGTCATTCTCACACGACGTCGCGCTGAGTCTTGGTACATAAAGCGAACTGCATCAAGATTTATCTCTCTAAAACGTATTCCACATATGACGCATATCATTATATTATCAGATATTACCGCTACTGCACTACTGTAAGTGCTTCTTTCTTTGTCACAGCAGCCTACACATCTATGCGTGACCATTCATGATGAGCCGGCTCTTTTGATTATCCAAAATTTTTGGCCTGTCTGTGCGGAGTGTCAGTTTCGCCGAAGTGGAGAGTCCAAAACTTTTGATGATGTAGAGCTTTGGTAAACAGTCACGAACATGTGGACAGAGCAGAGCCAAGGCTCGGCTGTCGCTGGAACTGAGGGAGTTTAGCGCTATCACGAATCACAACCCTGGCTAAGGGGAGAGTCGCCTTTCTTTAGTTCCTTGAGGACTGCGGGAAAGGGACTTTCAATGGACCAATGGAATTGCGAAGATTATATTTGAACAGCAAAACTCGATCCGCGTTTGGAAACAGTGTGTGATGTTTCATGGAGTTTGGGTCCCGCGGCAGCGAGCTAGCGCTATCCAATTATATTGAAAGAAGGCTTGTCTGAGGCAAACTCTGAGAGAAAGGCAGCATTTTCTAGAGAGGTAAGGAGGGGGGCTTTAAAGATTGTATTACCAACAACAAGAATGTTGCTTCTTTTATTCTTCTTTTTTTTACTAAAGTTATTTCTTTGTTTTTCTAGAAGTAGAACAATTTGTTCGTTTAGGTTATTTACAATCGCAACAGGGCTGCCAAAATAACCTAAGTTGAAAATTATTCGCTACGCAAGAGCTAAGACGAAGCCTAACATTAAGCTTTACAAAATTATAAACCGTGTGTATTCAGTTTTTTAAACGTTTCAGGGAGTCACTTCATTGAGTTTAAAATTTTGCAAGCCTAGAAAATAAACGTACTGAAGGAACTCTCCTTAAAAGGCATCATCAATCGTTCCTCCAAAGCCCATAGCTAGTTCCGATCGCGAATATACTTTCGGCCGTAAATTTTTCCTCCGTTTCCGCGTCCAAACGCCGTCTTGTTCGATGGACACAAAAATTACCCCAAAACTAGTAATTCATTGTCCGAACGGAGACTTGCCCAAACTCTCGTGAGCCGAGAGCGTCACGAGTCTAGGAGCGAGCCCGACGACCCCGGAGCAGCCCAAGGGCGCCACGTAGCCTCGACGCAGTGAGTCACGCCGATTATTTCCGATGGATGATGGGAAAACAATCGTCGGGGCGCACCTCAATTTGTCAAGCTCTCGGAGCCCCGACCCCCGCCTCCCGTCCCCGCCTGCACACGCTGGCCGCCCCCCTCTTCCCTGCCAGCGCCGACGTAGATATGAAGGGGAAGTCTTTTTTCACTTTGCTGTTTTCACGATCTTTCGGGTCGCCAGCGGTGTCTAACTTCTTACTTCTCTATGGCTCGTACTATATCGCGGGTAAAATAGCGCTGTCGCTGCTCTCTGCTCCAAGGTCATCGCCGTTGAGTGACGATTACAAAATAAATCGGGGTGTGTAGAGTACGCGATGTATGTTGTCAAATGTTTGTACCTGCTCCCTCACTCTCCCCACCTCGGACATTCTCCCCCACACTCCAGCAAGCGTCCCCTTGAGGCGGTGTGAAGCAGGTAGACAGACCCAGTTCGAACAGCACGGGGTTTGAGGCACGCTTGGTTGGCTTGGCTAAGGTGGGTAGAAAAAAGTATTTAGGGATTTAACCCTCGTGTTTACGTTCTGGCAATTATTTGGTGTTGGGAAAAATTATTTCTTTGTCGCCCCTTCCCTCTTTCATCCTTCTCTTTGAATATTCTGACTCTTAACACCGCTCATAATTTTGTTCTCTCCTGCGGAGGATTTAGTGATCGAATCAACCGAAGCACAAACAGGTTTTCGACATATCGTTTAGTAATAATAATAAGCTTCGGCGAGTTTTTTTTTTTTTTTTTTTAATGCAGTTGCAAAATTGTTTTAAGGCATGAATTGCCTTTTAACGGAACCCCCGAATTTCAAACTTTTGTCCTTTCGTCCGTCCATGCATTTCTCGCTAAATTAAGCGGGGAAACTGAGTTGCTGCTTAGGCCACGTGATGTCAATGGGTGGTGTCACGTGACCTGAAGTTACTTGATGTTTACACCAATTAAGCTTCCTCGCCGAAGCCGGCGGGAAAATGGATGTCACGTGACCGAAGCACACTTGAACTATACATCGATCCACTTCCCTGATCAATTTAATGGGGGAATTCCATGTCAAGTGAGCAGATTTCACGAAACATATACACCAATTTAGTTTCCCTGCTCAAGGTATCGGGGGAATTTGATAAAAATGAAGGTTCTTCACTCCCCGAAACGTCGGTATAACGTCTTCTAAATAATTTATCACGATCGCACTTTAAATACCACATTCCCTTCATTTTCATAAGACGGTAAAAATAAAAATCGCCGCCACTATATATATATATATATATTTATCTTTACGCGTAAGGCTTCGCTTATTTACGTGTAAGGCTTCGCTTCATGAAAGCATCCTGATGAGACCCATGTCATGTAGACAGAGTTAGTTTGTGACCATTTGCTTCTTTGTCCCTATCCTAGATGTGGGCGCCTCATGGCCTTTGAAGATTCGTAGTTTTTTCAACCCTCACTCTGAGATATCCACCACCTCTTACTTCGCCGCGACGCACTTGGGAGAACCAATCGCTGCATTTGTTTGACGGAGGAAGCTCGGCTTGTGACGGGGGGGGGGGGGGGGGGGGGGGGATATAATTAGACTTACGTAAACAGCCATGCGCTGTGACGCGCTGGACACGACGTAAACACGTGAAACGTCGTGTGCGATGTCACAGCGCAAATTTTACGTCTTAACATATTTATTCGGAGGATGGCAGCAATTGGCTCCCCCGAATTCTCCAGATGTCTTAGAGCGGACAATAAAATAGCTGTGGTACGTGCATTTGTCATTTTCTAACGAGCTTCCTAACTTTACGCAAGAAAAAAAAATAATTTTGAACATTAAAGGAGCTCTCAGAAGTAGGCACGCTCGAAACGCAAGAAAAATATATCTACTCACTCAAATAAACAAAACAAAAAAATATGGGACATCGAATTCCTATTAATCACGCGGAAATTTCACACTCATCAATCTGCGAGACGGCACGAGAATTTTCGACCGTTCCGCGTGCGCGGAGAGCTGCAACCTCCTGGTACAGCCACGCTAGATCTGTCTTGCGAGAGGAGCCAGTCAATGATCGTAATTACGCGGAGAAAAATGGCGTCCGACACATCACGGTCAATCGCGTCCCCCAGCGGATGCCAGAAATAGCCGAAACACGATCGTGAGGGCAGCAGCATCGGCGGCAGCGAAAGAGCCAGTGGCCGTCAAATTTCATTATCAAGCCGAGCGGGAGCGCGGAAATGCAGCGTGGACACACAAACGAGAAGAACGGACACTCGCCAAAGCGAATGAAAGAAACGAAAAAAAAAAGGAATTCAAAAGAGTGATATAATAAAAATAAAAGAGGAGTTCATTCGAGCGCTCCACGTTGCTTCCGGGTGAGCGGTGGCAAGTATAACGCCCCGCCTCATCCTCATCACGTTTCACTCTCCCCCAGGCCATTTAAGACTTCGGCCTCTCTTTGCCCTCGTCCCATAAGCCTAGTTTCCCCTTTATATGGATATATATATATATATGTACTTTTGGGAATAGCTGTTGAAAGAAATAAGAAAAAAAAGTATAAACTTGTGAAGCGCTTGGGACGAGTCACCCGCGAAACTAGTACATTTAGCCTTATTATACCCGATTATATTAGGTGCGGCCCCAGACCCCTAATAGTAGGTCATTCGTATATAGGCCTCGCGTTCGTAGGAATAAGCATGAAACAAAAACACCGCAGTATCTAGGCTTCCCGGACGCGTTCAGTGTGTTATTATAGACCGTTTCAGAGATTGCAGTCGCTTTCGCGGTTAATTAATTCCTCGGCTTTTTTTTTTTTTTTTTTTTTTTAATTTGCGATGAGTGACGCTAAGCGTTTATAGAATCGAAATCCCCCTCTTTTGTTGCGGTTTTGTGTGCACCTTCACTTCCGATCTATCGCCTTTACGTGAGTTCATCGAAGCAAGAGAGCAAACCCGCGGAAGCGTGAGAGGCAGAGGAGCATGGGCGACCAACTGACCGTGTTCATCTCTCGTGTTCAGCGTGGCGAAATCGCCGAAACTTTCACTACGGTTTAGCTGTTCTCGACCACGGTATCATCATGATTATTACTCAAGTTCTTTGTTTCAGGAGTGTCTTTTGTTCTGCGGCGTAAAGCCACGTAGAAAGTCGACGACCTTACGACCGTTGCACCACCCTCGAACATACCGATATAGCAATACAAAATATAAACCTGCAATTTATACTTTTGCAGGTTTATTTTTATACTTATAAAAAATAAAAATTCCTGAATTGAACTTCATATTGCGATATGAGGTTCAAGTCTGCTTCAATTGTTATTGGTGCAGTCTTTTCTGTGTTTTTTTTTTTATTATTTTTTTAGGATGGACGGAAATTTTGTTTTATAATCAGGGATGGAGTTATCACGCTTGTCGGTTATTTTGTTCCAATAAGAGGAGTCGAATATAAAATAATAGGTACGCTTTACTTTTACCTGCGATAACAATCAGGAGAGGTGGACGGGGTCAGATGGAAGACCCAGATATCTACGCCTGTCTGGTTTTTAGTGAGTTTCACTGCAGCCTCTCGCCATATAATGTTGTGATTCCTGATACGTAGAAACCTGTATATCTGCGGATTTCCCGCGAATTATATGCGAATATCTGCAGTCAGTTGGCGAAGGCGGATAAAAAGAATTCAAATTTTGTGATTGCGGACGGGATGCGGATGCCAGGGGCTTCGGCTGCGGACATCCGCGCGTCTGGACCTACATTTTTGCTGAGGCGGCACATAAAGGTGTGTGACCGCAAGGTGTAAAGTGAATAAATGAGTGAAACTATAAGCCTTGAGCACTTGTCTAGGAGGCGCCAAGGTCGGGCACTAGTCAGCGCCTCTACCGGCAAAAAAGCGTAACAATGGGTAGTCCCCGGCGCGTCGTCTGCTACTTCTTTCCCCATCCTTACCGATGACTTCCAAACGCGGAGCTGGTTAGGCTTGACTGCCTACGACCCCGCAAGGGCTGGAAACGTAGTGACTGCTCGGTCTAAATCTCAAATAAAACTGAGCTGTTTTTTTTTTTGTGTTTTTTTTTTACATAATGTGTTGGGCATATGCTGGATTATCCATGATATGCACCCTGACACTAAAGACATACACCCAATACGTGTTGACCTCCGTCTCGGGCTGCTAATCAGTGTGATTAACATTGATTAGATCGTATCTGCCCTTACTTTTTTATGTGTATACTGGATTTTTTGTTTTTTTGTAAGCAATTCGGGAAATGTGCTTGTGGTAAGATTATATATACTAACATTATTATATTAGTTCAGTACTTGGAAAAACACTCCTTCTATTTTTTGGTTTTTCTTTTATAAATATTTAATATTGTTGAAGCTCTCGCCAAGCGCAATTCGATGACTTAATATTTCGCTAATTTGCCAACATATCGCATTCCTTGTGTCAATAAATTTCGCGATCTAGAATAAACTAGGTTTGCGACAGCTTTCGATTTGGAAAGCTTAATTCACTGCGATACATGACTATGAGTGATTTAAAATAAGTACCTATATACTATTGGTTTGGACAGAACTAAAGCTGTTTAAAATGTGTTGACTGCCAAGTTGGCGCATCGGAAAGCGACCAGAAAATTAAAAATTCGGGGAACTTTCTGCGTTAAGAGAACATAAACCCGCCAAGCTGGAGTTCGCCACTGGTTTAATATATACATCAAATTTTAGCAGAAGTGTTGCTTAGATGCTTGGCGGTACTTGAACTACCTATATATTTTTCGCAGTACTTATTTAAACATGCATATTTCACTGCCGCAATGTAGTGGCTTCAAATCGATTAAGGAAAGCCTTTTCGAATTATTAAGGAAATTAACAGTCAGCGTCAGTCAAGCATTGAGTTGCAACTCAGCCAATAAGTGAAAACACTCTGTGAGCTTCTCACCAGAGCACACTAACAAGTGTCACGAAGACAGCGTATCCGTGCAAGAACGCTACTGCGGTATTGTAAATTAAGGCACAAGAATCTACCCACTTTAATCACTTCTTCCGCCGGCCGCGCACGCCAGAAAGTTTCGGCGTGCGGCTGTTTTCTCGCTCAACCATATTCGCAAATGCGGTTTTGACTGAGCGCTACAACAAGCAAACAAATCACCAAGGCACAGTATCACATGTTAAGAATTGAGTGATCGCCAGTGGTCAGGAAATAGATGAAATAGGTAAAAAACGCAGCATTCCATCTCCAAACATTATGGTTACCACTTGCGCCCACCACGTACGCTAAGCGAGGACGCGCGCTCGTAGCCTTCCTAGTTTTACACGTTAGAATAAGACACGGTAGACCTAATAGCAGACTGTAAGATAAATTGAAAAAAGGCTTTCATTCATTTGTGGTGTCTTGTGTACTATATAACACATACGTCTTTAAAGGCGCAAATGACTAACCGGACTGCCCAACATTTCGGAATTTTCGGCACTAGATAGCGCCGCATGTCAGGGGGAGAAACTTAATTGCACAGTTCCTATGACCTGCATCATCGAATGGTTTTCGTAAGCAAATTCCTCTTTTGAGTCAACTGGGAAAGAAATTGTTCTTTACGCCAACAAAGATATGAATGTCACCAAAGCACGGTTTAGAACGTTCTATCTCACCAAAAATGCTGTAAAAAAAAAGTACGGAATGTACGAGCATTAGTCGTCCCGGGAAAGCGTCTTCTGGTTTGGCAGGAAAAGAACGGAAAACGTTATTCTTTGGCGAAGAAAACCCAAAAGCTACAAGCCACAAGAAAAGAGAAGAAGCTTCCTCAAGAAGTGAAATATGGCGTGTGTGTACGTTTCTTTTTTCTCGACAGTTAGAAAGCTGCTTCTAATATGTGGCTCAGAACACACATTTTTCGGGTTCGTTCAAAACTGAAACCATTAGGAAGTACTGCCATTATTGAATAATAATTGTGATATTTTCCCAATCATGAACTCGGGTCTTTCCACGTAGACTAGTTCAATCGCTGTGTTGAGCGATCGCGCTTCCTTCAGTTTTTAATTGTTTGACCTAAATAAAATGAAAAAATTCTATTAGTTTGTTCTTTGTTGATTTTCATCTTTAGAAATACGTCTCCGCTTGAAGGGGGTGTTACAAAAAAGAAAAAAATATTAAAGTGTTTTGTTTGTTTTTTTCTTTTGAGCGAATCTTCCGGGCATAGTCTTCTGGGCAGATAACTGCGATCATCTTTCCAGCAACGCGAAGTTCCTCTAGAAGGATGATTGCTCATAATGTAAATATGATAAAACAAAATACGATAAAATAATTTTAACCGTATTCTGACTTGGACAGTTATTTTTACAAAGATAAGAAAACTGCTTTAAAGAACCATCCAGACGCTTTTTTCTTATTCATGCTTGATCTTATGTTACAAGGTGAATGCGCGGATTGGGGGGGTCGAATGCGGTCCCGAATTTCGCGGATGCGGTTCGGATACGATAAAAGGTATGCGGAGGGGCATCGGATGCAGTTGATGAAACCGTTATCCGTGCAGGGCGTTATAAATATCAGGCACCGTTCGACTGATGCACTGTGCCCTCCCTCGTGCTCAACTCAATGACCCAGAGTTTCTTTGCTTTACAAAGTGGAATTACCTTGGGTTTAGCCTGATTAGACGAGTTACAGATACTACGTTACGGGACCCATTTTCCCTCCGTATACGGGAAGATTCACTGGTGGTCATAGCTGTGTGCGCGCTTGCTGAGTTCGTGCTAAAAACGAGCTGGCGCTTTTTTTTTTTTTTTTTTTTTTTTTTTTTTTTTTTTGTAACGTGCATTTTGCATTATCAAGATTTCCGGTCTTAGCAGGCTCTAGATGGGAACTTGTTCTGAGCTGCGCTCGGCAAGCTTGGTGGTAGCGAAACGTGGCTGTCCACGCCAAGACACCGCGGACGTACTAACGGAGCGAAAGGACTACATCCATGATTTCGCATTCAGAACTTATAACAAGTGCTAGGTGTCCTCAAAATCTTTTTCGTCTCGCTATTATAAAAAAAAAAAAAGAAGAAAACTCACATTGCAGATCTTTTGATGTTTTTTTTTTCGCGGAAGTTTGTGTTTTTGTTAGTTTGTTAGCCAGGCACGAGTGTATTTCCTCCAGAAATGGTCGTTGCCTATAACGAAATCTCATGTCCATTTTTTAATACGTCGTCCGCTAAAATTATCATCCCGCCGGGGGTCCCAGCGGACTGACCCTTTTCCCCGTTGTTGGACGATGCACGCATCATCTCTGGCTGCCCGGCTCGTGTATACCAGCATTGCGGTGTTTGTCCTCACGGACCCGGCTGTGCCCGGACGGCAACGGGGCCCGAAGAATCGATGGCTTCGTTAGTGGCAGCCGAGATCCGAGGCTGCAAACAGGCGCGCGCGCACTCTCGCCTCCCTGTTCTGCAGCAGCGCGGGGCCCGAACCGTGGGTCGTTAGCGAGGCACAGCGCCCGCGTTCCCGCTGAACCCGAGCTCGCAAACGAACCGCACACGTCCTTGCGGAGGCGCGTTCTCCCGGGGCATGACCCCCCTCATCGCGCGGTTTAAAGATGACCACAGAAGTCGCGTTAAGTCGCAGTGGCACGCCGCTTATACATCGTACACAAGACGCGGTCTGTAGACACGATGACATAATGATGGCTTGCACGTGCCGCCATCGAACCGTGCTGGTAGGCATTCCTACTTGTTCTTGTCGAAAGAAAACGAAGCATTATGCAGTGTGTCAATCTTCTGAGATTGCTTTAGCCGTGTTCTAAGCTTGGATCAGACGGTTTTGTTATAGTTTCCGAAAGGTAAGGAAGGACGAGTTCACCGGGACAACTCTTGGCCGTATACACAATGCGGCAAGCATTGCAATATACAAGGCCCTAAACTCGTCAAACACAAAATTGGCGGTGAAAGTTCGCATAGCGCGCCGATTCGACACTGGCGACAAAAGCGCCAAGTCATCGTCGTGATACTCTAATCGGTGCGCTCTGTGAACTTCGGCCCATATACTTTGTGTTTGACGAGTTTAGAGCCCACAAGTGTAGCTTTGTGGCGCAATCATCGGTCACGCTTGTGCCTGTGCACCCCTGTCGTTGCTGTCGTTCTTGTTGCTGCGAACACATCCGCGACAGAAATGTTTGTGACTCAACTTTTAGTTTTTCGGGAATAAAAAATGTTCAACATCGAAAGTAAGAGGAGAGACTAAGTAGAACTGAAGGTGTGAAAGAAGGCAGTGTCTCTCGCGCAAACAATTTTTACGGGTTTTCCTCTGTTTTGAGCTTCGTATCAATAGTATCAATTCAAAATCACCATTCTTGAGATTTTTCACATATGCCCCCCCCCCCCCCTTTTTTTTTTGTAATAGTGTGACTATGTAGAGAGTTGTAGGGACCCGGCGAGCCGACAACAGCGAGCCGAGACCCGGGCCGAGTAACGGCAACTCCGAAGACGACGTAGGCCCTCGTCGGAGTGCGCGAGCGCCCAACTGCAGGCACAAATAAAGTTTGTTCCAATCCAATGTCGACCATCTGTGCCTTACTCTGGTAACCCTGGGAAGTGTCTTAGTGTGATGTCGTTCTGGGCTATACGTGTTTGGCAGGGGATAGGATGAGAAACCATAAACATCGAATAGACCTGGGTGAAATCTGTTAGTGGTAGATGAGGTTTTCGTAGTTGTGTACCAACGAAAAGACGCACATAAGAACTAACTTGACAGTTCGAATATGCGATGGATGCATTTCGTATTGAAATTGTCAAATTATCTCCTAAGAAAGGAGTTGGGTTGTTTCTATTGCGGACGATGTTTTTTTTAAAGCAGAAAATAGTGTATCCGACTTCTTAACACCGTTCCCTGTTTTTTTTCATAACCTTTTCCCTCTCCTCTTCCTTTTACTTGGGAGGAGGAGGGGGGACGTATTAACACCTGGAACACTAAAATTGCTGAAATCTGTTATATTGAAGCACTGTCACATGTTCTGTCATGATTGATCGCGTACATCTTGCTGCTGATATTGCAGTTCTAGAAAGTATATATTCCATAACTTTCAGTTTTAGACGCCAAGGATTTTTTTGAAAGTTTTGAACCATGGTTAAAAGCTCTAAAAAGATTAACACAAGAGAGAAGACAAACACGGGCACTAGTCACAACTGTATTTGACAAAAGTAGATATATACACCTGTCGCCGCTATGGCTAAGCCTACGGCGGAATACACGCCCTTCAACCCGTTTTACATAGATTTATAAAACAGAAAACCTATATCGGCATTATACGATGCAATCGACGTGTCGCTGACGCATTGGGCCTCCCCCCCCCCCCCCCCCCCCCCCTTCCTGATAAAGGACGCCTCTTACAGTTCGAGTGTTCTTTTGATTCTCGCTTCTACCTAGAATCTTGGTGTCACCGAAGCGTGGCTCACATTTGCAGGAACTATAATTCGTGGGCAAATGTGCCCCATCACTGGTCTTCAAATTTGTGCATGCTCCCTCAAACATTCATTGATGCACGCAGTGGCGTACCAACTTGTTTTTAAGTTGGGAACAAGCGAAATACGCCCCCCCCCCCCCCCCCCCCGCCCCATCCCCACCAGGGCCGGGGGGCGGTGCACTTGGTATATCTAGGGCGCTGCCGGCCAGTGTTTGGTCTGCCCAGTGGAGGCTTTTTCAGGGGGAGGGGGGGGGGGCGAAACACATGCCTCCCCCCCCCTCCACTGAACTGGGGAATCAAGGACCCCCCCCCCCCCCCCCCTTTGGTAAGGCCATGGATGCACTTTCCCGTTTGCCCAACGGACGATTTTCCATTCGTTAGGGAGATTTCAACCCCCGTGACGAATTCGATACACGGCCGGGCGCGCTTCGTGCCACATCCTCGTTCGTTTTTTTCTGTAAATAGCAATTCGAAAGAAAAGTTGGCCGAGTTTTTTTGGCGCTGAATGCACGAGAGGCAGTGCCTAGTTGTTCCATACCTTCTTGAGGTTATGTGAAATTTTTTTTGTACGTATGAAACTACCACCGGCATCATGTTGCACAGTGCTGACTGCGTCACTTTCCTGGTTGTGTGACCTTTCGCTTTCTGTTGGGTGGCCTCTGCCACATTTGTAAAGACTGTATGAGGGAGGGAAGCCCGCCGACAATAGTCTAGACACTTGGTTGCTAAAGCTGGCCTGCATATGGTGAGCACACGACTTTCTGAGAACTGACTCCAGGCAGAGCGTTGCGATTCCTCTTTTAACCACTTTAGAATGCGCAGAGGCATGTAAAAGCTCCTAAAACTGATATGGAGTGAGATCGGGAATGGAGTGCCTCTCGTGTTTTCAGCGCCAAAGAAACTCGGCCAACTTTGCCCTCGAATTGCTAGTGAAAGCAAAAACGAACGAGAATGTGGCACGAAGCACGCCAGGCCATATATCGAATGCGTCACGCGTGAGTCGTGTGTGAAATCCTCCTAATGTGTGGAAACTCTTACGTTGGGCAAACGGGAAGTTGCACCATTGACCGTTTGAGGGAGCATGCAGAAAATCTAAAGACAAGTGATGGGACACATTTTCCCACGCAGTGTAGGGCCCAGGCACGTAGCCAGGGGGGGAGGGGAGCCATCGGGCCCGCCCCCCCCCCCCCTGAAATCTTCCATTTTGCTGGGACCTCCTCTTCCCCTTCCCCCTCGTACGGCAAATTTTCACGGGCACCCCCCCCCCCCCCCCTCCCCCCCGAAACAAAATCCTTGCTACGTGCCGGGTAGGGCCTGCAAATGTGAGCCACGCTTCGGTGGCACCAAGATTCTGGGTAGAAGCAAGAATCAAAAGAGCCTGCAAACTGCAGGATGCGTACTTTACCAGGAAGAGGGGGCCCCATTGCGTCAACGACACGTCGATCGGGTTGTATATTATCGAGATACGTTGTTTATTTTTTTTTTAAATATATGTGAACGGCTTGAAGGGCGTGTATCCCAGCGCATGGATAGCCTAGGTGACGATAGGTGTATCAACATTTATATATGTACTTTCTCTATCTTTTTTTTTACTACAGTTGTGAGCAGCGGTCGTGGTTTTTTCTAATGCTTTATAATCATGGTTCAAAACAGTCATCACCAACTAGCCCAACAAGTACCTTTTTTGGAAAGTTGAAAACATCTTCCCAAATCACACACCTAAAAACAAAAAAAAACAAAAAAAAAAAGTTGACGCGCAAAAGCAAGCTCATTTCCAAAGCTATGGAGTGACTTCTGCATTTCTTTGCAGCACACTAAAGTAAAAAAATAAGAAGATCCTCGATGGAAGGAAGACAGCCTTTCCACCAAAGAGTGTCCCCCCAACTAACGAAGCGTTGAAACACCCCAACAACCTTTCCAGTTGACAGAACTCCCGTCGTCACCGGAGTATCCAAATCAGCCGGTGTCCCCACGCTATGTCATTAAGCAGCGCGTCACGTGGCAAGACGAAAAAGAAAACGACCATCACGTCGTCTTTTCATCACTTCCCCTTTATCCCGTCACTGCTGCCACCACCCCACCTGACGCTAAGGAAGGAAAGCAGGGACTCGCCTCACCCGCGCATCGGGCCCGAAGATCCCTTAACGAGTCCCCGAGTGTCAGCAGAAGAAGGGGTAAACCCGGTCCCCCAAGTATTGACTGGACATTCCTCCCCCGTCCACCTCCCCGCACGCACGAGAAGTAGACTTAGGTCCCGAACCCTCGGTGTCCCACCGCGATGAGCCCAGAGTCCGAGGGATAGCAACCCTTGCTTTCGTCAGCCAACCTCGAACGTGCTGCCAAGTAAAACAAGAAGGGCCTGTTTACCCGATCCACGGGGGCGGGCGACCCTGTTCATCACCTCACCCCAATCTCTCCCCCACACCCCGTCTCCCTCTCACCAGAGGGTGCCCTGCAGAGTGCGGCAGCTGGCTTCTCTTCGATTTCGTTTCGCAATCCGTGTCTAGCCAAAGTCGTAGCCAGTTATTAGCGGCTCCTCGCTCTTTATTAGCGGTTGCTTGCTGCTGGCTCTCCGGGCGGCTCGAGCTTGGGCTATAGAACCTATTCGAAGCCGCCGCTGGCTCCCCGGGGCCATAGTGGTGCGTCTGCACGTCTGCTCACACTGCGACGTTTCTTGGGAGCCTCTGACTGCGGCGTGGGCAGGATTTCGAGCGCCCGTTAATTTCGTCAAGCTCACGAGCTAATGGCTCCCCTGTTAACGACAGCTAACGACTTCGGGGGTCTGACATTGAGACCGCTTTTATTCGAATCGGCCTTAATTTAGGACGTCGGCCGCTCGTAAAAGACAAAAATATGAAAATTAGAACTGATAGCTTTTAAAGCGTCTTGAAACGGGGGACTGCTCCATAAACCATATATATACCGGGGTAATCTAATACTATACACTAATTCTCGAGGGTACACCTTATTTCCGTATGTTCCCGATCTTTCTATCTCTGGTCTGAAATGTCTGCATATGTGTTTGGGTGTGTGTGTGCGTGTGTGCGGCCCGGGGGGGGGGGGGGGGGGGGGGTTATTGGTGTATGTGCGCAGGCTACGAAGCAACGATTGCCAAGTTATGCGTAAAGCAACGCGTTCAACCGAACGATGTATTGCAGGACGTGTTTAGAAGTTTATATTACACTGGTTGGTCGTTTGAGATGGATGGCCAGATTAATTACTTACGTAATAGGTATTTTCAGGAGTTTCTTCATGCTATTTTTAATTGCGAAAAGCGGTGTATGCATGTTTTGCTCAATGTCGAGACGAGCCAGAAGCTTGCCACTCTGATATGGGGCAGTTTGAGAATTGGAAACTATCGGTCCGAGTACAACTTTGAAGACCGGTCTTAGAATCTCCTTCGAGTATATATATATATATATATGCAAGTTGTCCATAGATATTCCGAATTATACCTCGAGTTGAATGTCTCGCAAAGCACAACACGGGGACATGGAAGCTTCCTCTTCAGCTGCATTTTTTCTTCACGTTTGCTAAAAATGTTTAAGTATCCCCCAGGCCTCATTTGTTTTTTTTCTTTGGGGCTGTACAATTAAATAATGGGTTTTCAGCTCGTTTGCGGCCACTCCTTTTCGGTCCTCGGGTATGGAATGGTGGTCTACAGCCTTGACGAAGGTATGTTGTGGCGATCGCTCGCTGTACTCAAAGGACGAGATTTGTCCCACGACAAAAGCTACAAATTGGAGTATCGTCCATAAATCGACTGTAGCTGCAAAACAGCACTCCGCGATCGCGGGATACTATAATCCCTTCCACTCTAAACCGCACATTCTATTTCGCTAAGTTCGAGGGTCAGTGCACGATGGCATTGCTTCCGACTTACAAATGGCACTCCTTTTTGTATGCTGCATCGCAGGACCGCTCTTGTTCTCGAAATTGTCACAACTTGCCCTTTCAGCTCCCCCTACTTCCAGGATACGTTGGGTAATTTTATGTTATTCGGTGATTTTATGTCATTTTACGTGTCTTTTTATTCCATCGCCCACTTCCTCACTTGAGTAACCGGTAGATCTAAAACTAATATGCATGAAATTAGGGCTCGGCGTCGATAAAAACCTTTAACCCGATTAATCGCCACCCTTTAATTGATTTATTTATCAATTCATTGGTCTCGTTCATTACCATGCATAATATATAAGAAAGCAAAACAATCTTTTTTTGTGTGTGTATCCCTTTGTTGAATATCCGACAAGCGGCGCAATATAAAATTTCTTTTCGGATCAACCTCAATGTGCAGTTGAGAGCAGTTCCCAAGACGCTCGCACTCACAGATTATTACTTCAGCTACACGAGGCAAAGAAGTTCTTTGATATTCTCCGGCAAGAGCGAGCTCCTTTGATCGTTCCCAATACTCTCTGCTGTGCTACGCGAACACTCGAACGGCGTTCAAGCGGCCAAGCCACGTTTAACCTTCTGCAATTGTTTGGAGTTACAAATTTCGTTCCTATAGTTTACTTAAGGATAAAACTCACCTAAAGTTTTCTCTTCATACAAGTCTACTCGTCAAGATCTGCGTGGTGGAAGCGTTGAATTTTTACCTTCTTTTGATTACGCAAAACTTTACCCTTGAATGTTACTGTTAAAAAAATTAATCGTGACTAGAGCATTAATCGATTAATCGGTAGGTTAATCGATCGATTGCCCAGCCCTACATGAAATAAGATATTATGAATAAAAATGAAAACTAAAAGAAGCGTCCTCTAAAACTGCTGTTGCCCATCTTTATTTCACCTTATAATTGTTGTGTGTATAAATTGGCAAAAATAAAAATAGCCATCAACATATAAGACCAGTTATGGCTGCATTCCAGCATTTCTTCCGAATTGTTCGGTCACGTACAGCGAACCGGCGAGGAACACTGCTCGCAAACATGCGAAACACCACCTCGTTTGCGCTTACGCCTTAAAGACAAAATACCTTGTTAGTGGAAGTGCGGTATATACTGCAGATGATTGCTGTGGCCACCAAAAGAACTGCATTTATTCTGTCAGGGAGCAGTTTGTGTTTGTGTTCGTCTATTGTGAGTATATATTGACCATAGAATCATCTATACCGACGCATCTTGCGAGATCGAGCGTACGGTGGTGACACCTACAACTCTTTTCAGCGGCGCGCCGAGCACTCCCAAGTTCGCCATTGCCACTGACAGCTTAATCAGAGGGCAACTGCAGTCGTAAAGAAAACCAAAATAAATGACTGGTATCGCTTTATAGTGGCACGAAATATAGATAGTAGACACAATATTACGTCAAAGTGAAGCCGCGCGTATTCCACTAAAACCGATTCTAGAGATGCGACGAGCTGTTCTTTTTGCAGGCGGCCAGCAGTTTAGCTTTTAGTCAAGCAACACCGTAACCGGCGCGTGATCGTAACCGGCGCGTGCACTCGCGCCGGCCCGTGTTACGGGCACAAACGAGATGCTACTGCAACACAACCTAGCCCGCGGGTGTTAGCACGAGTCCACGAGACGACAGCTGGGGCAAAAAAGTCTAGAGCTAGCAGATTAAGCGTTCCAAGTTAGCAGCCACTCCGGGGTCTCCAGTCGTTCTTTTCTCGGTTACTTCAGTGGCGACGAGGATTAACTGGCGACATGCACCGCGTTGTAGGACCAGGAAGTCAAGATCGGTTTCCGACCACCTAAGTTCGAAGAAACGACGAGTAGCTGGAGCACGTACCGTGTCCGCCTGGAAGCCTACTTTGAGAAACATGGCGTCACGGACCCTGTAAAGCGACGGGCGCTCATGGTGGCCTCACTGAGCTACAAAATCGCGCGGCTCTTGCAAGAGCGCTGCCAGTCGGAGGCCATCAACAGCCTAACCTACGAGGTCGTCGTGAGTCACGTCAAAAAATGCTACAATCCCCAAGCCAACGAGATTTCACTGTTCAGCGAGCTACTTGTTTTTGACACGTACGCAAGAGGAAAGGGAGAACATTCGGGACTTCACCGCAGACCTCCGGCGTCTCACCAAAGATTGCAATTTTGGAGAGACCCTTAACCGGATGCTGCGAGACAGAATCGCTTGTGACCTCCTGGATGATGACGCACGGCGGTTCTTGCTTACGCGAAAAACATTGCGGATGGAAGATGTGGAAGAGTTTGCAATTTCGTCCGAGACTGCCGGCGAAAGCGTCCCGTGGAAGACAGCTTCGTAAGACGGGGAGGGTGGTACACATTTTGTCCGAACCGGTCGGAGTATAATCAGGGCAGACGAGGTAACAGCGCAGCAGGTACACGTGCCTTTTGCTGGAGGTGTGACGCCTATCACTCAGCGAACGAATGCCGGCACCGCAGAGCGGTGGGCCACAACTGTAGAAAGAAGGTCCACTTGGCGAGGACGTGCAAGTCCGGTCGCACCAACCAGCAAGGAGCTTACGCGCTGGATGACTCTGACGAGAGAGCGAGTGGGGAACAAATCCTTTCAGCCATCGTTGCACACAGTTCAGCCAGCAGAGACGTGGGATCAACCGATGGAAGAGGTTTAGCTTTGGGAAGGTCGGAAGCTACGGATGCTTGTGAACACAGCTTCACCAGTGAACGTGATACCCATGAGCGTCTTCAAAAAGCATCGCAAGTGGTTGCCCGCACTGAAGAACACCCCCCCTCGTCTTTCATGCTTCCTCGGGCCACTACCGGTTGTTGGCAAAATTTCCATGAAGGTACAACACGGTAAAGCAATGGTGAACAGCACGTTGGTCATTGTGGACTGTCAAGGACCTCTACTGTGTGGCCGAACACAATTCAGACATTTCACAATGCTGGTGTGTCTCTTCTATATATGGTATTGGGTCTCAGTGTTAACGTGGTCCATGCCGAAGCATCCGTGTCGAAACTTCTGGAAGAATTTGCCGACATCTTCGGGGAGAAGCTGGGCTGCTGCAAAGGTCCACCTGTTTAGTTGTAAAAGAAAGAAGACGCAATGACCCCGCTTCTGTAGGACTCGACCGGTGCCTACGCACTTCGAGAGCGGACACAACAATTGATGTGCTCAGGTGAATCTTTGCGAGCTTTGCTTTTTCTCACACACTGGTATCGGATAACAGTCCTCAATTTTCCAGTGGAGCGATAGCACGATTCCTACAGGCCAACCATGTGCGTCATCTGACAACAGCCCCATATCACCCACAGTCGAATGGGCTAGCGGAACACGCGGTGCGCACTATTAAAGAAGGTTTGAAGGAAAACAAGGAAGGCACCCTGCAGAACTGTATTTTAAAGTTGTATTTCGATAGAGATCAGCGCCCACCAAAGACGGCAAGTCACCGGCAGAGAGGTTGATGGGCTTTCAACGCAGATTGAGGATGAGGGGTTACTTTCGAGGGGAAGAGGAAGAACAACAGCACGACAAGATCATCGAAAAGACCCCGTGCACCAGGTTGTCACTTATTCCAGGAATGCGCGTCTGGTCGCGACAGTTTCAGCTTTGGCAAAGGTGGCTACCAGGGACGGTGATATCGACCGAAGGCAGGCGCATGGTCACCCTGGATGCACCTGCTGGACAACTGCGGCGTCACCTGGACCAACTGCGTCGATGGGGCGCTACACGCGACCAGCAATAGGCCGAAGGCAAGGTGGAGACGGGTGAGCAGGGGAACCAGTCGACATCGGAAGATGGGGCAGTTTCCGGTGACATGTCTGATTACGAACACGGTGACTTCGAGCCTGTTGAGCCGGCTAAACAGCCAGCTATGCCCAGGCGTTTGGCGAGCAAGCGGAAACCACCGCACCGATTGAACTTATAAGGAGGGCGGGAATGCTACGCCATCGTAACCGGCGCGTGCACTCGCGCCGGCCGTGTGACGGGCACAAACGGGATGCTATACGTCACTGTAGCACAACATAGCGCGCGGGCGCTCGCACGAGTCCACAAGACGACAGCCGGGGCAGAAATGGCTAGAGCTAGCAGATTAAACGTTTCAAGTTAGCAGCCACTCCGGGGTTTCCCAGTTGTTCTATTCTCGGTTACTTAAAACGCGTAAGCACCACCGTAACGTCAAGTCGCGGCCGTATGCAGCTAACGATCAGTATTGTCATCCCTCTCTAGTAGATAGTAGTTTCGGTTTTGCCATATAGACGCCTGAAACCAAACTTTGTGCCGTGATATTTTTGCTTTATTCACTACATACATTATTTAGAGAAAAAATAATTATACCTCGTAATTCAGGGACACTGACTGAGTTGAAAACAGTCGTAATCCCAATACTGACCAGAGTTAAGAAACTCTGCGCTTATTACGTTGACGTTCCTCGCTTCGTGATTGGTCCATAGGCATTCTTATCGGTTAATGCCGCACTCTGATTGGCTACAGAGCGGTCGTAAATCTCAGGGTTCACCACGCCCTGCGTTTCTAAAGCTGTCATTGACTCTAGCCGTCCACGCCCACCCGGCCCCCCGTCTGTGGTCCCAGAGCTGCCGCACACGTCCATCCGTCCCTTCCGAGCGTGATGTGTGTGTTTACCGAAGCCAGCCTCGTGGGCCCCGGGGCGTGAGCGGGCGGCGGTTCGGACTTTGGAACGGGACGCGTGCGTGCTCGGGCCGCGCCGACGGACTCGAGTGTCAGCAGGGCGCCGGGCACGTTCGCTGCTGCGCGAGCGAGACGACGGCGGCTGCGTTGATGCTGCCCCTTTAGGAATCGGGCGTCTTCCCCCTTCGCCGCTCCTGCAGCGAGGCGCACAAACTAACGGAACGAACAAATTAAAAGGAAGGAAAAAGCAAATGAACGCGAGACACAAAGCGCGGCGGCGATGCTGCGCAAGAATATCGCGGGGGTCACTGAGCGTTCGTCGGGGAAGGTCCCGGAAACAGTCTGATCACAAGCTTTGTATACCGTGACTGGTGATCCATACGTGATTGGAACGGTCTTTTTTTCCCGGGCGGAATCTGGCTAAGAGGTGATGGTGTATCTAGAAAGTCTGAGCGACAACTTAGAAAATCCGTCTCATTGCCCTGTCTGCGATGCATCCTGCTCAGCTCGTGATATTTCGTCTCGAAATGAATACGAGATTGTTTTCTTCCACGTGTTCAAGTAACACGAAAGCTTTAAAAAAAGTGTTCAATTTGGAAACAATTTTAGGGCTTGAGAAAGTTCCCCCAGCGACCTCCAGCGACCTATGAAGGTCGCCACTATCGGGCAAATATGGCGGCTTAGAAAAGGTCGTGAGCCGTAGTATATGTGCCAGCTCAACGCAAAACGCTGGAGCATAAGCAAGCGAGCATTGGACTCAAAATAGTCTGTCCCGTTTTTTATCCACGTTTCGAACCTGCGGCGATGTGTTGGAAGCGAGCTTCCAGGGGCTTGACTTTCTTGTAGGAAGCGATGAAAGGGCTGCCTACTGTCCTTCCATGGAGCTCATGAACGTTGATAAACGAAAAATGTCAGGTTCATGCGATTACGTAGGTTGCGTTCTGCTGGGGCTATAAGTTACGACACGCTCACGGGGACAAGTCTTGCGTCGCACAAATCACCGGCATCATGTAATCACGGAAGCCACAAAAGACGAGCAGAAATCACCCAATGACTTGTTCCGACCAGTTCTGTGTTTTCCCGCTAGGTGCCGTCCGTTTTGCTGAAATCGCAAAAACTTATCCGGACGAAAAAAAATGCGAACTTGAGCAGAAAGCATTTCTGATGTGGGACGTATTTTCAACGCTGAAGAGAGGAAATATATTATCTCATAGCCATAGTGAAAGTTCATGGGAACATTAAAACGTGATTGCGAAATCCTGCCAATGGTATACACCGCGGAACGTCCGGTCACATCAGCCAGGAAGTGGCTTGGCGACATGGTCTGATGCATGATAATGCGTAGTTTCCACAGCAGACGTGGTACATGTTGCATCACTGTGATGTCCCAGTTCAACGCCTATCTCGTAATGTGGGGCGGGGGGGGGGGGGGGGGGGGGGGTGCCTCCATTTTATAGACACCAATCAAACGAAACGGAAGGCATAGCCTGTCACATAGGCTGTCACAGACACATGTTTCCTTCTAATCTCGCCGAATTGCTTATATATGTACATAGATATATATCACCAAAATATTTCCTTAAAAAAAGAAGGCTTTGTGTGGCAATTTAGGATTATTCAGGAAACGTTTCGGAACCTGATAGGTCCTTCCTTGGTCCATCTTCCTGCCTAATCCTTTGATCGCCACATACATTTTGCTCTAAGAGTATATTTTGGTTTGAATATTATTACTCGCAAGTGCTTGTTCTCGGGTCAGTGGATATATATATATATATATATATATATATATATATATATATATGAAACAAGAATAGCTGTATTTTAGTACTTCCAAAAGCGAATCTTGAGATGACTGTATCCGTTGTAAATGACAACTTGGGTATCGGCTGAATATTAGCTTTAGATTTTCTTCGAATGTGCTATCGCAACTCGCGGTCTGCAAGTGATAAAACTCCCGGTAGTTTTCTTTCTGAAGATGCCCAGGTGCCGGCAGTTATTTGTATGCCATTTTTCGTATCCATTCTGAGCTCTTCGTCGATTTCTCGGTCAGGGCCCTCCTTATAGTCATTTCGAAAACGGATATCGTTTGCTCGCTAGTATTACAAGTTTGAAACGATGGCATTACACTCCTCGCTATTTTGTCCAAAGCCGCCTCCAACGCAGAGACGAGGGGATTAACCCGGCGACCGGACTTCCCGACCCCCGGTCAAAGGCTATCCGCACCAATAACACGTCAGCGCGCATCCCGAGGCGGCGTTGGCCTGCAGTGCACTTACGCGGGCCGCCAGACACGGCGATGCGCGCGCATGAAGTCCACCCGCGCCGCGATCGCGTTCCTGCGCGGCCTGCGTGTGCGAGAGTGTCCTGGGAGGGCCATAAAGTATGCAGGCGCATGAGTTATGCGCGGCAGAGTGTCCCGTGTTATGGGTCCTCGGGGAGGAATAGGCGACTTGCCAGCGATCCGTCTCGCCGTCGCTATGGCTCCCCAAAATCAGCCGCGCCGTCCTTTCGCTAGGCCGCATGCCCGGATGACTGCATGCCTGAGCAGGGTCGGGAGAGACGCCACCTCTTGGACTTCTTGGTCCTGCAAGTCGGGAACAATTTTTTTTCTTTTTCTTTTTTAGCTTCCAAGTTTTGCGAATTTTTATCGCATCGTCGAAGTCACAAACAGATCGCTGTAAGGTTAGCGAAAAGCAGGCTTAATCGAACGAAGGCTTGACTGGATATATAAATATTCGGTTTCTTGCTGACTCATAAATGAACTGTGCGACAGGCTACAGCCGACTACACTCTGCTATACACAGGCTACGTGCAGTTACCCTGCACGCGCTTTCCCGCTTAGATTAGCGGAAATGTTCCCCGCTGAATTTATCGCAGTATACCGCGCAGGTTTAGCGAGAAAATTCCTCCGTTAATCTTCACGGCACCGGGTGACGTCATGGGGTCACGTGACGTAGTTACGGGGATCCGTGACGTCACCTGCTACGACGGCACTAAAGTAAACACGCCCGGTGATCCGCTGCGAAAACCTCGTCGATACCAGCCGTCGCCGTAAAAAGCACTGAGCAGACAACATTTCTATTCGCTCTAGCTCGTCTATAGGTTAGAATATGTTCGGAAGGACGGCGCCAAGTGAACCCCAGTTGACGGGCGCTCGTTTTGTTGGGAAATAAACGCTTCACTTTGGCTTGTCGCTCCTCCCCATTCTGCGTTTACATATATATATATGCCGACAGAGCAAAAAGGTGATTTTGCTACGTCGGCGAAACATTTTGGTCGTTTAATTTAAACAATATGCGCCGTAAAACAGGAACAAAAAGAGGACACAACACGAAGCTCTCCGTGTTGTGCGAGCGCGTTATCGTACCTGTAGCCTTACTCCATGCGCCGGCCACCGGCACTGGCGTCTTCAGAGGTGGGGTGGATGGTAACGTTTCATTCGTGATATATGAACAATATCGCGTGACTTGGTGCGATGATCTCGGGGAGGTGCGACGGGCTCTATTTCGTAGGATGTAGAAGAGATGCGGCGAAGTATACGAAATGGGCCGACGTATTTGTGGAGCAACTTTTCGCATTTTCCTTGCTTACGGATTGGTGTGGCGAGAATAACTTGATCGCCAACTTCGTATGTGGTGTCGTTGTGAGTCTCATCGTGTCGAAGCTGTTGTTGCTGCTGAGATTGAAGGATGCTGAGACGCGCCAGTCGTCTAGCATCGTCGGCACGGCCGGCAACCTCCGAAGGGTAAGATGACATCGGAGAATCAGGCAGAAAGGGC
The DNA here is from genome assembly GCF_016920785.2 of Ixodes scapularis. NCBI lineage: Eukaryota > Metazoa > Arthropoda > Arachnida > Ixodida > Ixodidae > Ixodes > Ixodes scapularis. The sequence continues at coordinate 182,046,407 of NW_024609846.1, read as the reverse complement.
AATACGGTGTCGAGAGTGGTGGCGGGTTGACGGGCAAATAGCAGATAATACGGCGAGAAGCCCGTCGTGGCCTGACGAGCGGTATTGTATGCAAAAGTAACGTATGGAACAATAACGTCCCATTGTGTTTGGTTTTCTGCAACGTATATGGACATCATTTGCGACAGCGTGCGGTTGAATCGTTCTGTTAGCCCATTGGTTTGCGGGTGATAGGCGCTGGTTAGTTTGTGAACTGTGTTGCATAGGTGGAGAAGCTCGTCGAGAAGTTTAGCAATAAATGGGGTACCCCGATCACTTATTATTGCCTGAGGAGCTCTATGTCGTAGGAGGATGCGGTGCAGAAAAAAGTTCGCAGCCTCTTGAGCTGTGGCGGCTGGGACGCAAGCTGTCTCTGCGTACCGGGTTAAGTAATCCACGGCGACAATTATCCACCGGTTATTGCTTGCAGACACGGGGAAGGGACCCAAGAAGTCAATTCCAATTTTTTGGAATGGTCGATCGGGCGGTGTAATGGACTGAAGATGGCCGGATGACTGCGTGGTACGTGTCTTGTGCATCTGACAGGGGTGGCATGTCCGAATGTACTTATTGATGGTGCGAAACATGCCTTGCCAAAAGTAGCTTGCACGTACCCGGAAGTAGGTTTTTGCAAAGCCGAGGTGTCCTGCAATAGGGTCGTCGTGGTGAGCTCGCACAATGTCTTGTTGGAGGTTTCGAGGAACAACGAGCAGCCAGGTCCGTCCATGTGGTTCGTAGTTTCTTCTGTAAAGGATCCCATCGCGAAGAGTGAAAAGTCGAGCTCGGTGTTGTGTACGCTTTGTGGCGGAACCAGGGATCCCCATCAAGCACTCAATTATAGGTTTCAAAGTGGTATCGGATGCTTGGGCAGATGCGATGTCGATAGTATCCAATACAGTGATGGGAGATACGGGGCCAGTAGGGGCTTCAGGTGAAGTGTCGCGGGGCAACGGACAACGTGAAAGGCCATCTGCATCAAGGTGCCGCTTTCCGGATTTGTATAAAACAGTGAAACTGTAATCCTGAAGCTTCAGGGACCAGCGTCCAAGGCGGCCAGTCGGATCTTTAAGGCTCGCAAGCCAGCATAGGGCGTGATGGTCAGTAACAATTTTAAAGTGTGTACCATATAGGTATGGTCTAAATTTTAAGATCGCCCAAATGAGCGCTAGGCATTCACGTTCGGTGATACTGTAATTTCGCTCACACTTGCTGAGAGTTCGGCTGGCGTACGCAATAACGCGAGAACTGCCATTTACATTCTGGGCGAGGACAGCTCCGATTCCATATCCACTAGCGTCCGTTCGGATTTCTGTCTCTGCCCCCTGTACAAAATGACCGAGAATTGGGACCGATATCAAGGCATGTTTGAGAGACTGGAATGCTGCTGCTTGTGTTGAGCCCCATTGGAATGTGACGCCGTTCTTTAGCAGCAGGTTAAGTGGTTCGGCGAGATCGGAGAAACGGGGTATAAATTTGCGGAAGTAGGTGCAAAGTCCTAGAAAAGCGCGGATATCTGTCTGGTTTTTGGGTATGGGGAAGTCGGAGACAGCTTGAACTTTGCCTGGGTCTGGGCGGATCCCTTCGGAACTGACAAGGTGGCCCAACACTTTGAGTTCCTGAGCTGCAAACTTGCATTTTTTCGAGTTCAATTGCAAATTAGCGGCGCGAAAGCAGTTTAAAACCTGGCGGAGACGGCATAGGTGGTCTGAGAACGTTGCGGAAAAAACGATGACGTCGTCGAGATAGCAGAGGCAGGTGTTCCAGGTTAGGCCGCGGAGTATGGTGTCCATCATTCTTTCGAACGTCGCCGGAGCATTACACAGCCCGAAAGGCATCACGTTAAATTGGAAAAGACCGTCTGGGGTGACAAATGCAGTCTTCGGCTTATCCGTTTCAGCTACCGGGATTTGCCAATAACCGCTACGTAGGTCTAAGGAAGAAAAGAAGGACGAGCCTTGAAGTGCATCCAGCATATCATCGATGCGAGGGAGGGGATAAACGTCCTTTTTGGTGACCTTGTTCAGGCGCCGGTAGTCAATACAGAAACGCCACGAGCCGTCTTTTTTTTTCACCAGAACCACGGGAGACGACCAAGGGCTTGTTGAGGGTTGTATAATGTCGCTCTTTAGCATATCGGTCACGTGTTCTTGGATCACTTTCCGTTCTGCAAGGGATATACGATATGGACGGCTTTTTATAGGAGATGCCTGGCCTGTGTCGATCTGATGGTGCACTTCCGATGTCTTTGAAAGCGGTGATCGGTTGAAGTCAAATAAGTCACTATATGTCTGCAGGAGATCGACCAGAGCGTTCCGTTGGTCTGTATGCAAATTGGTGTCAATCATCTGCGTTGTTAGGGCGGAGGAGCACACATTCTTTGAAATTGATGGCGGTAGAGGAATGGAATTGTCATTTAACAAAGTACTGTAGATTTCGTGCTGGTAAGTTCGAATGATCGCGATTGCAGTTCCTCTAGGTAAAATAATTGGAATGGGTGAGGCGTTTGTGAGGTACAAATTAACACGGTTTCCAATGACGATTACGGTGGAGTAGGGTACAAGCAAGCCCTTCTGCGTGAAGCTGTTAGGCAGCGGTTCAACAAGTCCGTAAGTGTCTTGGAAATGCATATTGGACGTGAGTGTTACGGCACAAGCAGTCAATGGAGGCAGGTTTATATCAGTTGTAGTTCGGAGGAGAACGGGATGCAAGTTAGGATTATCTTCGATATCTGAACAGTTCAAATGGAGCTGGCGCTCGCCGCAGTCGATTACGGCATCCGTTGATGCCAAGAAGTCCCAGCCTAGTATTACGTCGGCAACGCAGCTGGAGAGAACTGTAAAGATGACAATATACCGATTTGCACCAATGATCACGGAGAAGGTTGAACATCCGAGAGGTTGAACCAAGTCTCCATTCCCCATTCGTAAATAGCGTCCAGGTGCTGGCGTCATAACTTTCCGCAAACGTCGGCGAAAACTCTCAGAAATGCATGATTTGGCGGCACCAGTGTCGACGAGGGCAATGAGGTTTTGTCCGTTAATTTCAACAGCAACAGTAGTGGGGCCATCAGTCGGAGGATTTATATAGCAATTTGTTACTGCAGCCTGACCTCCTGGGGCGACGCAGGCTGCTGGCTTCAGTTTGACGTCTGGTGAGTTGGAGCGGCGACGTTGAGGGGCGACACCGAACGCGGTCGTCGAGGGTAGGGAGACGGAGATCGGCTTCGGCGGCTGTCGCGATGTGAGAAGGGGGCTTGATTTTGAGGCTGGTTGTCAAAAGGGCGAGCGTCGTCATCAGTAAAATAGCGTGGGCGAGGTTCAGGGTAGCGCCTATACTCGTTGGCATTCGATTGTCGGCGGCAATATCGGGCGACATGACCGGGTGTGCAACAGTAGAAACAAATGGGTCTGTGGTCTTCAGTCCTCCAAATGTCGCACTTTCGGCGAGGGATGTGTGGTCTCGACGTGAGTGGGGATTGATGCGGTAGGTAGAAGGGTTGCGGGTCGTGTGGCATTGAGCATACCAGTGCAGGTGCGGGCGGCGCAGCGGTGCATGTCGGGGTCGCTGGTGTAAATGAACCCAACGCAGCCCGGAGCTCGTCCTGCACAACTTTCTGCACGCTGTGCGCTTGGGGACGAGGTTGGGGAGTGTCGGCAGACACACGGAACTGATCTAAAAATGATCGCAATTCTTCGCGAATAATATTGCGAATCAGCGTCGGTAGATCAAGATTAGAAACAGAGGCAATAGAGACCTCTGGTAGGCGATCAAAAGGAGGCTTTGAGATGCGAGCGCTCTGTAGTTCCTCATATGTCTTGCACTCGGTGATGAGCTGTTGAACCGTCGTAGGCGATTTGGGAGCGACGATGGCGAAGAGGTCTTGTGAGAGCCCCTTGAACAAGTGCCGGATGCGATCTTCCTCTGTCATTTGAGGATCGACTCTGCCGCAGAGACGGAGAACGTCCTCGATGTAGCAGGTGGAAGACTCTGCAGTGGACTGAAATCGGTGAGCGAGTTTATCTTTCGCCTGCTGCTTGCGGTGTTCAGGTTTTCCAAATGCGTCTGAGAAGGCGGCTGTGAAAGCGTCCCACGAGTTCATTTGATCTTCATGATTGTCGAACCACTGCAATGCAGTGCCCGTCAAATAAAACACTGCATTGGCCAGTTTGAAGCTGTCATCCCAGTGATTGTGATGACTTGCCCTTTCGTAACTCTTGAGCCAATCAGTTACGTCCATGTCGGGTGAGCCACTGAAAAGAGGAGGGTCCCTTTGTCGGTTCTTGATGCGCGGTGCTGACGGTGTTGAACCAGCAGATTGTTGCCCGTTGGAAACACCGGCAGATGGTTGGCCGTTGGAATTGCCTCTCTCTTGGGACATGGCCGGAAGAAGGCGTCTATTTCGCAACTCCAGAATCGGGTTATGGAGCGGAGAGGTCGAGGAACTTAAAGCACCTCCACCACCTGTGAGGGTGATAAAGAGTGATTTAATGGCGTAGATGATTCGCTGCCACACACTGAGCAATGCTCTTAGTAGCCACTGAACCGAGCCAAGTGCACGTGCTTGACAATCCTCTCTCGGCCCCTCGTCGTCTTCTATCCAACAATATATATATATGGGTGGTTTCATCTCAAATCGTGCAGGCAAAAAGGGTCGAATTTTTAATTTCGATGAAAAAAATATATGTTATGGCGCCGTTTTTAAAAACGCAGTCGCCGCAGACCGCAAGTTCGTCGGATTTTTTGTTCGCGACTTATGAATTTTTAAAGAGGCCGCGGCGAAAAGCAGTGTTTTTCACACCCGTCGTGGGTCGGATGTTTCGCTTGATCTCCCGCCGTGGATTTTCAGTCCACATTATATTATCTTTTTTAAAGCACTCTGTGGACACATTTAAAAGGCTCCAATACCATAAAATAATTTTAGGCGTTTTGCTTTTTTTCTGTAAAAATGTCAAAAACGCCCCCTCGGTCAATTGTTGACGAACTTTGACACTTAATTACTGGCGATCTACTTGGGTTACATCAATACTTTTTATGTCCACGGAGAGCCCAAAACACGTTCTTTATATGTATTATAAAATGACTTGGCTGTATAAAATATTCTTTGCGGCACGTTTACGTTAATGGTATGTGAAAACCAAAAAGTACCATTTTTGAAACTGATTTTCTCAAAAAACCCATTTTTATTTTTTTTATTTTTTGTTAAAATGTAGATGTGATAGTTTTCTACGCGAAAATCAGGTCTAGAAAGTGTATATTTTGTTTGTATGTTTTATATTTAGGCCTCAATATCGGAAAAAAACGTCTTTGTTTTGCAAGACCCAAGTCAGACATTCCGACCCATGCGTCTCTATGAATTGTGAAAAAGTTTTCTTGAATTTTCTTCTGCATTTTGTAATCAATTATAAACGAATTTTGTGGTATTGAATATTTATGTATGTTTTGATAAGAGCGGGAACCACGAGATACATATCTAACCAAATCAGCAGGCCTAGTAGACTTTGAGTAACCAAAAGGCACAGACGTTGTATTGTTTCGATTTATAAACCTTTCACAGTAAACTAGCACGACTAGCTATTAGCTGTCATATTACTAAGACAAAGAAAGTCACCACATCGTCGATATATTATATACAATTCTCTACGAAACCAAACACTGGGGCTTGTTCACCGCACATCGCACAGGTCACCAGGGAATGTCCTTTCACTTCCGTAATACACAAAAGTGGTGACACAGAAACGGTCCGAAACATACAGAGAGTGTGTCATGGGGAGGGGTAGGAAATAAAAATAAATAAATAGGAATTAAATTGCCCAACTGCGATCTTAACGAAAATTGCGTTAAAAAAATAAAGTATTTAGGTTGGAGTGGTGGCAAGACGATAGGTCCACGCCTGGTGGAGAGTCAGACAAAGAAGTCGACGGCACGTAAAGGTAAAACAAAAAAAAAGAAATCAATAATTTAATAAAGACGGGAAAACTCAGCCGCACATGGCAAGAAGATAAACCAACTCCTCCGGGCATTCCCTAAATGGGACGCAACCAAATGCGTGCGAACACGCTCTCTACATCACCGCCTAGGCCGCTACGCCATGACAAAATAAACCCAACAACTGAACAGTGCTAACAAACAGTTAGTAAGAAAACATTGAAAAAAAAAAACCGCTCAGAAACGCACCCGAGAAACTAAGTTCAGCGGGGCGAAGAAACACACACGAGTCGGTCCCACGACACTGAAGTCTGGCAGGATGACGGCGTCCAGATGATGCTCGAATCTGTTTTTCCCTCTGTTACGCACATCCACGACGGCTGTGAGGAACAGTGGCTGTGCGAAAGAAAGTGAAGAATAGATTCGAGCAGGCGATGCGCGTGAAGGTTACCGAGACTATGCCTGAAGCTTCATATCGGGAGAGGAGCTTTCGAGGTAGTTTCTGCAGTTACTCAAACTTTCTCTTTCCCCATCCCTTTTTCAAAAGAGCACGTCAGCCGGCGCTGACTTTTCATCTCGGGAGAAGCCCACTCTTCACAAACGGTTATAGTTGACAAGGAGGCTGACTTCGACCCAACTAGTCTCCGGGCAAAATACAAACACAAGTATATTTACCCACACGCTCGTTGAGAGAAAGTCACATAGCGGACGTGTATTCCATTCGCTCCTATTTTCTCTGCTTATTGCTACTACGTTGCCCATCGCCAGTGAGTATTTTTTTTTTTTCTTTTTTCTCTCACTTCATCATAAGCAGTTCTTGCTGGATTGCAAGGTTCTGGCTTGCCCGTCGCGCGGCACTCCAGCCGGCAAGGCATGGAAATTTCAACGTCCTTAGTCGCCGCCATGGCGGAACCGCTCCCGCCTGACGACGAAGAGCTGCCAGCGTTTCGGGCTCAATTGCCGACGACAATCAAGGTGCGTTCCAGGATGTCGTCCGCGGAACAAAGAGACGCTGCCCAAGTCAAGGCTCTGGTTCTAGCGAGCAGACCATCATCACCCAAACCGAGCCCACTGTCGGTCTCGTAGTTCTTTTCACTCCTGTGGACAAAGATGTAAGAATTGACACCATCACTTCGGTTCGCCTCACGTCCACTCTGGAGACGCTCGTGCCTTCGTGTGTTATTGAGGTGCGCTTTAACAGGCGGAAGAATCTCCTAGCGATTGACACGCGGAATGGACAGACGACACGTACTCTCCTTGGCCAGACCACGCTTTGCGGTATGAAAGTGCGTGCTTTCGAGCCTCGTGGAAAGGCCTCCAGCGTTGGAATTGTCCGCGACATTGACAGCACCCTTTCTGACTCCGCAATACTCGGAGTTTTGCGCTCAACAGTAGGCATCCGCAACGTCCGTCGCATCGGCAAGTCCACTACTATTCGAGTTGAGTTTGCTTCTCCTACACTTCCTGAGCACGTCTACGTCGGCCTGGTTCGACATAGCGTCGACTTGTATGTCAACAACCCCATCCAATGCCACCGATGCGGTTTGTTTGGCCATGTTGCGGCTGTGTGTAAGCGGTCGCTAACTTGCCTCCGATGCGCAGAGCCTCACGCAACTACGGAATGCAAAGGCTCGAGCACTCTTTGCGTCAACTGCAAGAAACCACATGAAACAACATCACAACAGTGCCCATTCTGGCAAGCTGAGCGCTCCGTGTGTCGCTATCGCTGCGAGAACAATGTTTCCTTCGCAGAAGCACGAGCCCAAGTGGACAAACGTACGGCCGAGCGGGCGGCTCCACGAGCCGAAGCTGCAACAGAGATGGTTGTTCTAACTGAAAAACTTCAACGGAGGCGACGTCATTCTCGACGACGCCAGGCGGAACAACATATTGCAGACAAACAAGACCCGCCATCATCGCTTGTCGCCGAAGCCCCGAAGCCAATGGACACAGAGCCTGCGCCTAAGGAAGCACCTGTCCATGTCTCCTCCGGCGAGAACAACGTGCGACAAAGCTACAAAGCAGCGCTGCAAAACGAGCCCCCACCGTCGTCACCACCAGTTCAGGCCGGACCTGTACTCCCGACCACTCAAGCTCCTCCAAGTGTTGGACAGGAGGCGATACCGTCCCTCCCAAAACCAAGCACCCTCACTTCCTCGTTAGGTAGCTTCGTACGCCAAATGCTCGTCATAGCGCGACAGTTTCTCCCGCTTCTACAGTATCCATGGGCAAACCAGCTCCTGAATTTTATCACACTTATAGAGCCCTTGGTCAAAAGTTTTCTGCAATGAAAGTTTTTACTCTGCTCATTTTTATTTTTATGGCTTCCTGCCCATCTATCTTACAATGGAACGCCCGCAGCATCACTTCTAAATTAGCAGAGTTGCAGTATTACCTTTCATCTCAGCCGGTACCCATACTTGCAATTTCGGAATGCCGCCTCAGACATGGCTCTCGAATTCAGCCCTATGTCCATTACCCAAGCGCGGCGGCCACGCCTAACAGCTCATCACGGGCATCACTCTTTGTTCACTCAAGTGTGCAGCAAGCTGCAGAAGATGTGTCCCATCTGTGTACAGAAACTGCTGAATTTGCAGCATGCACGGTCATATTTCGCTCCTTTAAGATGACCATTGTGTCCGTATATATATGTCCTACTGGTCGCTTTGATGCGAACTGCATTAGTAGCCTACGTCTTCAATTTCCTGGTCGTCTCCTTATATGCGGAGATTTTAACGCACACCATCCTCTCTGGGGTAGTAAACGCACGACGCCTCGGGGTACGGCTCTCGCAGATGAGATTGAATCATCAGATTTGATTATTCTGAATGACGGCTCTCCTACATTTTTTGGTCATCGCGGAGAACCTAGCGTGCTGGACCTTACTCTCGCTTCCCCCAATCTAGACGTGTACTGGTCGTTGGACGCGGACACACGTGGAAGCGATCATCTTCCAATTTTGATGAATATACCCGAAGTGACCCGCCTCCCACGTCGTCAATACAGTGTAACCAACTGGGACGTATTTCGCGCAAATGTTCGCTTTCTTGAGCCGTCAGAGGATATATTAAAAGCTATTCCTGCATGTCTCGTTTAATCAACATATAAAATATCTTTAAGGATATCTCAGCCGTCCCCGGATTTGAAGTTCGTACGCTTACGTGCTGTTCGCCGCCGCACTCAGCGTCGTGCGCGCCGATCTGGCAAGGTCTCCCATTGGATAGACTGTCGTCGTGTTACGTCAGCTTTACTCCGTCACACTCGCGTACTTCGCCGTCGACAATTTCGTCAATTTGCTTCGTCATTAACTCCATGTACACCTAAGCCAAAGATTTACAAAGTACTGAGAGGTATGGGCTGCTCTCCAACACCTCGAGATTTGTTCATCGCCCTCAGTCTTAAAACTGGCCTTGAATTATCACGACTTGCAGATGATTTTGCGGTGCGCTTCATTGTACCCCAACGCCCTTCTGGATCTTCATATCCTCGATCACTGACTGGTCCTGCACGGAGTCCGGAAAGTATGGATCATCCTTTCACTATGTCGGAACTAGATGCGGCTCTTAGGAAATGCAAACGCCACACAGTGCTCCTGGGTCTGATGGCATCACCTACCAAACATTGCGTAACCTGAGTGACAAGTCACGCGTCGTCTTGCTCGAGCGCTTAAATTTGGCGTGGACTACTGGTATTCTTCCGCAAGAATGGAAGCATGCTGTAGTAACCCCCATTTTAAAACGAGGCAAGCCTTCGTCGGAATTGTCATCGTACCGCCCAATATCTTTGACCTCGTGTGCTGGGAAGCTTCTAGAACGCTTGGTGCTTACGCGTCTCCAGTGGTACCTTGACGACATTGAAGCACTGCCACCTGAAATAGCGGGATTCAGAAGTGGACGCTGCACTGCTGACTGTATTGCGAGCCTTACATCAGCGTTGGAAGATGCTCGTTCACGAGGAGACACTGCTTTGGCAGTGTTTCTTGATGTTGAACGAGCTTTTGACTCGGTTCCACATGATGTAGTTCTTGCTTGCTTGAATCACCTTGGCATAACAGGAGGAATGCTAAAATATTTCCAAGAGTTTCTGAGCAACAGGACAATTAGTGTTTGCTTGGGCAAGATTACGGGAGCCGTGCATCCACTGTTGCGTGGGTTACCTCAAGGTAGTTGCCTTAGTCCAGTGCTATTCAACATCGTAATGACGACAATACCTTTATGCATGCATAAATCACCACACCCTAGTGGTATGATCATCTATGCAGATGATATCTGTTTGTGGGCTTCCCATTCTGATCGACGCATTCTACGTCCCTTTATGCAAATATCCCTCGCGCGTGTTGCAAACATGCTAGAAGACCTCGGACTTTCCGTCTCAGCGCAAAAAACAGCTGTGCTCGCTTGTTCCCGCCGCCCCTTTCGTCATGGATTTCCGCGGCTTACTTTATGTGGGACTCGAGTACCGCGCGTGCGTAGCTATCGATACTTGGGGGTCGATCTTGATTCCCGATTATGTTGGCGTCGGCACGTAACGAATCTTGTACGTCAGACGGCGATGACGACATCTCTCATTCGTCGACTTCGTGGACTTGAGTGGGGATCGTCCCCTAAAGCCCTACTATGCGTGCACCGGGCGCTTAACCTTTCCCGCATTCTTTATGCAGCGTCATATTTGCCGCCTACGCGATCTCTATGGGATCAGCTAGAACGATGCCACCGAGCCGGAATAAGAATGGCTCTTGGTTTTCCCTCGTACTCCCGAATCGATGCAACGTGGATTGAGGGCCGAGAGATGCCGGTAGCTTTACACGCTGTGAACCGTGCTCTTAAACATCTCGTTCGGCTTGCTGAGTCGACCAGTGGTGTCTCGCTGTTTACTGACATGCAACAGCGTCACCTTTCACAATATGGCGGTCACTGCACCTCTCTAGTTGAGGCTCTCGGCTTCATACCCTCCGTCCATTCTCCTCCAGTTGACTCCCCGTGGAGCAAGCACCCGTTCACCATCTACGAGGACATCCCGGGTTTCCACGGAAAATCACGACACCCCAGTGTGGTTAGTCGAGCCCTGACAGAGGAGGTGATGACGTCTCGGCATTCCTCGTTTACGGCCGTTTATACTGATGGCTCTGTCGACTTCATTCATGATGTCGCGTCTGCAGCTTACCACATCCCATCGGAACCCTGCTCATGGTCAGGACGGTTCGACCATGCCGTGTCGTCTACTACAGCTGAGCTGAGTGGAATCCACGCAGCTCTTCTTCACATCACGACGAAACCACCTAATAACTGGCTTCTGGCAACAGACTCTCGGTGTGCGGTGCATAATATCCTCAGCAGCAAAGGCGCCAATCCTGATTTGGTTTGTGAAATAATTAGGCTGGGTCATCTACTTGTCTCCCATGGTTCTAACCTGCGAGTACAGTGGATACCTTCGCACATTGGCTTACCCGGAAATGAGATGGCTGCCCATCTGGCCTCAACCGCTCTAAAACTGCCCACTGCGACGTTGAATCTCCCCAGCCACTCTGACCCAAGATTGGCTATTAAGACTTGGATACAACACAAGCATCCCGTTTCCAGTGTGGCGTCTGATGAACCTCCTCCTCCAGCTTGTACGCGTGGCCTAACACGGAAGTTCGCTTCTCTTCTCCACCGCTTAAGAGCAGACTGCGCGTACACGCAAGTGAACCTGCACCGCATCAAAAAAACAACCAGCCCCTTCTGCGAGCACTGCGATCAACCAGAAACGCTGACGCATATATTTTTTGAATGTGGACACTACAATACAGAAAGAACCGTCCTTCTAGCTTCACTGAAGAGCCTCGGTGTTTCACCCACCCTCGTGGATATGCTATTCCCCAAGGGTCCATCATCCACGTGCATACGTCTCCGAAAGACTGTGTTCAGCTTCTTGGATGCCTGTGGGCTTCTGGCAAGGCTGTGATGAAGGAGAAAATACGACCGCCGACTTGTCTTTTCGTGCTTCTGTGCCAGTGATAGTTTTTCTCGTGAAGTTTTCTGCGGGAATTTTGTGAACATTCTGTGATGCTCGCGTTCTAGATGTGCCCATTTTCTCACTTTTGACTGATTTTTTGCCGACTTTTTATTTTACTTTAATTTGTTAACTTGTGTTTCATCATCCTATATTTCTCATCACCATCTGTTCCCCCTCCTTTCCCCTGCATTCATTCTCATCAATACTGCAATAACCCAAGCCCGTGAAACTTTTCCACAGCCAGTGAGAAAAACCTCACGTCAGGCAAACACCACCACCACCACCACCACCACCACCACACGCTCGTTTTAATGTCAGTCTCCGGGCTTTGCTGTTTCCAAAAGAGATAGCCCTTTATAAGGACAGAATGAGCGGGTTGGTGGGGATAATTAAACTTAAACAGCCCCTTCTCGTTTTCTTCCTCAAGTTTAATAGATAACCCTTCGGTGCTATCGGATCTCCCCGGAGAGAGAGAGACAGCACGGCCGTTTCAAGGTAAGGATAGGGCGCTCGAAGCCGGGGCAAACAGGCGGTATCGTTTCACGCATGCACGGATGGCTGGTTTCAAATTTCCCCACATCCCTAACGAAACCGGCCCATCTTCGTGGGTGCGGCTGTGGGATTTCTGTCCCGCGCCGCCGGTTTTAGCGCGCACGCGGCGTTGTTTTGGCTGGCAGAACAGTTGTTGACCGTCGATATTGTAAGGCCATGGTGTCCTCATCCTTTCAGGCAACGATTCCTTTGCTTTCCCTTGTGCAATACTCTGACTGACTCCTCCTGGGTGGCTGTCACTGTTCGCCGCGTCAACGACTTAATCGTACCATTTCACTCCTCGTGACACAGGGTGCGCTGCTCGCTTTACTGTCACGGGCCGTCCCATCTAACACAACGAGCGCGAAAGGTCGTGGTCATCTGCTGGCTCCGAAGGGGCGGGACGTTCATGCAGGCCAATGAGGGCCCCGAATCAATACGACGTCTGCCGACTCCTACACGTTAAAAATTTACGACACCTGCTGGTCTGTTAAGAAGTGTTGCTTTCTCTTTTTAGAACTCCTCCCAATGTAGCTTGCCGCCTATAATAAAATTTAAATAATCAATAAATATAACAGGGTGGAAATACTGTATTTCATTTTTATGTGGGAACGTTGAAAAAAATAAAAAAAACTATTTCCAAGCTTGTGAAGACGCGCAATTCGTAAGTCCATTTCGTGCCGTAAAAACATGTTTTTGTACGATATTGATGCTTAAATATAAAACATACAAACAAAATATACACTTTCTAGACTTGATTTTCGCATAGAAAACTATCACATCTACATTTTAACAAAAAATAAAAAATGGGTTTTTTGAGAAAATCAATTTCAAAAATGGTACTTTTTGGTTTTCACATAACATTAACGTAAACGTACCGCAAAGAATATTTTATACAGCCAAGTTATTTTATAATACATATAAAGAACGTGTTTTGGGCTCTCCGTGGACATAAAAAGTATTGATGTAACCCAAGTAGATCGCCAGTAATTAATTGTCAAAGTTCGTCAACAATTGACCAAGGGGGCGTTTTTGACATTTTTACAGAAAAAAAGCAAAACGCCTAAAATTATTTTATGGTCTTGGAGCCTTTTAAATGTGTCCACAGAGTGCTTTAAAAAAGAAATATAATGTGGACTGAAAATCCACGGCGGGAGATCAAGCGAAACATCCGACCCACGACGGGTGTGAAAAGCACTGTTTTTCGCCGCGGCCTCTTTAAAAATTCATAAGTCGCGAACAAAAAATCCGACGAACTTGCGGTCTGCGGCGACTGCGTTTTTAAAAACGGCGCCATAACATATATTTTTTTCATCGAAATTAAAAATTCGACCCTTTTTGCCTGCACGATTTGAGATGAAACCACCCATATATATATATATATATATATATGCCGACAGAGCAAAAAGGTGATTTTGCTACGTCGGCGAAACATTTTGGTCGTTTAATTTAAACAATATGCGCCGTAAAACAGAAACAAAATGAGGACACAACACGAAGCTCTCCGTGTTGTGCGGGCGCGTTATCGTACCTGTAGCCTTACTCCTGCTGCAGGAGTGGTAACTTTTGCACTCTACCGCGCTTCTCAAACGCTCCAAGTAGTCCTAAATATCACTCATTTAATAATTCTCGATGATGGGCAGCAAGTTTATAACTGGAACTATATGTTTATTTTCACTACTTAAAAAGGTGATTCACATATTTTACTGAATTAGGTGACCTTTGGTTACGATTAGCCCCCTTATGATATATGTGCCCCTGGCCGTATCACTCACCTGCACAAACCGCATGAGTGTTAGCTAGCTTTCACGGCTTTTAAAAAAAAAATCTGTCCAGCTTAAAAAAAAAAAAATCCTGTATATTTTTTTGAATTGCTGTTACAGACTGATCTAGACTGCGCAAGATAGCGAAAGCTCCAGGTCATTTGGCATCATTTTGTAGGGTATCGCGTGCCTTTGGGAAACCACCGACGTATAAATTAGTTTACAGGCCTTTGAAGGGACCATAAAGACGATTTTGCAGTTCAGATTAGCGATTCAAATATATGTTAGGTCTCTTTCAGGTAATGTTGGCGAAGTTTTAGCCCCTAGTGGCGCTTGCGCGCCGCACATAAATATTTATCAGAGCAATAATCACGCCGGGCCCGAGACTGCGAAAAAAAAAAAAACCTTTTGAGTTAACGTGAATCGCGACGTCAATTGAGGCTCGTCAGGCGATTGGTGGAAGTCAGCGAAGTCCGCTCGTCTTCCTTTTCAATCATGAATTGCTGAATAAAATAAAAATATTTTAATGACAACGAAAACTGTATATTTCTGTCAGAAAGATTTACTGCGATATAAATAAAATTCTATTACAACCCGCTGGCGCGTGTACTCATATTGCCGAGCGCTTTTTCTTCGTGAATATTGGGCGGGTGTAGATAGCTTGGGGCACATGGCGTATACGGGTATACGGTTACTCGGAGTCGCAACGCGCGGTACAACGCTCTCGGACCACAAAGCGCCGCTAAAGCTCACCGCGCCAGCTGCGCTCATTGCCACTAAACTCTACCGAAACCGACGATTCATCGGTGACGTCACTTCCGTTTCAGGAGGTGTTGTATTGCAGGAAAGCCGAACGTCAGAGTCGGCATCGTTGATTTTTTTACGCGGAATAATAAGCTTCGCAGAATTGTATAAAAAGAATGAGCAGACTGCCAGGTTGACTCTATATGCACAATTATACAGAGTCGGAGGTAAAAACCCTTTTGTACGAAATTATAAAATCGTCTTCATGGTCCCTTTGATGGTGTAACGTCACAAGCGTCTCTAATGTCATCCTGCTTCCGTTCGTGTTCATGACATCGCGTGTAACCGAGAAACTTGTGACGTGGGCTTATTTAAAAATAATTAAAAAGAAGCTTTAGAACACCAAGTAAGCTATAAAGTGTTGTCAGCGAAGCGCTGTCCATGCAACGTCAGAGCCGCAACTACACGACCGTCTAGACGCACTGTCGACAAATCTCGAGCGTCAACACATTCTATGCGGCACACGCGCCGACCCTCAAATGCGACAAAACAAAAGCAAGCAAATTAAAAAAAAAAAAAAAGATTATAAAAAAATACGAGTGAAGGGGCAAGTATAACCGACGACATTGGTGCCTATTCAAATCAGGGCACTGCGCATTTCGTTTTTTTTGTTCCTTGCTTTTTTTTTTAGTAAATAAAACAGAGACGATGATATCGTGTGCCTTTGAAAATCACGTGTTTGTAAAATTTTCTTATGGTATTTTTTTTTTGTCTTGATATATTGGAATAGTGACGACTACCATTACGTTGCGTATCACGCTTCATGCATTTAAAGACGGTATGTACACATTTCACGCCTCAACCTTTGAAGTTACGCGTGCAAAAGAATAAAAAAAAATGAAATAAGTGAAAGGCGTTCTGTAAACAGGAGAACTCGTTAGAATGATACACGAGGAAAGCGAGGGCAGAGTTAGATAGTGGCGTAAACGCCTTTAAGGTTGCTTGTCTTTTTTTTTTTTTTGTATTTGGCTGTCAACATTTCTATTTATATTTGCGTGAATTTCCTGTGCTTGTCGGGTAATATAAAAAAATAAACAGTCCCGACTTCTGGCAAAAAGGAAAAGCATCATCACTCTCACAAAAAAAAAAAAAGGTTAGGTTAAAAAAAAAAAAAACTTGTTTTGCTTTTTGTTTTTGTCGGCAGAAACAAAGTCCCCGAATAAACTTTAAAAAGGTGCAAACTGCATAAAAAAGCGTGAACACTCCAGGGGCACGTTTGGAGTGCAGGACACCGAGCACCGCCGATTCAGACGTGCGATATTTCAAACAAATCGGATGACGCGATGGGACTCCCCCCGACTTGAGAGCCTTTTTGCTTTAATTTCTGTGACCTTTTTTTTCTTTTATAATTGACACCTTCTTTTCTATTTCTTTTTTCACGATAGAAGCATATAGCGATTGGCGAGGTCCCTCTGATAAGACACCAGAAATAACATCATAATTGGCGAACAACATAACCGGTATCGGCGTAACCCGTGTTTGGAGACCTTAGAAAGCGCGTAGCCGGGGGAGGGGGGGGGGGGGTCATGGGGCCCGCCCCCCCCCCCCCCCCCTTCCCGAAATCTTCCATTTTGCTAGGGCCTCCTCTCCCTCCTCCCCGTCATACAGCATTTTGTCATGGGCGAACGCCCCCCCCCCCCCCCCCCCTTTTCAGAAACAAAATCCTGGCTATGTGCCTGGACTTTAGTATACACAAACACAAATGAACACACCTCTACGCGCTTTCCCAGACGCGTTTATTAATGGGTTGATATCAATTCGTTCTTTTTTAGGGGCGTTAGAGTTACACAAGTTCCGTATTCGCCGTGAATTCATCGGTCACGGCGGACATTAGATGAAGTGATAATAGTCATGATAAGTTGTCTAATTAACCAAGGTTGCTTAACAACCCTACCGGAAAAGATCCTGTATGATTTTTCACTATCTGGATTATGGAACTGGAAATATAACTGGATTTTTTTTTCTGGAAACCTGAAAACCGGATTGCAGACGAAGGAGTACTTTCGGAAAAGCTAAAGTCCAGTGAGAATCCCGATAGATTTCCAGTTCCTTAATCCATATAGTGAAAAGTTATACTGCGTTTTTCGGTGGGGAAACTTTTGACGTATTGGTTTTAGGGGTAATTCGGAATTTCAGTGTTAACGAAAATTACTATAATACAGGCTAGACCAGCTAATATAATTTGTAAAAATGCAATCTTTTTTTAAATAATATTTTTATCAAATTTTACGTTTTTTTTTTTTTTTTTGGCCTAATTTGAAAGTTGGGCGCCGAAAAGAGGTTCTGCAAGCCCTGACCACAACGGCACTTTTCAATCGTTTCAATTCTGTAGTTACTATCTCGGCAGCCTGCCCTTGGTGACTGCGACAACGACACAAGTGTCGACGTGACTGAAGCGACTACCGTAAAATACCGGGCTAGCGCCCACTCCAAATTTAGAGATAACCATGCAATTTTCAGATCGAGGTAAAAACAAATAAAAAACAACGCGAAAATTGATTAATGAACATAAAACAAATTACATTTCCGCAACTTTGTTTTCGTTGGTCTGGCCTCTATAGTGTTTGCCGTCAAAATAGCAATTGCAACACTATTAATATTTAAATAATAACAAAAATAGTAATAATAATAACTAAATAATTAAAAAGTCAATTTAAAAAATTTAGTGAATTTGACAACTTACCATGACGATTTTTTCCTTACCTAATATACGCCGAGCCTGATATAAGCATAGTGAATACGGCACCCTACTAGCTCTCATTGTCTCTAAAAAATAAAAATAAAAGTACTATGGTTGAATTGAAATTAAACACCCTGTAAACATGGTATACATGTCCACCTAACATGGGGGGATCGGTGGCCGAGTGGACTATACTCTGTTTCACCTTATGTTGTACCGCAGGAAAGGCTGTAAGCGCGAGGTCCTTGCTCTGGGGCAGATCTCGGCGGCACAAGCTCTCGTGCAGTAAGGGCAGCTGTCAGCGCTATGAGCTCGCGCTTCCAGCCTTCGCTGCGGTACAACATAAGGTGAAACGGAGTATAGCGCACACCAGCTCGGATCACGTGGAACGAAAGCTCGCGCTGCAGAACCCATGGAATCCTGGGCTCAATCCCCACCCGTTTCGATATGAATGGCCATCGTACCGGCGTGCGGTCGTGTATCACCACTGCCTGGTGCACGTTAAAGACCCCAGGCTAGCTCTTGTACTGCACTGGCTAAATTTCTCATCTGCCGCTGAGACACCAGACGCCCCACTGAGGCAGACTAACTTCCTGCTGTATAAACATACACACAACAATTTGCTTTGCTTTGCTCCAAATAAACATGCACGCGACATCGTCAGGTCATTAACGTATGCACCTGATTACGTTCAGTGGATGTTTGCAGTCAAATAGAGGGAAAAGACAGGCAGTGGACGTGGGCATGTTGAAGTATCCAGTCAGTCGTCTTGAAGGGTGTATGGTAAACTATCATCGTTTGGCCTCACTCCTTTTCAAAACAAGCATTATCCAGAGATATTTATGAGAAAAAGACGTCAAAGAATAGCGTGTGTCTGGAGTCTGGACTGACTTGCTCTAAGGAGAGGACCCGATTGATACGACGCTAGACACATGTAGCATATACCTTAGGTAAATCTATACACTCTAAGCCCAGTCCCACTTAGTAAGAGGGACATTTCTTCGATTTTTTCCCACTTAACTTTAAGGGGGGCGACAGACCTCTTAATATTACATGGAGATGCTCCCTCTTAATTAAGTGAGACACCACCCCTCTTAAAGTAAGCGAGGCGGCGTCTCCCTTAAATTTGAGGTCAGAGTCCCTTAATTAAGAGGGACAGTTTTTAGATATTTTCTTCCTTAAATTCGGAGGGACGGTGGCCCGCTTAAAATGCAGGGGCATAGTCCCCCTTAAGTCGGGGTCACGCTGCTTATACTTCATACAAAATACATTCTGCAGACATGTTCCGAAACGAGTCGCCTCGACATCCGCGCTTCGTACGCCACGAGGTAACCAATCAAGAGGTTACTTTGTCACGTGGCATACAAAGCACGGATGTCGCGGTGACTCGCATTGGAACATGTCTGCAGAATGTATTTTGTATGATGTATAAGCAACGTGACCCCGGCTTTAAGTACCTCTCTTATTGTATCGTACAATTTCTGCTCCTTCGTGTTTTGAGTGTAAGCTGACATGCTGCACTGCACTTCTCGCACTTTGGCTGATATGGTTTAACCAAAGTTATGTTGTGCTGCGTAGCAGAATTGAAAATTGATCTGTATATCTTGTTTGATAAACGGAATCAATGTGTTAAAGAAAACAGTAACAATCTTTAAGAGTAAACACTGTTTTATTTGCCATGACACAAGAAAATATTTTGATATGTCTTCATCAAAATAATAATTCTATAACGATGTTCTGGCAGCTTTTACGAATAAAAAAAGACTTAGAACGACGCCAGAAATCGGCGTTTCTTGGAAGCTATCACACAAAAAATTTCGTGCTGCAGAGTGACTCATTTTGCCTATCATAAACAACAACAATACAATCGTGCTAAAAAAAAAAAAAAAAAAAAAACTTTTTTTAGCGGATAACACAAAAAGAAAAGTGCATTCTAAAAAAAAGCCCGTGCGTCTACTTTCCCGCACAACACTTGGAAAGACAATCACCATAACTCTCGGAGGCAGCTCAGCGAATGTAGATGCCAAAACATATGATTATACAAAAAAAAATGAGTTGCGACATTAAGCACAACAAGCGTGATGTTTTGCATTGGTTAATGTCACAACTCGGACTGGCTTTTTTGGTCTAATCTTATGTTTCGGCATCGTGATTCGCTGAGCTGCTTCCGTGAGTTACGGTGATTGACTTTCCAAGTGCTAACTCGGGAAAGTAGATTCCTGTGCTTTTTTTTAGAGCTTAGTTACCTACTTCATAGCATTATAAAAACTAATTATTCGGTGTCTCTTGCCATCAGCAGAAGCTCAGAATTTCTGTTGTTTTTGAACGGCCATAAGCGATTTTATGAGCTTCTCCGACATAAACTGAATCGAAACACTTTATTTTCAACGAGCAGACCCTAGAGGAGTCCAAGGGTTTGTCCACATGCCACGGGGTAGGAAAGTCCCGTTATGTAATACACCCATAAGCACATGACTAGTGTCCCCTCCATAGTCGTGCTAGCGGTGAGTTTCACTGACCAGTTCCCAGAAACGATCCCTTTCTCCGAACCGAAGAAAGTCTTGGGTCTTGGACTTTTTCGTTAGGGGTAAAATCGTCCTAAAAACAGCAATTCTTAAAAAAAAAAAAAAAAAAAAAAATTGCGTCAGCGTTAAACTTAGACTTCTATTTTTGCATTCGCTTTTTCACATACCATAGGTGATGAAAGAACTTCTGGCCAATCGAGACCGGAGGATGGTCTTAATGTTCAAGAATGTTGTTGGGTTGTCTCCGCAGAAGGCCCCTTTTACCTCCTCCAGGTTTCCCAGCATGGTGACGATCGTGTTATGGAACCGAAGTTGTGCATCCACCTTTAGCTGAATGAAAGACCATATTGTTTTCTTTAGATACAGAGGGTGCGAATTAGAATAAAGGAAATGAAGCGCTTTCACCTGTTATCAAGCAGGCGATAGGAAACAAATGCGAAAATAAAGTGCAAACAGTTCAAAGATTCGGAACCCAATTTGTATGCGATGAAATAGCGAGTGACATTAGCTTATGACGCAACTTCTGCTACTATTAATTTTTGGTACGAGAATAGACTGCAGTTTTAATTAATTTACGAGAATCAATTGTTTCTGTATTACCAAGACAAAACGAAAACGCATTTATTAGTAGATGAACTTTAGAAGCCCCATGTGCTTTGGAAAGCATGGATTGCATTTGCGGCTCGAAGCTGCAGAAGTGATCTAGCGCATGTTTTAGAAAGCAACATAATCAAATAAAAAATTACATTTCTGTAAATATTTCGCCGCAAGCCATTCGTTTTTTTTTTTTTTTTTTTTCAGAAGCAGTGCATATGCCAACAGAACGTAAATAGAGCCTACCTACGTACCGGAATACAAAAAGTCAATAATTACCGAGTTCGTTGTGAACCGTGTGCGGGTGGCCGCAGTATAGGCTCACCACTCAGGGTGGTGCGTTCCACCGTGCAGAGGGTCCCGGTAGAGCTCTTTACACGAGCAATCCGAGCGGAACCCCCGCCTGATTCCCTTCATGTCAACGTTCGTTGCCATTGCCTCACTCTGAAAAGAAGATTGTTAATAACGGTCAGTCATTTAACGCCCACAGTCAACGGACTAGCCCTAAAGCGCGTAAGAAAGAAAAGAAAAAATAAAGCAAACTTTTGTTTATATATTTTTCGCGGATGCACGACACAGAAAAAAAAAAATATTCAGCCAGCTACAGAAAACAAAGAGCATAATAAACATCATAAATAAAATCTCCAAAAACAAAAACATGGTCGGCGCCAAAAAAAAAAAAAAAAGCCGGTAGCTGTGCCGGCACGACCGTCAAAATATAACGAACAAAACAGTACGCCAAAGAAATACAAAAAAAAAAAAAAAAATGTACTCCCTGGCCGCCGCTACACCCTTCCCCCAGACGCCGCGACGCCGACGCAACGCGAACACGCGAAGAAAAAAAAAAAAACCTTTATTTCTTCTTTTTGTTTTGTGCTCGTCCAATCCCCCTGCCCTTTTCACAAACATACATACGCATTATGGGTATTTGCTCGCCTCCCACTTGAGAAAAAAGTTCATAATCACTGCAACACTAACGATCTCTGCAACATAATTCGTTGCAGCGTTATGCTGTAATGAATTCTGAAGGCAAACAAACGCAAAATCGCCAACATTGTTTCCGTCAATCAACGCTCTTGGGCGGTCAACCTCAAGCATTTAGAGTACACACCGAGAAACAAATCGGCGAGCCAAGCTTACAAACACTGACAGCCCCAGCTAGGGTGCCTTTATGTTGGCTTTGCCTTAGGGAGGGTGATGCCATCCTTTGTATTACCCGATGCCGACAGTGTACGCTCAGTAATAAAATACAAGGAAATTGCCGGTAATAAAATGCCGGCGTAGCAGTGCCAAAGCTAGCAGCTCAAGCTGGGAGAAGAACGTTCAAAATTAAAAAGTAGACAAAAGCGTCGGACAGAAAATGGTCTGATATCACCAGCCTAGGACAAACGCGTACACATTGGGACACCCTAACCCGCTAAAAGTGTTTTGTGCGAAAGACAGCCCTGCGGCTCACGGCAGGGCAAACGATTATCGACGCTTTGTCGTAGCTGAACGAGCAGATCCAGGAAGCGACCGCGTCCGCGGACTACAGCTGAACACTCTCACTCTCCATGCAAAGCTCGTGCATCTCACAGCCAGCGTGAAAATATTGATGGCTCGTTATTCCCACCCGCAATGCACCCAAAACAAAAGCGTCAATATAACAGGATTACTCACCCGAAGGAAGTTAAACGAGCAGCATGACGCTTGCGACTCTCCGGCAACGGCCGTTTCCAGCTCTCCGTGAATTGGCGCGAAGCCTTAGCACCGTCCGAGCTCTTTGCCGTGGATTAGTGCGCCTGCCCCCCTCCTCCTGACCGAACTACATTGGTCCAGTTAAGAGGGACCAGTCCCCTCTTAATATGAAGGGACACGCGTGAATCTTTCTGTCGGTCTTTCCTGTTCAGAGGGACCAACGAAACGGTTTCCTTGGTCTCTCTTAATATGTTGGTGTCCCTCTAGATGTTGCTATTTTATTTTTCAATTTCCCTCTTAAAGAGAGCTGTCCCCCTGAAAGCATTGTTGTCCCCTCTAAAATCAGAGGGACAGCGTTTTTTATGAGAGACCGGTTTTAGAGTGTACGGAATGATGAAATCTTTTGTTTCTAATTTGGGGTGTGTAATGACAAAGAATTAATTGTAAAATGAATACGTTAATAGTTCTCACGTGGGACTTGATAAATTGGTCTAATATTGCTAAGCTATAAACATGGCGTTATACACTAACGAAACACCCATGATTCAGTTGTCTCCTAATCCCGTATATCTCTATGCGGGGCTAAGGGCTGGTCAATCCGTCATTCCAGGCTGTTCCCCCTCATGCCTGGTTTCATAACTTCAGAAAATAGATATCGAATATTATTATTCTTCATATAGCCTGAGCTTTGCAGGAACAAGAGGTTTCGACGAAGGCATTTTATTTCAATTATTGAATCGTTTGGCGTACATCAAATGCCGCTGGCCGCTGATGGCAGACGTTAAGAAAAGGACATAAATAAAAAAAAAAAAAATTTACCCATTTTTATTGGTGGGAAGACATTAGGAACAAACTACTATTCGCTCTTTCTCGCGTGAGTTGAAACGTGGTGGCACCAGTGTGCAAAGAGCCCCCAAGCACTTTCTGTTCTGAAGTGAAAACGGCGGGTTTCTCAGTATTTGCGAAATCAAATATACATGCTATCTTGTGGAAATGGCCACTTATAGAACTTTCAGACTTAATTCACTCTTATGACAAAAGAATGAAGAGTAAAAATATTGGGAATTATACCTTGAGCCGGAAGTGTACTGAGGCTACCCAATAGATGGCGCCACCGAGTTTGTTGCCAAACAAAAAAGGTGAATAAGCAGTGTGAGGCGTTCGTTCTTCACCTTTGAAAATATATATAGGATTCGAATATGAGACAGATGTGAAAAAAAGAAGCTCGCGGTTCTGCACTCTGAAAGCGTGGCATTCCGCGGAGACGCAGATCGAGATCTCGCCAGTGAGGAAAGCAAATCATTGATGACATTCACGAAGTTGATACTCGTGACATCGCCGAGGAACGAACCAACGTATCTACCGCCTAATTTTGAAGAAATAGGTCGATGACGAATGCATTAATTCATTAATTGGTCGGTTAATTGAATAATTTTACAGCCCCGATTAAATTATTTAGAATCTCACGCAGGAATTTTTTTTTTTTTTTTTTATAATCGCACAAGCTTTTGGCGATTTTCGGTTGAACTTCATTAACGGGGCGAGTTGTTTGTGCAAAGTTGGGCTGTTCCAAGCAAGACTGATGGCACATTTTAAACTGACCGGTATTCGGGGAAGACTGTTGAAAAGATGGGTCAGGTCGTCTGTAACAGTTATTAAAAATAAATAAAAAAATGTGTATTTAATATTTGTCGTCGTCATTATTACCCCAAATCCCAGACAGTAAACGCTGTTCTGGGGATTGATTCCCTTATCAATGGAGGAATGGATTATATGGCCAGAAACGAGATGAGGAATGACGAGACGCTCGATGTCACAACCCCGGGTCAAGTGCGTGGAGTCTTCGCCGATACGCACGAAAAGCATTCTTTTGGTTTCCCGGTGCGCACGGGCATTGACTGCTCTTCACGGAGATGTGTGAGGGGAAAGGGAGGTGTCCCCCGTGTCTGCAGAACCCGATAGTCGCCGACCGCGGGGTTCACGCTCGCGGGAAGGGCGCCCTACGCAGAAATTGCTCCCTCGGGAAAGAGGGGAAAACGAGAGGGGAGTGCTTCCACGGGGAAATAAAACGAAAATATGCAACGCACGGGCGAATATACATATATATATATATATATGCATTTAAATTATATCACGAACCTTTTTTACAATGTTTTAGCTACGCAAGTCTCGTATACAGTATACTCCTCCTAAACTGGAAGTGGCGCCGATGTTCCATTATAAAGGGGATATTTTTAACGAAAAATTTGTTTGAGCGGGTATCGTTTTTTGTGTGTGCTTTTTTTACCCCCGGGGGGATTTCGAAGAGTGGTAACGGCACGTAATAACGTCACAGACGAAGCCTACATTTTTTCTTTTCTCCGCTAAGCTGATTTGGGCAACTTTTTACGCTAAATTTCGTAGGCAGTCCTCGCGTTGGACCGGGTTTATGTACTCCCAAGTCTGCAGGACCACTTATTTTTCGTTCACAAAAATTTGTCGAGAGCCTAATCTTTTTCCTTCTTTTTTTGTAGTGAAGAGTACTCTGCTTGCCGAAATTCTGTAAGAAATCAAGATATCGCCCTTTGCGCGTACCATAAAGTTATGACAGCACCCAACTATTGATGTAGTACTGCCAGAACTGCTTCGTTTGATCCTTATATTGGCTGGGGTGATTCTGAGAATTGTATACGTGACGCCACAGACGGACGTAGCTTCACAGGCGGAGTGTGCATCCTTTTCCCTCTAAGTTTGGCGGAAAGTTCTTCTGTTGGAGCCTCAGTTAATTCCAAAGCTCAACAGAGACAGACCCTCCATGCACAGGAATTCGCCAGGAGCCTAACCGCCGAATTCAGAAACCTCACTCGAACTACACTCAAACTGAAGGGCCGCTCCACTTCCTCGAGGAAGGCGCGAGGGCCGGCGCTGGCCAATCGCGACGGCGGATCCGTCCTCGCGATTGGCCAGCGCCGGCCCTCGCGCCTTTCTCGAGGAAAAGGAGGGGCCCTTCAGTTTGAGTGTAGTTCGAGTGAGGTTTCTGAATTCGGCGGTAAGCATTTTGTCATGTTTCTTCATTTAGTGAACAAGCTTTGTAATACGACACAAAATAAGACATACCACACTTTACTTGCCGTAAAGTAGTGATTGCGCCCAAAGGCGAACTTGGAAGATTTGGTGCTCTAAGCATTTTTTCCCCCGCGGTTGCATTGATTTGAGTTTCACAGTAAAGTTAAGGGCATGAAGTATTCGCAGTGCGGCCGGGGCTCGAATGAACCGAGTTTCACTGGCGTCACACGAAAGCTAAAGCAAGGTTGGAGACACTTGCTTCGCGACACTTGAACTTGGCGTGCGACAACTGAATCAGCATAAGCCTCGACACGTGACATTTTGCTTTTGGACAAATTCCACAAAGTAAAAAGAAAAGTATGTGCTCTCGCAAGTTCTGCTCCTTGCAATATGCAGCCAACAGAAATTGTGTTTTCCGCGATGCGAGGCCCTCCAGCCAGAAGGCAGATATTCAATAAACGTATTAACCAACCAACTGTTCGAGTGAACCGCGATGGCCACTGAAATGTTTGTGAAACGCGAAAAGCGTTTGCTAAAGCACGCCCCGTCTTTTCGCGGCGAAAATCGAAGGGCCGTGACTGAGCCAACAAAAAGCCGGTGAGTGGCTGCGTAGAGAAGAGTATACCGTGTTTAATTGTAACGTTATATCGAACGTTCTACCCGTGTGACACGCTTGAATCTGGGTGACAAGACAAGACCATGATAGTATGTCAAACCATTACGTTACATCTGAACGATACAGGCAACCACCGGCTATAGTTGCACAGGCAGTGGCGTCACAAAGGGGGGGGGGGGGGGGGGGGGGACGCCCGGGGTGCAGTGCTCTCGGGGGTGTCACGGTGGTTCACAACAAAAAAAAAGGGGGGGGGGATGTCGCGGAGGGCCACGAGCCGGTGTGGGGGAACAGTCGCCGCGGGCTACCGCCCCGGGTGCCGTTGACCTATAGTGACGCCACTGTGCACAGGCTGACATTGTGACCAATGCAACAGAGCTGGGGGTTATTAGAAGAGGCTAGTAGCCGTTCGTAATACCAGTCGTGTACTTGGTTCAAAGTTTTTGCATGATCCTAATGATTCAGTATCATTCTGTTCGTAAGCCTTCATGTTTGACAGACAGTACCTTGCCAAATTAATGCATTTCAAACTCGATGAGCCCGCGGTGATTTTTAAAAGAATTGGCAGTCCCCGACGTTTACATGCCTAGACGTGTCCGCTCGCAGAAGATACGGCGGGCACTCTTCGGAGAACCCCGAGTCTCCATCCGCATCCTCCGCATCCCAAACCGCTTCTCCCGTAGTTCACCGGACCGCCGCCAGTGGGCGCCTACGGTCTTCCCCGCTTTCTCTTCGTCTTGCCCTTCCGCGTCTCGGCGGCCGAAAAAAGCGTCCGGGAGGTGGAGCCACGCGGCTCTGACGGGCGTCGCCATTGGCCCCCGCGGCCTCCCAGGTGCTCCCCAGGTGGCTCCCCCCGCGCCGCAAGCCCCGCCCCGTCCCCTTCCCTCCCGCGCCGGCGCCGCCGCAGCGCGCCCCGACTGTCCCCGACGCCGCGCGCCGAGCCCCCGGCGACCGCCGCAGCGCGACACCGCCGCCCCAGCGGCGCGCCCGCCGCCGCATCCTTCCAAGGTGTCGCAGTCTCCGGGCGCGTCGTCGCGCCCAGGGCATCGCGCATGCGTCGCGGGTGTCTCCGTGTCGCGCGGGCGTCCAGGTGAGCGCGACGATTGGTTGACGCGCGACGACGCCCCTCCTCCCGCGGCTCCCTTGGTGACGCGCGGCGAAAAAGAGTGACGCGCGTGCAGTCCGCGGGAGAGGGTGACTGCGCGACTGGGCGAGGAGGGCGCGGGGGAGGGTGACGCCGCTGTCGCGCACCCGGCCGCCCCTGGCCGCCGCCGCTGGCCGAGCACTCCGCGACACGTCGCTCGTGCGCGGACGGGGACGACGGAGCGTCGGTGCTGCGCCTCCTCCGCCGCCTCGGGGAATATCGGTGACGCTCCGACGCCTGTGTGAACTGCCGTGGTTGTGGCTGCCGGGTGGCGGCGTGCCGTGAAGTGTGCCATGCGGGACTGACGCCGGCGACGCGACGTTGCAGGAGGAGACGCCGTGGCCGCCTGCGCTGCCGTGGCTGCCGAGCAGCGACACCGGAGGAGTCCGGCCGCGCAGCCGTCGGGGCCCCAGGGCTTCGCGGCCGAGCGACGGCCGCACAACATGGATGTGGTGAGTGTCCCTTTGCCGCATGCGCGCCAGTAACCCTGTCTCTTTGAGAATTCTTTTACGCTGTACGAGGTAAGGAGGGGGGCCAGTCCTCGTCTTTCCTCGACCATCGTGTGAGAAGTGGAGGTTCTTTGTGCAATTGTGTGAGACAGGAACAGCAAAAGTCTTTCCGCCAGTGACGAACATCCCGCAGTTCACTCCTCCGCGCAGCTTCATTCTGGAACGTCTGAAATCGATATCAGCAGCGATCGGAATGGATTACACTCGTTCTACGTACTGGCTCGTTAGAGTAATACACTTTCCAAGTTCAGAAATGTTGCTCAACCCTTCTATCTATACGCACCTCCGGAAAGAAAGAGAGAGAAAAAAAAAAAGATGCGATTCAGTCAGCAGCAGCAGACTGTATCACGTCGCTTCGTAAACAGAAACCACTTTACGCCCTTCCCTCCCTCCCCCGCCTACGTTTCCCTTTCTTCTCGACTCGCGTGCGTACGATTGTGTACACAGCGGCGCAATCCCATGCTCGGCGGTGCTGCTTGCTAACGCCGTGCAGGTGGACTCGGAAGGCGGTGGGAACATTCGGCATGGGCGCCGACTGTGTCAGAGACAGGTTGACGGACGGAGAGACCGAGGGGCACCGCGGTGAGGTCTCCGTCGGAAACCCGAAACCGTGTAGCATACAAACCTACATGATTCTCAAGGACGATGATTACTTCAGAATGACGGTGTCTCGAACGCCCTTGACAGATATCTTTTTTTTAGCTTGGTTTTTTTAGGTGCGTGGGAGGGGATAACAGGTTATGCCATTGCGTGTGCACGTTGTGCCTTTGGTTGTGGGGTAAGGAAGATTATGTTACTCGCACAACCTTGGGTATCTTACTGTGAAATCGTATTACTCTGGAATCGGGCTTTTGCTGCTTCGTCTGCATACCCGATATTACGTTTTGGTTAGCAACATGGCGTGGAAGCCGTGTGACGTCAAACAAGAATCGTCGGCATCACTGAGGCATGGGGAAAAGCAAATGGCGATGATGACGGTAATGTCTTACACACGCTTCCTCCGAAAAATCGTGCCACGTGAATCGGGCTTTGTGTTATACCTCCCTCAAGCGCGAGAACCGAGTGACAAAGAAATGCAATCTGCTCACTTGGCGTGATATATAGTGCGCGTTCACTCATTAACCCTCGAGCCGAATAACTTTGAAGTTTTCACGTGAAAGCCAAACTTGTGATCACTAACTGAGGATCGGTTTGCTCTCAATACATGCTTTTATGTTTCACAAGGGCCAGCAGGTCACCTGTGGGAAGATATATCCAGCAAAATAGCTTTGTACACTCAGAATACGTTAAAAAGGACACTGCTAATTATACTAAATAAAATCTTTGGGATACCGTTATCGGCCTCGGTGGGATGTAAGGCACGAGTGTGAGCTCTATATTGTCAACCAATAGCCTAGAATTTGCTAATTAATCTTATTAATGTTCATCATAGATGGAAATCAGAACAATTGTTGGCCCGTCGTTTAAAGAAGCTGAGCACCTCTAACGCTTTGAAAACAATGAAATTCTGCTTTGCGTTATGCATCAGTTGCCTCATTTAGGCTTCCATATGTCACCACACATGGAAGCCTTGAAGAAGTGCCTTGAAGATACCTCATAATATGATGTCATAGAGTTAACGCTGCTACTCGATCGGCTTGCGATTATTCCTCTCAGAA
This sequence comes from Ixodes scapularis, assembly GCF_016920785.2. NCBI lineage: Eukaryota > Metazoa > Arthropoda > Arachnida > Ixodida > Ixodidae > Ixodes > Ixodes scapularis. Next base: position 182,016,927 of record NW_024609846.1, on the reverse strand, counting down.
TTCGACAGCGAAAATGTCGATCTTGTGCGTCTCAGTTTCGGTATATCTAAAACCTTGACTTCAATTTGTCATTGGATGGAGCAATGTAGAATTTCGTTCAACTAAACCTAACAAGTGCCCCGTTATTTTTGCACTTGGGCTACAAATTACGAATCGAGATATGAAATTAATTCGAATATTTTAAACAAAAGTTAATTAGTGCATTTCAGATCATCAGTTTGCAGGTTACAACTGGGACGTCAGAGTGCAACTAGGACGATAGTCACCGTTGTACCCCATGGCGTCCGCCGTGGTCGTTATAGGTTATCCAAATGAAACCACTTCTTTATTTCTAGTAGTATTTATATTTTCAGTCTAAAAACTACCCTAAATATTCTTGCGTGTAATATTAAGCCTCGCGCAGAGAGGGCAAACGCGCTTATAGTCTCAGGTTGCCAAGTTCTCTTGCATATGTCGAACCCTCCCGTAAGGCTTCTTATTACTGAACAGTTTACGTGTCTTCTGTCATCTATGGGATATTTTCAATCCGAAACAAAGTGCAAACCTTTCAAGAAAGCGAGAGTGACAGTGGCTCCTCGTTTGTCAGATCATAAAACAATTTGAGGTCTAACTTTTTGTCGTGGTTTAGCCGCTGTCCTTGTGTTCGACATCGGCCGGTGGCTCAAAAAGAACCCCCCCCCCCCCGCCCCCCGCCCCACACACACACACAGAAAAATTAATAATAAAGAACTAGTAAAGTTACAGATAAATTTTCGGAGTGTTCGAAGCGGATATAGTTTACGGGTAAATACAGCGCGAACAAGGACACTGGGCAAGAATCTTCGAATATAGTTGTTGTTGGCGAATCTAACATAGAAGAGATTCTCAAAGCCTTTCGCTACACTGTTGCATAATTCTCAAACGAGAGCCCAGCTGAACACGTGAATGTTGTTCCCAAGCTTCTACTTGTCCATTTATAATCTAATTTTTATCTAACTGCAATTATGGACTGTGACTTCAGAAAGTCCGATGCCTTGGGATGGCAAGTAGACGGCGAATTTTACATAAAATTAAACCTATATAGATGTCCAGCTATACGTAATTGAACGGATTTACCCATCTTTCTATGCGCCACTGTTCTTTCTTCAATATCATATTTAAAGAAAAAGAAAAGAATCACAAATGACGAACGCAGGCTGTTAGCCTAACATATACTCCTGCATAAGAGCCAGTTTGCTTTTGAAAAATTTACTGCAATATGGATATATAAGAATCACATAATTTCCGTTTCTTTCGTAAATACACCAGGCGCGTGCGTGCACTATCCCGGTCTGAAATTCTGCTTTTCTCCCAAGCACGCCATTGCGATATTCATACATTTACAAGTGTTGATCCCGGTTGATCACCCCGTTAAGTACGCTTGTTACCGAGCACCGGTGCACTGCGGAGAAGCAACACCCGCTAAGGTCGCTTTTGCGGGTGTTGCTTCCCCGCAGTGCACCTGTACACAGTAAGAAGCACGCTCAAAGGGATTAACCCGCCGCGACCATACATCTCGAAGCGAATATCGAAGACTTTATTATTCGAAACTACTATTCGAAATGTCGTTTATTCGCACAACACTAAACGGACCCTTAGACTGGAGTATGAAATATAAAAGCCAAAAACTGCAAATGCTTGATAATTTTTTTTTTTTTATTTTAGGTTAATTTACCTCAAGCTAAACTTTCACCAGTCCGTCTTCACTTCATGTGCTTTTAAGTTTATTACAGGTTCTGTACACGTATTGGTAGCCTCTTTTTTTCACCTAGACCAGGTTTCATTTTAAAAGTGCATGCATCGTGGAAAAGGGCCGGAAGTTTGAGCTCAATTAAGGCCCTCACATATATCGTTTCTTTTTTAAATAGTATGTATTGACATGAACAAGTTCTAAACTTGTGCCTACCTTTCTGTTCTCTTCGTGGTCTATATAGGTCAAGATATACAATGGCGTGAACAAGTTACTTCCAGAGGCAGTTGTCAGCCGAATTACTCAGATAGGAGTGAACTCTCGGACTTTGGGTTTTTCTCACTGCCGAACGGGACTGAAGTAATCATGATTCCTTCAAATTATGTTTAAATGTAACTTTTATGGTTCTGAAAGATAGGGGAGGGTGCATAAAAAGTAATACCCCTATATTAGCCTGGGCTTCTAGTTTCTTCCTTTGGTTTTACGCAAGAAAGATGGCGCCAGGAATAAAATGGGCTGTTGCCAGCTAGATGAGGTCCTGACAACCAAAATACTTCGGTGGGGAAGTACCATTACAAGTACAAACTGCTAAGAACAAATGCACAAACACAAGCACCGGAACTTACACAGTTCTACTGACACCATACATAGATAGACACTTTCAATTAAGAAAAAAACTGCGCCATCCATCATGACATTAGGTAACACGTGAAGAGGACGTGCAAGAGTGTTCTATATTACATTCCATGGCGATCCAGTGGCAGTGGTATATTTCGCCATGCTCCATGTTTGGGCGATCATCCTCACACACGTGTTTTATATGTCAAAAAGCGTAAATAAAACAAAACGATATTTGAAGAGCGCTCGCATGTTGCCAGTATATATATATATATAAAAAAAAATATTTTTATAGCGATGTTTACGTCATTCAGGTTAAAATACGCCATAGATATAAAGCAGAATTATTCATACTGACTTTGATTTTCTTCTTAATCTTACAGTTTTATTTTCAAGGAACTTCGGCGCTGCTTTCTTAGCTCAATCTGTGAAAAAAAAGAAACGGAACGGAACGTGGTGTAGACACATTTTAGGTATTCGTTTGGGTACATAGATTTTTAATGGAAACCAAAAAGTACGGTATTTTCTTATTATTTCTTTGCCGATCTTTTTGTTTAACTTTTTTTTTCACAGCAGTGAGAATTTACAGCGGCAAAACGTCAACAAAAACAACGAAACGTAACGGATAAGAAAGCCTGAAATAAAATCATTTATCACGTAAAAATTTATCCTTGGCTACTGCGTGTGAATTAAAAAAAAAAAAAAAGAAATTGCCGTTGAGCTATAAAATGTGATTTACATTTGTAAATACATATTTATGTATGTTTTATTCCAGCATGACTGTCACATAAAACAAAACAGGTGTGTGATTAATATTCGAGTGTTTAGTTCGAATAGAATAATGATTGTGTATATGATTAGATTCGTCTTTCGGATTCCTAGTACTCGAATTTCCAAATAATTTGATTAATTGAATATTATAGGATTGCTGCAAAAACTCAGGTTTAATCAAGAACGCTGTCGTTGTGGTAAAATAGTCTTCTGGGCTTGTGTTGGATCTAAGCAAATCCTGCATTCGGCGGTTTTGACCAACGAATATTTGCGACAAAAAAGCAGTTGGAACGAAGCAGTCATATGCTCCAAGCTGCTTGGATGCGCTCGACGAAAGCAGCCCGAAAACAACGTACAGTCCCCTGCAATATGAAAGACCCACTGGGAGCGCGTAGCCGAGGCGGTGGCTGGTGGGGGCGCTGCGAGCGCTCCGGGCAATTTCATTCTGCGTCGAGGGGAGGACGCTCACTCGGGGCTCAGCTAAAGCGCAACGCGCTTATCAGTTTGTGCTGGGCCCCGAGTGAACGTCCTCCCCTCCAAGCAGAATGAAATTGCCCGGAGCGCTCGCACCGCCCCCGCCAGTCACCGCCTCGGCCACGACCTCCCAGTGGGTCTTTCATATCGCAGGGAACTGTACGTTGCCCCTATGAATTCAATTATCGTGCGACACCTCTAGCCAGCTCTGTGCACCATAAACCTATACCCCCGGTTGTGACGTTCATACTATGACAAATTATGATTACACTACAAAAAACAGCATTAACTAAGCCGGCATCTTTTGCTATCTGGTCGCTGAACCGCGGCGTTGTGCGAGGTGCCAGGGTGTGTGACACTATAGTCGGTTGCAAGCTAAGAAAAAACCGGAAATGCCTCTCAGAGGAAAATGGAATCCTACGCCGAGAAGCGCCAGCCAATCGTTTTCATGACGTCACGATTCCGTGGACCAATCGCAATCCTTTTGAAAAAAAAAAAAAAAAAAAAAAAAGCTCAACGTGGCTGCTGGTCTTAGCAACGCGACGCTAGTTTCTCGTGACAATTATTCTGCATTTTTGCACCGTGTTTTACGTGCCCGAGGTTACGCCACGAAATCTTAATGGCATCGGCTTGCGTTTGCAGCAGTTTTTGCGCGACAACGTGAGAATCCAGCGACGCTATCGCCAACGAAAATTTCGAAGCGGGCGCGAGGCTTAGCACTGCTGAGAGGTGAGAAGACGGTATGTTAGACCGTATCTTGGACAGAAAATGAAATGGGAAGACGGTACATTAAACATGACTTTCTTTCTTTACTAAACAGCTATTTCGTTGACAAAAACGTAATCTAACTTATTTAAATGATCCTGAATGAATTAAATAAATATTGTAGTAGTTTAAGGCACGTTTCCTGGAGGAAGAAAAAGTTAACGTTGCTAGCGAACTACTTTCTCGACGGCGGAGGCACTTCAGATGGGCGCAATGCGCTTGTGGGTGGAGCTAAAAGATTGTTCTCAGGTTGCATCCGACTATAGACGTCAACCGATCTGAATGGTTGAGCATACATATACCCGTACATTTATTTTGCATGTGCTGCCATCTACACGTGGACGGCTGGACGCATCCGTCAGTTATGTCTTAAGTTTCTCGTTTAAGTGTGGTCATTAACACCGTTTGTATTCATGCTAGCTTCTCTTCGTTGAGCGCGGGCTCTGCGGGAGAATAAACAGGACGGGCGTTTTTTCTCATTTATGCGGCTTTCTGGTTTCGTTTTGTGAATATTGAGAATAAAATTTTCGACACTAGTATTCGATTCGATATTAGATTTTTCGGCCGTTATTCCGCACTATACAATTCGAATTTGGTTCGAGTTAAATTTTCCCTATTCGGACACCTCCAGTTAACACTAAAAATGAGTTTTCTTCTTTTTTTTTTTTTTTTTTTTGAATACAGAAAAACTTTTTTATGACACAGCTCTTTTTAATCTGACAACTCGCATTTCACGCTTCCTCAAACGCTGAAACCCCCAGCTGGTAGGCGCCACCCCACCTTGTTCTTTTACGCACTATTAACTACCTTCTTCCCAAGTCATGTTTTCTGCGGGCGAGCTTCCCTGTGTGGCAACTGAAGCAGTGATGTAGATATTCAAGGATTACACGAATGGCGGTGTATACCCATACAAAAACGTTCAAGAATGATGTTGCACTCTGCATCAAAGTGCGCGTCTGCTTGGGTATCTAAAAAAAAGAAAAAAGCCACAGTTTAGAGGTTTTTTTTTCTTTTTTTTTTTTTGCGAAAGTTTAGTTTTTATTGTTTATAAAAATCTTTCCTCATTTCGATTTTGTATGAAAAAAGCAACTGTGTTTATAGAATTTGGTCATCTTAACCTCAGTTAGTAGATGAAGAGGAAAAGAGAGAGAGAGAGAAAGAGGAGAATTCTGTTCGTCGCTTATATTATCTGTTCTTAACTAAAGAGCTCACAAATGGCTTCCTTTCGTTCTTGATGACCAAGTTTGTCGCTTAGAATGTTTACTAATTATTATAACAGTGTCTGCATTCTAATTAGGGTTCTGTGTTTTCGGATAAATCCGAAAAACACCCGCCGGTACAATTTTGGTCAATTCGGATTTATCCGATAAACTCCGAATTTCAATCTGCCAATCACCCCCCCCCTTCCCATACACACACGCACACGCACACGCACGCACACGCACAGGCACACACACATACATACATACATACATACATACATACATACATATACAAGTATTTTACAATTAATGGTTTGATCGCGCGTAGAGTCAATGGTCCTGGGAAATTGCCACCACACTTTTGTTTCAAATTTCGATCAGGACAAGAGGTCATTGTACTTTCGGGTCACGACAAAGTCACTGTTTATATTTCCAGTTTGGGACATGTTATTTGTGCTTTAGATGAACAAGAGGCTGCATTTTTGTAACAGTGAAAGCTATGGGACCATAGAAATTGCATAAAGTGGGGAAGAGGGACAGTTGAAACTTCTCTATTATATCCTTTACTCCTCTACCTCGCGCGGCCGCATGATGGTTAATGGAATAGTATGAATGAACACAAGCTTCCCAGCGACTACCCCCAGGTTTTTATTGATTTTAAGGTATAGAAATTTATCGAGGCAACACTTGTGTTCAACTTCTGTCGTAGGACTAATCCCAGTAGTAAGGCACCAACGCCAAATACAACTGAAAAAAATATTAATTGATACAATCGCGTTTTTTTATATCCAGTATATGTTTACACCAGGATAATATTAATTTATTTTAATAAGAAACTGTGAAATTAAACTCCGAATTTCGGAGAATTCGGAATCAAACAAAAATAAACTGCGATGACCTCCTAATTTTCGGCACAAAATAAACTCCGAAAAACACCTTCCGAATTGGGCGAAAAATGAACTCCAAAAACATGAAACCCTAAACATAATAAACTGGCGCAAAATTATACTAATCATTTAATTTATCTCAAAGGCATCTGGCAATGCATTACATGAGGGCGAAAGCAAGACGGGGGAGAATATATATACGTATATTTATAATAAATTTTATCAATATCGTGCCTATATGCTTATAGAATAATGTAACAAGGGAACTGTCAATGCTAGAAATGTAATGACGTCAAATCGTGCCAAATACCAAATGCTCGACGTGAAAAGATACTCTTATTACAACTCAATGCATCCACAAGAATCAACAGAGAGGACAACACTCTCGTAATATTTCAGCTCGGTGCTTGTTCTACCAAGATAGCTTGAGGAAGTCGTCCCGATACCTCCGATAACGATACCCGATCGCAACAGGGTTGAAGAGCACTGCAGTCGGAGGAGTATCGGGTGTCGCGATCGGAGCTATCACAATCTCTGCTGAATCTCTATACAGGGTGTTTCACGAAAAGTGGACAAATTCGATATTCCGAAAACTACGCGTCGCAAGAAAAAAAGGCGTTCGTCGCTTTGGTCCAGGGTACAGGGAAGATTTAGGAAAATGATTCAAGTTTGGGATAAGTCAGTTGTTAATTATTTTTGCGTAATTAACTTTTTTCATATTGGGTTTAAGGGCATGGTTTTATTTAGAAAATTGCTCAGCATCATCGAAATGCACTAAATCAACAAATTGCAGAACGATCGATAGAAGGCACGCGCAGCATTTTACGGCTTTCTGAAAAACCGCACGAATTTGACGGATTTTTAAGGTTCGGTTTGCAATCGGAGCGCTTCTCGGCCCCGACGGCACCGCGCCCGGTGAAGAAATAGTGCAACAAACCTCTCTTGCGCTGCCCTCGCGCAAAGCAGCAGAGGCTGGTTGCACTATTTCTTCACGTGGCGCGGTACCGTCGGGGCCGAGAAGCGCACCGATTGCAAACCGAAACTTAAAAACTCGTCAAATTTGTGTGGTTTTTCAGAAAGTTGTGAAATGCTGCGCATGCCTTCTATCGTTCCGCAATTTATTAATTTAGTGTTTTTCTATGAGGCTGAAAATTTTCTAAATGAAACCGTGCCCTTAAACACAATATTCAAAAAGTTAATTACGCAAAATAATTAACAACTTACTTATCCCAAACTTTAATACTTTTTTCCAAATGGGACCCTGGCCCAGGATCAAAACGACATAAGCCTTTTTTCTTTGCGACGTGTACTTTTCGCAGTATCGAATTTATCCACTTTTCGTGAAACACCCTGTATATCATCCGTCAAGACATTTCGATATACACGGAAAAGACAGAGTAGAAAGGTGGCGTGAACTTGAGACCTTTAGCGTCCGGTAAAAGCTGCAACGCGTATTCCTTATTAATAAGGTTTCGTTAGTTTAGAATTCATAGGTTATACTGCTCTCACAATGCACCTTTTAACTATTTGAGTAGTAAGTTATTCGGCTAATCGAGTCAGATTAGCAGAGGCCGCTGTATGTTTAATTCCGATTAGCGGTTCCGGTCAGGATTAAACATATAGCGGCTTGTGCTAATTTGACTCGATTAACCGAATAACTTGTTATTTAAATAATTACACGTTGGCAAAAGGCTTCATTCAAGTAAGCCATCAATGAACAGCACTGCTGAAAACAAAAATGATGAATTTACAACAGATTCCACGCCACCGAAAATGAAGATAACTCGCAGTCACGTTAGGCAGTGTCCTCGAAACCAAAGGTAGAAGGATTCCCATTTAACCTTGTAGTTTTTCTTCCGTTTTTATGGATCCTCTCGTTTTGGCACAGTGAAAGGCGCGAAAGCCTATTTTGATGGTAAATAAATACCACTATCTCTTTTTCTCATTATCTCCTCCTGCCTCTGCTATCTTTTTTATTCCATAGCACCGGTTATTGTTGTCTTTGTTTCTGACCTTATCTCTTTGCGAAAAGAAAACCAACAGTCTCGCTGCGCTGCCAGTCACATGGTAAACACTGTCAGCCAACCTAACCTCTCTGCGCTCCATTTGTCTCTCTCGATCTCAGTTTACAATTATTTATTTCTGACAACACGCGTTAAATGGAAAAGTCACGCGATGGAATTTTCTCTACCTGGAGACTTTTGTTGGATGCAATCGGTCAAATCGCAACAAGTGTTAACCTTTCTTAACCAAAACAAAGACACCCCCTTCCTTGAGTTGCGCTTCTTTCTTAAAAAAAAAAAAAAAATAATTAAAGAGGAGTCGTGGTTGCGCGAACTTATCAAGCACGCAATCAATTTGCAGGCAGCGTCCTTCCGCAAATTGAAACAATCGGCGGACGATCGCGATTATCCGGTTTGATCGAGTTTGATGCATCGGGCGCAGCGCAGCGGCCGCACCTCGATGCCCAATCAAAGCACCGCACACTCCATGCCTCAGAAAGCGCCTCCGCGAAAAATCAAATACAAAAAGGGCTCTACAGCCGCAAATTTCCGTTATCAGCCAGTTTGGTCCGTTGTTATTGATGAGGCTCCTCTTGGCTCCCGTGTGTATACGGCGGATGTGGTATATATGCTCATTTCTGGGCCATGTGTAAAGATCCGCTATCACGTGCTAGGAAGAATGTTGAAATACAAAGAAAGTTCGTCTGCATGTGTGTCGCGCGAGCCATCGTCGTGGTCATAAGTCAACCACGTAGGTTGTTAACCGTGTGTCCCGCAGCCTACTTTCGTGAATATTAATTTTATTATAAAGTCATGGTACTAGCAAAACGTTTTAAAGCGTTTGTATGCGTTTGTGACATCGCAATTTTTTTCACGACTTCTGAAGCCTTGCGTATAGCAATTTTCGTCGGTAGCGTTTCCAAAATGTTCTTATAAACATGGATATTTTTTTTGTGTGTCTAAAAGGGGGGGGGGGGGGGGGGGGGAAGGGCATTCGCGGGACTGATCTAAAAAATTAATGCTATACGGCTACGTTGTGAGAACCCGCAGTTGTGAAAACTTGCAGTTTATATTATAATAGTAGAAGTGCTTTCGCAAGACAAAATACAAAAAAAAACTGGAATAAATTTCTTAATATTTTTTTATGATTGTTAATATTCTTGTTATTGTAGTAGATATATATATATATATATATATATTTTTTTTTTTTAGTGGTATGTTTTTAAGCTTTGCACATTTGCTTAAAAAACGTGAAAGCTACACTTACGCGGTTTGTGCAGGCGAGTTATACAACCAGGAGGACATAGTATAGCGGGCTAATCACAATGTTTAGTCGGCTCATTAAGTACAATTTGTTAATTAACTTTTTTTTTATTTTTTTTTTTTGTCTGGACCTCAGTAACAACGTAAGCTGTGCCTTGTGCCAACTCAATAAGAGTGTGTCGAATGCACTGGTCGATACTCGACCTTTTGTTTGGCACGTGCCACCTAGACAGCGACATTGTCGCCCAGCAGCCGGTAGGTTATCCCGAAATATTTGGTTAGAAGACGTGGTATAGTTGGGATCAATTATTTAGGAACATCATCATGCAAGGCAATTTTTTTTTTTTTTTTTTGTGATTCGTTACATTTATGTTAGTTTATTGTACGATTGTATTCTACCTGCGTTTTATGTTAAAACTCACGCACGCTGGCGTATATCTTTGGGGTCACCGTTGTCGCTTCGCACCGAAAGCTTTTTCGACCTGACAGGTCATATCCTTAAACATGTGCTCGCGCAGCATGCGATGTCTCTGCCCCGGGACAGACGGCAAACGCTAGACCCTAATTCGTTCCCTTTTCCTGTTCCGTTTTTAATATCTCAAAACTAAACATAATAAAATATAAGAGAAAAAAAAATATTTTCAAAACTGAACTGCAAACAAAGCTTTTAGCTTCAAGATGCATTAGATGATGTATTTGGTACGAGGAAAAAGGTCTCGTGTGTATACGGCTCTTGAAGGTATAAAACACGAGCTAAAAATGAAGAGATAAAACGATTAGTCTAAAGCAACTTACGTACCAGTCACCTTGCAATGAGCAGCTTTTCTTTGTGCTCCGTCCGCGACAATCGTTTAGACGATAACCTACGGCGCTTTTGCTGCTCCCCTCTACCGTGTCCGAGCGAAAGAAGAAAACTCTAGACTTAAAATCAGTGAACTGGCAAGGACAGGTTAATAATGAGAACCCAATCAAAAGTTGCGCGTTGGTCCGTAGTGCTTCTTTCCTAATGTTGTCTTCGTGCATAACTCCTTGGTGCGCACCATCCCTGTTTGGTTTTCTTTTTTTTTTTTTACGGTAAAAAAATGGCACCTTTAGACGATAGTCAAAAGGGAACAGCGTCAACCAGCGCTTTATTAATCGTTGTTGCCGCTCTTCAGCGTTTAAAGCAAGACCCAGTTTTGTTTTATGTTGATTTTGCTTTGGAGGCCTCGAGGAAGAGTCATTAATTATACACGGGCCGTTCACTTGGTTCGCGCTCCTGCCGCTGCTGCTAACTCCGACAGAGGCGCATCCTCTGACGCTCGGTTCTGGTGCTCGGTGCTGGTTAAGGAGAAACAATCCCGTCCTGACCCGAGGACGCCTTCGGGCATCTCGGTGAAACGTAATAATCAAAACTGGACTGCACCATACTAACGGAACTGGTCGCATTTAGCGTACATCTTGGGTTCCTTTTGCTTGGCGGATTTTGCGGTTCGAAATATTTTTCTCATCAATCTCAAAATCTTAGCCTTTTTTTTTTTTAGGGAAGGGGGGGGGGGGGAGGAGGAAACGACAATTTAGAATGAACTCTTCTTACCCTGGCACGTAAGGACGGGGGGGGGGGGGGGGGGGGGGGTACGGAAGTGTGACAAACAAAAACAGGCACCTTCGAGTTCGTGCTCCCCCCCCTCCCCCCTTCCTTATACCTTTCGTGTTCAAATGGCGACATTAAACCAGCTCGCATCCTGCATCAAGCAAATTAAATAAGAAGAAAAAGATTTAAATGAGTATAAGCGGGTCGCGATTAAAAAAAGCAGAAAACACGAAGTGTGGTATTTAATGGAATAACTTGTCCAATACAAATCTGTTGACACCGTAATAACCACAATACTAGATGCGTGGTGCACGTGGAGAGAAAGCTTTCGATGCACGCCTCACTTAAAGGTTGCTGAGTCATTCTCACAATTGTGGCTAACACCGCATTCCGTATCTAACGGACAAAACACCACAAAAACCTGTAAATCTCTATATATAAACGCATTCTCCACAAGTACATGCTCGTGCAATGAGCGAGGAGCACACTACAGAATAAAGGCTAGTAAAGTGGTTATTGGGGATAGTTGGTTCATATTCGAAGGTTTAAAAGCGCCGAAAATAAGCAAGGACCGAAACGAGAGAGGACGGTTTGAGGTTCACGCATGAGAAACCTTTCGAAAGGAGAGTGTATACGTCTTTAGACCTCAAACTTAGCCTGTTCCAGGACCACATCTGCTGGGCTTATGAGCTAGGGGGCGCTAGTATCTGTCTCCCTCGAGGAGGTAATAAGCAAAACACTGCCTTCCTTACCAGGTGTAAAAGTTGGTTGTTCCACCCTTTTGGTTAACCTTTAAGAAACTTTTTTTTTTCTTTTTAGGGCATTGCTAACACATACCTGAAGGCCTCTTTAAGAAAGTCGTGCCAACATTCGGTTCCTAAAACTTTGTGATAAGGCGCTTGCAAAAGGCAGGTTTCCTTCAGAGATGTTTGACTGAGGTTGCGGATGGTCTGTTATACAAACGTTCAAATGCACTAACCAACAGGCACGGGAAAAGCCAAAAGCGAGACCGGCAATAATTCCGTACTTACACGCAGTTTCTCGTAATTTAAAAAAAAAAAGTGGCCCAGCGCTTCCCTATACTTGTGGAATTATTTCGAACTGCGGTGTCTGAACGGTCTTCTGCCCATATCTCCCCTTGTTTATTTGTTCTTGGCACCTGCTATTCCTGTGACATTTGAGCGCCCCCGTTTTTCTCCGTTAACGGTCCGGTTTTATTTCATCCTTTTCTTTCAACTGCTCAAAATTTCAAACCGAAAAAGGAAAAATCTCATATTTTGTTTTTTGATTGAAATTTCGGCGCTCTGGAGAAGTTTCCTCCCGTAAAAAAAAAATAAAAAATACTCGCACGTTGCACTGGGTGAAATCTCGCAGTCGATGCATCACGGACCTCTATTGTCACGTTGTTCCGAAGTGCGCACACAGAGACAAAACATTTGTGCAGCCCTTTTCAAGAGGAAAGAAGGCTGAGCCAGCAGCACTCGCGCCGTCAGAAGAGCAACACGAGCTTTTGTCGTTGACAGTTCAATCCCGGTCGTATAGTTCATGCCCTTTGGCGGATGGCTTACCGTTATTAAAGTAGATCGTATATATGGCTGTCCCTTTCAACAGTGCCGTCCTGGATTGCGTACAACAATATATTCGGCGGTCTTTGTGAGCTAGTGGAAAGCTAAAAACTTTGAGAGGAAAGTGTTGGTGACAGTAACCCATTATCATTAACGGAGAACCGACGTCGGTGCAACCCATACTTTTATCGCATGCTCTTTTTAACCTTTTCCTGATTACAGTCCTATGAAATCTTACATACCGTGAACGCCTCCCTATAGTTCTTCATAGATTCGTTTGGGCATCGAAGTTTTACACAGTGATAGAGAAATGTGCGTCTTGCCGCTTTTAGATTAGACAATTCCGACACGCAATCAAGTGACGCACCCATTTGATCGTCCCGTCGCGTTGAATCTTTTTCCTGTTTTGGGGCCGGAGAGAACTTCGGGGAGCTTGCAGGTGCACTCACCGTTTCTCAGCCTTTCGCAGAAATG